>NC_134580.1:146052864-146359426 GCF_037038515.1 Microtus pennsylvanicus | reverse complement strand
TGGGACTGTTGATGGTTTGATGGTAGCACTGGGGGACTGTTGATGGTAGCACTGGGGGACTGTTGATGGTAGCACTGGGGGACTGTTGATGGTGTTGATGGTAGCACTGGGGGACTGTTGATGGTAGCACTGGGGGACTGTTGATGGTAGTACTGGGGGACTGTTGATGGTAGCACTTGGGGACTGTTGATGGTAGCACTGGGGGACTGTTGATGGTTTGATGGTAGCACTGGGGGACTGTTGATGGTGTTGATGGTAGCACTGGGGGACTGTTGATGGTAGGTAGTACTGGGGGATTGTTGATGGTAGCACTGGGGGACTGTTGATGGTAGCACTGGGGGACAGTTGATGGTAGCACTGCGGGACTGTTGATGAGCATTGGGGGACTGTTGATGGTGTTGATGGTAGCACTGGGGGACTGTTGATGGTAGCACTGGGGGACTGTTGATGGTAGCACTGGGGGACTGTTGATGGTAGTACTGGGGGACTGTTGATGGTAGCACTGGGGGACTGTTGATGGTAGCACTGGGGGACTGTTGATGGTAGTACTGGGGGACTTTTGATGGTAGCACTGGGGGACTGTTGATGGTGTTGATGGTAGCACTGGGGGACTGTTGATGGTAGCACTGGGGGACTGTTGATGGTAGCACTGGGGGACTGTTGATGGTAGCACTGGGGGACTGTTGATGGTAATACTGGGGGACCATTGATGGTAGCACTGGGGGACTGTTGATGGTAGCACTGGGGGACTGTTGATGGTGTTGATGGTAGCACTGGGGGACTGTTGATGGTAGCACTGGGGGACTGTTGATGGTGTTGATGGTAGCACTGGGGGACTGTTGATGAGCACTGGGGGACTTTTGATTGTAGCACTGGGGGACTGTTGATGGTAGCACTGGGGGACTGTTGATGGTAGTACTGGGGGACTGTTGATGAGCACTGGGGGACTGTTGATGGTAGCACTGGGGGACTGTTGATGGTAGCACTGGGGGACTGTTGATGGTAGCACTGGGGGACTGTTGATGGTAGCACTGGGGGACTGTTGATGGTAGCACTGGGGGACTGTTGATGGTAGCACTGGGGGACTGTTTGTCATGGTAGCACTGGGGGACTGTTGATGGTAGCACTGGGGGACTGTTGATGGTGTTGATGGTAGCACTGGGGGACTGTTGATGGTAGCACTGGGGGACTGTTGATGGTAGCACTGGGGGACTGTTGATTGTAGTACTGGGGGACTGTTGATGAGCACTGGGGGACTGTTGATGGTAGCACTGGGGGACTGTTGATGGTAGCACTGGGGGACTGTTGATGGTGTTGATGGTAGCACTGGGGGACTGTTGATGGTAGCACTGGGGGACTGTTGATGGTGTTGATGGTAGCACTGGGGGACTGTTGATGGTAGCACTGGGGGACTGTTGATGGTAGCACTGGGGGACTGTTGATGGTAGCACTGGGGGACTGTTGATGAGCACTGGGGGACTGTTGATGGTAGCACTGGCGGACTGTTGATGGTGTTGATGGTAGCACTGGGGGACTGTTGATGGTGTTGATGGTAGTACTGGGGGACTGTTGATGGTGTTGATGGTAGTACTGGGGGACTGTTGATGGTGTTGATGGTAGCACTGGGGGACTGTTGATGGTGTTGATGATAGTACTGGGGGACTGTTGATGGTAGCACTGGGGGACTGTTGATGGTGTTGATGGTAGCACTGGGGGATTGTTGATCGTAGCACTGGGGGACTGTTGATGGTAGCACTGGGGGACTGTTTATGGTGTTGATGGTAGCACTGGGGGACTGTTGATGGTAGCACTGGGGGACTGTTGATGGTAGCACTGGGGGACTGTTGATGGTAGCACTGGGGGACTGTTGATGGTAGCACTGGGGGACTGTTGATGGTGTTGATGGTAGCACTGGGGGACTGTTGATGGTAGCACTGGGGGACTGTTGATGGTAGCACTGGGGGACTGTTGATGGTAGCACTGGGGGACTGTTGATGGTAGCACTAGGGGACTGTTGATGGTAGCACTGGGGGACTGTTGATGGTAGCACTAGGGGACTGTTGATGGTAGCACTGGGGGACTGTTGATGGTAGCACTGGGGGACTGTTGATGGTAGCACTGGGGGACTGTTGATGGTAGCACTAGGGGACTGTTGATGGTAGCACTGGGGGACTGTTGATGAGCACTGGGGGACTGTTGATGGTGTTGATGGTAGCACTGGGGGACTGTTGATGGTAGCACTGGGGGACTGTTGATGGTAGCACTGGGGGACTGTTGATGGTAGCACTGGGGGACTGTTGATGAGCACTGGGGGACTGTTGATGGTAGCACTGGGGGACTGTTGATGGTTTTGATGGTAGCACTGGGGGACTGTTGTTGATGGTAGCACTGGGGGACTGTTGATGGTAGCACTGGGGGACTGTTGATGGTAGCACTGGGGGACTGTTGATGGTGATGATGGTAGCACTGGGGGACTGTTGATGGTAGCACTGGGGGACTGTTGATGGTAGCACTGGGGGACTGTTGATGGTAGCACTGGGGGACTGTTGATGGTAGCACTGGGGGACTGTTGATGGTAGCACTGGGGGACTGTTGATGGTAGTACTGGGGGACTGTTGATGGTAGCACTGGGGGACTGTTGATGGTGTTGATGGTAGCACTGGGGGACTGTTGATGGTAGCACTGGGGGACTGTTGATGGTGTTGATGGTAGCACTGGGGGACTGTTGATGGTAGCACTGGGGGACTGTTATGGTGTTGATGGTAGCACTGGTGGTCTGTTGATGGTAGCACTGGGGGACTGTTGATGGTAGCACTGGGGGACTGTTGATGTTAGCACTGGGGGACTGTTGATGGTAGTACTGGGGGACTGTTGATGGTAGCACTTGGGGACTGTTGATGGTAGCACTGGGGGACTGTTGATGAGCACTGGGGGACTGTTGATGGTAGCACTGGGGGACTCTTGATGGTGTTGATGGTAGCACTGGGGGACTGTTGATGGTGTTGATGGTAGCTCTGGGGGACTGTTGATGGTAACACTGGGGGACTGTTGATGGTAGCACTGGGGGACTGTTGATGGTAGGTAGCACTGGGGGACTGTTGATGGTAGCACTGGGGGACTGTTGTTGTTGTTAGCACCGGGGGACTGTTGATGGTAGCACTAGTGGGTATAGGTTAAAGGTGTCTGTGGACTTTCTTATGGTCCTGACTCCTGAGAGGATCAGGTGGCTCTTGCCCTCAAACATCAAATGCCTCCCAGGCCACACAAATGCACTGGAAGGAAATACAGATTTGCAGCAAATTGTACCAGGAACATGCGGACAGGGAAGGCTTATGGGGTTGTCTTGAGAAGACCCAGCCTGTCCCAACTATTAATAAACTGGTCAACCCCAGGCTAATCAGGCGGCCTTTATCAGGCTTGTAGTAAGAAGGGAATAATCTCAATGGTCAGATTTCTCTCAGTGTAAGATGAACAAAACCAGAAGTTGTGTGAAAATGAGATAAACACCCAAGTAGAAAGTGAAGTGAGTCCCATTTAGTATTCGCTGCAAACCCACAGGTGAGCTTGGGGCAATGAGCCTAAGGAAGGATCCACCTGTGACTTTCCTTCCACCTCCCAGCCTCTGCATCCAGGAACTAGGAAAGACATGGAGCCCTACTTCATAATAAGAGCATGGGATCACCACTTTGTCAAGCCAGGCATCACAGTGGCACAGAATGGTGGGCACACTGAGCTCAGAGAACAGATTTTATGACCCTAGTGCTGGCCCCTCCCCTTTCTTCATTGACTGAATAAGGTCCCTGCCTCTCACACCACCTGGGCCTTATTCTTCCCTCTGCGGTGTATGTGTTTTCCCCACAAAGATCCTGTGTTCATTTCTACCAGGAGCGTGACCTCAAAGGCAAGCTTAGCTGCCTGTAATTTTGTGCCCTAAACTTCTGTTTCTTGTGGGGAGTTAAAACTAGCAGGCATTGGCAAGGGCCCAGGGATTTCAGTTTATCTCTGACTTGACCTATGCTGACTTGTGGCATCTTGACAAATGGGCCATTGCTCTATCTCTTACGGGGACCGTCAACATTCTCAGGTCTACAGCTCTTGCGGCTGATGGATACTTGCTATGGAATGCTAATATTCCCACAGCTGAAGACCTAATTAGTCTGCGAGGGAGACGCATATCCTAGTTCAATTAAATTATACAGTGCGACAGAAGAACAATTACTTATTTGGTAATAGGTTCAAAATTATGTCTGCAAACCGTATTAATTGAGGGATGGAGACAAAGATGGGCAAAGGTAGTACTCTGGGCGTGCTGTCTCAGGATGGATGATGAGGTTACTGAACATGCTTATATGGGTTGAAGATCTCCTCATCCACCTCTAACGCTGCATGCATAATTGATAAACACACATAAATGCAAGGGGGAAGATTTATGATCTCGGTTCTCAGTCTGGATAAAGTTGAAACCGTACAAAGCCTTATTTTCAGTAGTTGGGAGAGGTCATGGTGACGGCAGAACACGCTACGTTCAGCAGTGCTCTTGGAGAGAATGTGTTTAGTAATTTTTCAGATGTTTTTAGGCAGCAGTTGGGAAAAAGCTCAGGCTTGAGTTTGGTAGACCCCTACAGAGCAGTTGTATTGCCAGAGAAAGTGACTTTTCTGACCAAGACTGTGTTCCATGTCTTTGAGAAGGAGAGATGTCAGCCTTTTAAGACTCCCCAAAAGCTTATGCAATGTCGGTCATTTAAGCTCTTCTTGACTGGGAAGATAGCTCAGAGGGTAAGAAGCTTTGCTGCAGGAACATGAAGACCTGAGTCTAAATCCCTAACACCCACCGAGGAAGCCAAGTGTGAGAACGTTTGCCTATAATCTCAGCACCGTATGGGTGGAGACAATTAGTCCTGATGACCAGATGTAGCTCCAGGTGCAGTGAAAGAGACTGCTTCAAAGGAACTAGGTGGAGCCTGATAGACCAGGGAGGCAATGTTCTCCTCTGGCCCCTGTGTGCGCGCATGAACACCTATACTCCCTTGCACAAATGCATGCGTGCACACACCCACTCACCCACTGACAGCACACACACACACTACACACCCCCGCACACCTTTGCAGATATATCTGCTCCTCAGTAAGGTTGGCAGTATCAGTCTCTAATGACTACTACGTAGTTGTTTATGGCACATATATGTTGAAGTAAGCTTTCAAACCCTCTGTGGATCCAGTAATTTCACTACACATTGACCAAAGCCAACTGGAAGGGTATGTCTCCAGTTACACAACTTCCCTCCATCCTTCATTTAAACAAATTTGAAGCTCTTGATCTTCTAATCTCTGCTCTAAGCAAAGCACCCACTAAGATCAGCAGGACAGCCAGTCATACATTAATAATATAAATATGACAGAAGGTAGTCCTGTGTGATTTCAGAGCATAAATAGTAGCTCATTCTTTTAATATGACATACAGCTTCTTGGCCAAACTAAAGAAAAGTGGGACCTCCAAAGTTCAAACAAAAAAGAAAAATAAATGAACTGTTTTCAACTCTACTGCTTAAATTCACAAAGTTGTTTTTGGTACATAAGTTGTTCATTTTCTTATCCAGAAAGTAAAATTAAATACATTCCTCTTTAACAGAGAAGCTATGGAACTGTTCTAAATGGTGTTGGGGTGTCATGTGGGATTCCCCTCTGTATGCTGTGAACACTATGGGTTAATAAAGAAACTGACTTGGGCCTGCACAGGGAATAGAGGTAAGCTGGGAAATCTAAACTGAATGCTGGGAGAAAGAAGGAGGAGTTAGGGAGAAGCCATGTAGCCCCACCTGAGACAGATGCCCAGTAAGCCACTCCTACATGGAAATACACAGATTAAAGGAGATGGGTTAAATTAAGATGTAAGGGTTAGCAAATAAGAAACTAGAACTAATGGGCCAAGCAGTGGTTTAATTAATACAGTTTCTGGAGCTGAGCAGCTGGGAACCAACAAGCCACCTCCTCCAACGGGGGTGAAAGCCTGCTAGCTCAGAGAAAGCACCTGACTGACCTTTCTCCCAGAAAGAGAGCTTTCTCCTACACCATCTCAAACAAAACTCCTCAAACTGAGTGTCCCTCTCTTCTACTTCCTGTTCATCTCTCTATATGTCCTCCTGACTCCCTCTTGCTGTCTATGGATTTTTCCTGTCAACTGGTTGTTTGCTCCACCTCTTAACCTATGATGAACTTTATTTAATCCTTTTTATAATATTTAAGAAGTTTCTTGGATTACAGGTGTGTTAGGACTGAGCCACACCACAACTAAGAACAGGTTTTCCAGTAAATAATGCTGTATTAGTGTTCACGGTGTGATCAAATATCTCACAATAGACAGAGAAACTGTTGCAGAGAATGCTCTGCTTAGGGGAGTTGGTAAGTGATCTCTTTCTATGGAGACCAAGGAAGGTAAAAATCTCCATGCCTCATTACCACTAAGTCAGCGGTGTCAATAAATGCTTTTGAATGAACTAATGAAAAGGAAGTCTAACTTGGTAGGGGGTGGTTAACTAAACTAAAGGTATATAAAGAAGCCTCATGAAACACCACTAGTATGGAAGTTAATTTTTTAAAGAAGATTTTAGTCAGAGATATTTCTCGTGTCTGCATGATGCTCTTCCCCAAAGTCTATTATAAAAGGAAAATTTCAGTACCAGGCACACATTACCTACCTAGGAATTATTGGTCAAAGAGGACCTAGAGAAATCAAAATTAAAATGGGAGATTGTCACAGCTCCTGGCTGCTCTTCAGCACTAGGTAGTAAGACTCTGTTGCCTGAGATACCTACCACACACTTTGGTCTGGGATATACGAATACTAAAAAAATAAATCTTGAACTAATTAGGAAGTCCTTTCCTTGCTGGCTAGCTTCCGGAATACTGCAGGGTGCTTTGCAGGGTGGTGTGGAGAAAATGCATCATTGGTCTTATCTACACTGAAGCCACTGTGAAATCCTGGCCTGCAAGGCAAGCTATGCCCACTGGTGCAATAGTGGCAAGACCATTTGTGGGGTAACCAATTGTTTTCTCGATTGTATCTGAGACCTGGTCTGAAGAAAGAATCCAGGGCTGGTGCTGTAAAACACGGCCCAAATTTGGGAAAGCTATAGGCTCCAGGAGAAAAATCTTTTATATTGCTTTGTTAATTGGTCATAACATCAAGATGCCTTCTAAATATTTATGTTTACATTCATGGGTTTATGCTACCCTCACCCTTTGTTGGAGAAGTTAGTTTCTTATCGCAGAGGGTAGCAGGCAATGCAGAGATTGGCAGCTGTGCACAATGAGCAAATAAGGGAGCGCGAGTGCTCAACTTTAGAAGGGGAATTGATCCTGACCTTAACTGCTAAGGCTCCAGAGACTGCTAGGAAGGAGGGGTCAGAGCCGCAGAAAGGGAGGAGTGTTGGGAAACGCTGACCTCGGGGTATTCATGATGCAGCTGTGGTACACACGAACACTGGTAGCTCTGGTTATCTGCACAAAAGCATCACCAGATCAAGCCAGCTGAAAATCCATCTCCGAGTGGAGAGGGGCTTGCAATGCCCGTATGTGACTGAGGTGCTAGTGGGAACTGAGAGACACTGAGAAGAGACTGAGTTTTCTCGGTGGGGCTTTGGCTATTTGTAGTTCGCCCATTCCCCTACTGAATGACCCCACAACCATGAGCACATTGCCAGTACAGTGGGATTCAGTGGGTTCTAAAATAAAGAAACAGATCAATAAACAAAAAGGAGATGAAGCCGAGAGAGAGAGAGAGACAGGTTTAGCGATTCTAGGAAAAGATGGAGAGAGGGAGGGGAGTGAGCCTGAGAAGACAGACTGCATGCAAAAAGAAACTTTTCAACCAAAAACATTTTTCTTTTACCTTTTTTTTTTAAAAAAAGAAGTTTGTAGCCTCTTATTATCTTATGAGTTTCTGGAAAAAATAAAACTTGGTACTCAGGATTTGTTCCAATTTATTCCTAAATTTTACTTCTTTTCTCTTTCTCAAGATAAGGTCCTCACCCTTAACTTGTATGACCATTTTTTTTTTTAATTTAAAACTTCCCGTGGATGAAAAAGTTAAAAGCAATAGCATGGTTTATCCAGGCAGGTATGTCCTTTTCTGAGAAATAGGTGGATAAAATTTATTGATTTGCAATAAAAGTCATACATTTATAAAGCACCCGGCATTTGAGAAAATGGTCATAAAAACCTGAATCCCAGCCGCAACACAATGAACAAGTAATAAGGTTTGAGCTGTGTGATAACGGGGAGTGAAATACGCTGCTGGAATTTGGATTAACCATTTGCTCTGCAGAGCTGTTGAGGCTGCGTGGGCAGATGAAAAGACGGTAAAATTCTAGCTGGCCAGCGGTAAAAATAGTTGTACTCCTCAGTGGTTCACGCTTCTTTCTATTTAATCCTCTTTCCCCATGGGACCTGCAGGCAGAGTCACGTGCTTAATGTGTTCTCTGCTTTGGCACAGCCATCCTTCAAGGAGTGTGGCAGAGGGCTCCGGCACTTTCTGCTCAGAGTCAGAAACCCAGAAAACAATAAACATTTATGGAAGGCAGTAAAGTTTTAGGGCTCAATTCACAACTAATGTTAAACACATGCAGCTCTTCTGCAAACTCGGGAGTTCGCTAGAATTCTGGGCTTGGTGGAAGAGATGTGGGTCTGTGTCTTATTGACGGAACCAAGTTGAGGAGTAGCAGGAATTCCTTCTGTTGACAGCCTGACAGCTCCATTGTCAGGCCTGGTTCCTGTTGAAGGACGCCAAGTGAGTCTGAACGCTTTACAGCTCTTCCTAATTTTTGTTCGCCTTAGAAATTCTATTCAGGGCTTCTGCGATTTCCCGACCCTCCTGACAACTCCCACAGTGCTTTCTGAGGTCGGGAACACTCTGAGGATATCTAGAATCTGACAGTTAATCACCTCCACAGCCCATCTAAGAGGGCACCTTTAGGGATTTTTCTCAGGATGAGTGAGTCCAACACTGGACAGAAGTTGGTTTCTTTTTGGTATTTCTATTGTTCAGTCAATACACGGGATGAGTCACGTGACACAGGCCTGCCATTTCAGATAACCCAGTGACTGAGGCAGGGGGATTGCCAGTTCAAGGCTTGTATGAACTTCAGAGTGAGCTTGAGGGGAGCCATAGAAATTTAGTGAGAGCTTTTCTGCAGGTAAAATAAGAAGAAAGGCCTGGAGGTGTAACTCAGTGGTGGAGTGGTTGCCTAGGGTGTCAAAGACCCTAGGTTCAACATCCAAGACTACAAAAGAAAAAAAAAGCAGTATTAGACAATCTATTGATTCCGTTCTGTTTCTTGATATTACTGCTCTAAACTGTACCATCTCCAGACATCCTTGCTCCAGGAACGAGCCAATTGTCCTCCTGTGCCTCCTCATTGCTCTGGTCACCTCCCTCACTGAGGCCAGCCTCATGTCCCACATGATAATGCCTGCCTTGCCTGCTCCAATCCCTGCCTTAGACAGTCTTTTATCTCTACAGCATACGGGAACTAGCCAGGGCACAAATGGGGCAGAGGAGACCAGAGTCAGACGGCCACATTCTCTGTCTTCAGAAGAATTCAGTTTTTCCTAGAATAAAAACCCAACTGCTGCTGTGGTCTGGCTTCCAGACTCAGTACCCGCTTACTCCCCTACATTCGTCTCCTAACAGCTTCCTCTTGCCCAAGCCTCCCTTGTCTCAGATTCTTTCTACTCTTCTTAGTGTTTGAGGATTTGGTGCCATCTCAGAGCTTGGGTTCTTCTCTGCCTGAAATAACCTCCAAGGTGAAGGCATTAGTAAGCCTCTTGCAGGAGTGTGCTCCATCTCCAAGGTGCTCCTGGAGCATCTTCCTCCCATCCCTGATAAAGCAGTAGCGTATCTTCTCCAGTTGTTGCTTGTTACATCTACTGCTTGCTGTTCTTAGTTAGAAAACTGTCTAAGTGTGGAGCCAGGCCTTGTGGTACAGGCTCTATTCCCAGCTTCTGAGCAGGAGGCTCAATGCAGGAGATAGCCTGGATTTGATAGGATGTTCAAGGCTAGACCAGGAGACTAAAGACATAGGTGTCTCAGAATAAGAAATTAAAAAGTGTTGGGCTTTTAGTTAGTGGTTTGTGGTAGAGTTCTTGTGTGGCATATATAAGGCCACTGAACTGTTAAGTTCAGTCCTCGGCACAAGGTGAAGGGAAGGGTAGGGGTTGGGAGGAGGGAGAGGAGGAAAGGAGGACAGGAAAGGGAAGACAAATGACATTTGAAATAGCTGAATGGCTGGTAATGTAGCTCAGCTGGTGGAGAGCTTGTCAAGTATGCGTGAAGCCCTGGGATTCATCTAAGAAGCCCTGGGTTCCATTCTTAATGCTACACAAAACATTGGCTAGGAAGGTGTGCAGGCTTATGGTCCAGGGCACGGTAGGTGGTGGCAGGAAGATCAGAAGTTCAAGGTCATTCTTGATCTCCCACTCCCCGAAAAATAAAAGGAAAGAAAAGACAAGACAAGGCACGGTGGATCTTGTGTCATGAGAATCACTGCATCTCGGCTTTCTCTGGGTGGCTACTCCACTGGCTGCTTCCTCCAGCTGCCTGTGGCTGCTTCCTGTAGACTGACTCTCACAGCGGGTTCAATTTTCTGTGAAAGAGAAGAAAATCTTCTTTATAAGCTCTTAAAGGTCTGGAAGTGTTTTCCTGTTGGCTGGCCCGGGCTGTGCTGTAACCGTAGAAGTCACTAGGGTGGGAGGAGTGGAACTCAGCCCTTGCAGTTGGGCTTCTGAGTCCAACACAGCCCAGGAGTCAGAAAGAAGCTTGCACCTGCAGAGCAGAGAGGGATGCTAAAGAGGCAACAGGATTCTAGAGTCTGAAAATGTGACATCTCACTGAGTCCAGTGTCCAAAGATCTTTAAAAGCAAGCACCACAAAGACTGCACGACCAGGTACCAGGGTCGTGCTTAATGCCACAGTGTCTGAGCTCCCCTGTCGTCTCCACAGAGAGTTGTTTTCAGTCAATGTCGGGCATGGTTATGCAGACTAGCTGGTTGGTCTGAAAGCACCCAGACTCCCCGGCATAGCCCCAGGCAGGTCCTTCCTATTCATCTGTGCATCCAGCCATCTGCTGCTGTTCCCAGGAGGTTAGGATTTATCCCTACAGGAGTGGGCCATCCTGTGTACTCTGTGGTGGTTGGTAGCATCTTTCGACTCTGCGCACTAGATGCAGGAGCATCCTCCATCCAGGTTACCGGCATCAGAAATGTCCCCGACATTGCCATTTGCTCCCTTGTGTGGGGAATCCTCTTGTTGAGAAGAACTTTTTAAAATCAGTCACAGGAAACAGAAACATCAAGAATACGTCACCATTCACTAACGCTCCTGATGAGGCTTGCGTTAGGGGCCGGACGATATTGTCTTTCTTTTCTGCTATGAACAAGATTCCAGGGTAGAAAGAAAGAACTGGCTTCTGTCAGAGTTTTAAATCTTACAGAGGAAACAAATCAACTTAGCATGCACAAACGGAATACTTTAAAAAGGAAAAAAATAGTTTGTATCCTACCAATTTCCAACAATTACCCTGTAATAGTGTGACTGACCTTCTAGTAGCTTCCAAGGGAGATAATAACTAGCAGGTAAATTTAGTTTGTTTTGGAAAATCCTCAAAAGACATGTTTAGCCACAGTAGTCAATCCAAATGACTGTATCGTTCTTCGTATAAAAAGCAAAGTAGAAAAATTCGAGCTATTACTTAATGCACATGCTGACCAGTTTTCTTGAATGAGAAAAAGGTCTAGTATTTGCAGAAGGAAACCAACTGTCTCCTGATTGGGGTGTGGGGGTAAAATGGTACTCTGTCTGTAGAATAGGTTTCTTTAGATAAAATGGTGAACTAGACCCAGGTGTACCAGCCTAGTTAGCTGTGGTAGGCAGAATGTTCACTGAAGGCAGCCTAGGAGAGGGTATTTTACAAGAATATTGTGGTGGAGATGGTTTAGCAAACACACAAAGCGAAACAGGATATTCTGTGTGGATACGTTCATACGTAATAGATGTAACAAACAAGGCATGGGGTGGAGTGGAAATGAGAGTCACTGTGATGAGAGGAGGAAAAGGTGAAGTTCCATAAAAGGGAACCTATCTGTGCACAGGTAATGCTTATCTAGAGATGGAGGGAGGATGATAAAGGGGAAAGGTGCGGGTGGGGAAAAAGGGACGGAAGGAGTGAGGGAGGAAGGGACAAAGAGGAGGGAAAGAGAGAGAAGTTAGCATCCACTTAACTGTAACTTATTTTTCATTTATTTTTGTTAAATTTTACTGAAACTAGTAAGATTGCATTCTAGAGAGTACAAATAGCAGTTGGCTATGACTTTCGCTCCTGCAAATCCAGCAAATCTTGGGGATAAGCAGGGCTCTGTAACGCCTTTAGCTGTTTGGTCAAGTGGCCTGGCCAGACAGCCAGTGAGTCTGTGGGACTTGGAGATGGAGACCAGAGGAGGGGGATGTAGCATGGTCAGAAATCTAAGACTCTGCTGCAGGGAGAGGAGACCACACATGCTGGGCGCTAGGTCTGAAGCAAGGACAGTCCCTCTGTGCTAGAGGCTGGTCCTGCCCTGTCTCCCTGTCCCCTTTTTGCTGAAGGCTGAGTTCTCAGGCCACTGTCACTGGTGGTGGTGGAAACTCTTAAAGGTGCTACCTGGGGAACGGTTTACGTTTCAGGATCGTGTCCTGAAGCAGCTTGCAGGACCTGGGCCTCCTCCCACCTCTATCTTTACTATGAGGTGAGATGCTCCCTCAGCCATGGCCTCCAGCTTGAGGCACTGCCTCACACAGGGCCCCCCAACACTGGGCCTACTGACTGTGGCCTCCAGAACCGTAAGCCAAAATAAACTCTCATCTTTCAGTTATTGTCTTGGTGTGACACTTCTTGTGTATATCATACGGTCCTTTTTTAATTTTTGAGTTTACAATATAATTATGTAATTTTCCCCTTCTCTTTCCTACCTCCAAATCCTTCCATAGACTCCTTCCTACTCTCTTTCAAATCTGGGTGCTATTTTTTCATTAAATTTTGTGACACACACACACACACACACACACACACACACACACACTTTATTCATATGCACTACCCTCATCCACCAAACACAAAACTACAAACATACCCATATAATTAAAAATTTAAAATATTTATAATTAATTACTTTTTAAAATTATAATACAATAACATAATTTCTCCTTTCCAGTTCCTCCCTTTACTATCAAATGCCCAGCCCTTAAAACGTATACAAGTAATATTATACAGATTAAATGGGTTACATTTATAAACCTGATGGGAAAGACAGTAGTCCAGGCTGTCCCAGACAGGGTGGTGATGGGAAAGACAGTAGTCCAGGCTGTCCCAGGAAATGATGGCCTTTTCTTTCACGCAAGCTCTTCTGTTAGGTTCTTTTTTTCATTCGTAATTATTATTAAATTGAAATTTTCCAGTTCCCACTCTGTCCCTTCCCCCTGCTCCCTCCACATTTCCCTCACCCCCACCTCCTATTCACTCCTCAGAGAGGGTAAGGCTTCCCATGGAGAGTCAAAATTGCTTTGAGGTAGGACCAAGGACCTCCCCACTATATCTAGGCTGAACAAGGTATCCCTCCAAAGAGAGTGGATTCCAAAAAGCCAGTTCAAGCAGTAGGGATCAATTCTGGTCTCCATGCCAGTGGCCCCATAGACCGTCCCAGCCATACAACTGTCATCTACATTCAGAGGGTCTAGTTTGGTCCTATGCTGGTTCTTAAAGAAAATCTCAGCAAGCAGCCCTTCATATCATCTCAGCAGAAGATGGTGTCCTTCACATCATTTCAGCAGAAGATGGTGTCCTTCACATCATCCCAGCAGAAGATGGTGTCCTTCACATCATCCCAGCAGAAGATGGTGTCCTTCACATCATCTCAGCAGAAGATGGTGTCCTTCACATCATCCCAGCAGAAGATGGTGTCCTTCACATCATCCCAGCAGAAGATGGTACCCTTCACATCATCTCAGCAGAAGATGGTGTCCTTCACATCATCTCAGCAGAAGATGGTGTCCTTCACATCATCCCAGCAGAAGATGGTGCCCTTCACATCATTTCAGCAGAAGATGGTGTCCTTCACATCATCCCAGCAGAAGATGGTGTCCTTCACATCATCTCAGCAGAAGATGGTACCCTTCACATCATCCCAGCAGAAGATGGTGTCCTTCACATCATCTCAGCAGAAGATGGTGTCCTTCACATCATCTCAGCAGAAGATGGTGTCCTTCACATCATCCCAGCAGAAGATGGTGCCCTTCACATCATTTCAGCAG
Organism: Microtus pennsylvanicus; assembly: GCF_037038515.1. Lineage (NCBI taxonomy): Eukaryota > Metazoa > Chordata > Mammalia > Rodentia > Cricetidae > Microtus > Microtus pennsylvanicus. Next base: position 146,345,091 of record NC_134580.1, on the reverse strand, counting down.
AAGATGGTGTCCTTCACATCATCCCAGCAGAAGATGGTGTCCTTCACATCATCTCAGCAGAAGATGGTGTCCTTCACATCATCTCGGCAGAAGATGGTGTCCTTCACATCATCCCAGCAGAAGATGGTACCCTTCACATCATCTCAGCAGAAGATGGTACCCTTCACATCATCTCAGCAGAAGATGGTACCCTTCACATCATCTCAGCAGAAGATGGTACCCTTCACATCATCTCAGCAGAAGATGGTACCCTTCACATCATCTCAGCAGAAGATGGTACCCTTCACATCATCTCAGCAGAAGATGGTACCCTTCACATCATCTCAGCAGAAGATGGTGTCCTTAACATCATCTCAGCAGAAGATGGTGTCCTTCACATCATCTCGGCAGAAGATGGTGTCCTTCACATCATCTCAGCAGAAGATGGTACCCTTCACATCATCTCAGCAGAAGATGGTGTCCTTCACATCATCTCAGCAGAAGATGGTGTCCTTCACATCATCTCGGCAGAAGATGGTACCCTTCACATCATCTCAGCAGAAGATGGTACCCTTCACATCATCTCAGCAGAAGATGGTGCCCTTCACATCATCCCAGCAGAAGATGGTACCCTTCACATCATTTCAGCAGAAGATGGTGTCCTTCACATCATCCCAGCAGAAGATGGTACCCTTCACATCATCTCAGCAGAAGATGGTGTCCTTCACATCATCTCAGCAGAAGATGGTGTCCTTCACATCATCTCGGCAGAAGATGGTGTCCTTCACATCATCTCAGCAGAAGATGGTACCCTTCACATCATCCCAGCAGAAGATGGTGTCCTTTACATCATCCCAGCAGAAGATGGTGCCCTTCACATCATCCCAGCAGAAGATGGTGTCCTTCACATCATCCCAGCAGAAGATGGTGCCCTTCACATCATCTCAGCAGAAGATGGTACCCTTCACATCATCTCAGCAGAAGATGGTGTCCTTCACATCATCTCAGCAGAAGATGGTGTCCTTCACATCATCTCGGCAGAAGATGGTACCCTTCACATCATCTCAGCAGAAGATGGTACCCTTCACATCATCTCAGCAGAAGATGGTGCCCTTCACATCATCCCAGCAGAAGATGGTGTCCTTAACATCATCTCAGCAGAAGATGGTGTCCTTCACATCATCTCAGCAGAAGATGGTGCCCTTCACATCATCCCAGCAGAAGATGGTGTCCTTTGGTCACAGCTCTGCTCTGCATGTGGTTTCCCCAAGTTTTCCCAAGTCTTCTTTAACAAGACTTATTTTTATTGTTTTAAAGATGTATTTTATCATTTTTAATTATGTGTATGCATGTGCTTGTGTTTGATTTTATATATATATATGTGTGTGTGTTTGTATTTATATATAAATTTATATATAAATATATAATAAATACGTGTGTGTGTGCAGTTGCCTGAGGAATCCAGAAAAAGGCATTGCATCCTGGAAATAGAATTACAGGTGGCTATGGGCCCTTAAATGTAGGTTCTGGGTGCAAAACTCAGGTCCCCTTGGAATTACAACAACTGCTCTTAACTACCGAGCCATATTTTAGCCCCCATATTAACAGTTTTTGATATATTAGGAGTGAAGTAAAACTTCATTAATTTTTACCGTTTTAATGCCAACCAAGCTTCTTATGAACACGTGATTCTTAGTGGACTGAAGAACATATTTAAGGTTTCTTGTTGTTTTTGTTTTGTTGGTGTGTGTGTGTGTGTGTGTGTGTGTTTAAAGAAAGCAGCATACATGCTAGGACCCCCAAGTTTTGCTTAACCGAGAATTTCCATTTTCACAAAAACATCAAACTTCCTGTTCCTACTTAAATCATCCACAGGATGCGACTGGCTCCACCGTCCTCGGCTTAAATAACCAATGGGGTACAAATGCACAGACAGACTCACATGGTCTGGGCGCTCTGAGTTGATGAGTATAATTGCTTTGGAAGACCAGGGTTCTCTCTGCTCCATGCTTGTCTTGTTCTCCAAGGCAGTCAGCTCTTTCTATGCATAGTAGGTATATTATTGGTTTATGTCAAAATTAATCCCAGAAAATGTTGTGTAAATACTTCTGACATTGATTTTCAGTATTGAGTCAGCTGTGCCTGCATACAGGACGAAGGAAGATCCACTCAGCGCCTTTGTCCATCCTGAGTCTAGTCTCTATGGTGTGGGTATATGATCTCGCTGAAACTCCCTGCTCCAGATCTTCACTCATGATTTCATAACAAGTCTTAAGTCACTGTTGACTCTGGTTTGGCTATCTATATGTTAGGAACACTTATTAATTGGATAAGTCAGCTATTGCTGTGTAACAACTATGAAGTCTCAGAAACACAACAAAGTGATGTATTTAGTTCCTGAACCTGTTGGTCGGGCTTGGTCGGGCTTGGTCGGGCTTGGTGAGGAAGAGGGTTGGGGGTGGGGAATCCATGACGTCATATCACATATGGTGCCTCCTGGTCAGGGGTGGAGGTTTGCAGAAAAACTGCAAACCAGGCCTCTGTAGGTAGGGATGGAGAGGATTGAAGGTGTTTTGGTGAGTGTCTATGAAATCCAGTAGAAAAAGAAATTCTAATACTAGGAAGAGAAAAAGTAGCCTGGGTCAGCAAATCTAAGACAGATGCTTCCTTTCTTCCCTGCTCCTCATGAGCATAATTCACAGCACATGGGCTCTGGGAGCTACTTCAGTACAGTGTGCGCTGATTACACCCAGTGCAAACAGCCTTCCTCCACCTCCCCCACTCCTTCCCCTTAGGACTGTTCCTTCGTCTTTGGACCTTTTAGAGGAGAAGCAGGCAGGAAGTCCAGACCTGTTTTCAACTCCATCTCTTTCTCAGAACCCCCGACATGTTTGCACCGAATCCCTCTTTCCAGACAACCCCTTTCCAGCTCAATCATGATAGCCTTCGCTTCCTAATACTTTGTCCTTGTCCCTCATTGCCAAAGTCTGTGTCCTCTCTCTGGTTGAGTTAAAACAGGCTTGGCCTGCCTCTTTCCTCCCAAGTCTTTCCTGGGGCTTTCAACTTGCCTTTGAACTCCCTTGATCATACAAAATTATCTAAGACTTTGCACCTCTTTCCTGTCTAGATCTGACCGCCTGCATGGCGCATATAGACATTCAAATAGGATCTGAGATCCACATCAGAGGAAGGGAATTGTAAATCACTGACTCCAGTGATGGATTTTAGATGTGGAATAAACGTGGGGGATGGGCATAAAGAACAAAATTAAAAGCAACTGCCCATGCTATTCTTGCTGCTTCTGTTTGATGCCTTTGGTTTTTGCTACAACTTGACCCCCTGAGAGTTGAATATGGAAGGAAAGTGTAGGAATTGATACTGAGTGTGGAAATAAACCAGCTATCTAGAGATTTGATGTTTACTGTGACATACATCCAGCTAAGTAGAAACTTCTGCTTTTTCCTCCCCAGATGCAGGCTGCAGGGAACAGGGCCTTCTTATATCCTTAAAATGCTGACCTGGGCCAGTAGCCATGCAAGACAAGCGTTCTCACCTTGTATTAAGACTGGATGAGGCAACCTAGTAGGAGGAGTAGGGCCCCAAAAGCCAGTAAAAGGGTCAGAGACAGCCCCTGGTCCCACTGTTAGGAGGCCCACAAGAAGAGCAAGCCACACAACTGTCTCATATATGCAGAGGGCCTAGGTCAGTCCCATGCAGGCTGCCTGGTTGTCTGTTCAGTCTCTGTGAGCCCCTATGAGCCCAGATCCCTTGATTCTGTGGTTTCCTTGTGATGTCCTTGACTAGACTATCATAGCATCTGTGAATAATGGTACTTTGACTCCTTCCTTTCTGATTTGTATCCCCTTGATATTTTTTTGTTGTTTTATTGTTCTACCTAGAACTTTGAGTACTATATTGAATAGGTATGGATTTTAGTGGAATTGCTTTGAGTTTCTCTCCTTTTAATTTGATGTTGGCTGTCAGCATGCTATACATTGCTTTTTATTAGGTTTAGGAATGTTCCTTCTATTCCTGATTTCTCTCTAAAACTTTTATCATAAAGGGGTGTTGGAATTTTCAAAGGCTTTTTCAGCATCTAATGAGATGATCATATGGGTGTTTGGTGGGGTTTTTTTGTTCTTTCAGTTTGCTTATATGGTGGATTACTTTGACATTTTCGTATGTTTGAATCACCATGCATCTCTGGGATGAAGCCCACTTGATTGTGGAGAATGATCTTTTTGATGTGTTCTTGGATTTGGTTTGTGAGTATTTTATTGAGTATTTTTGCATTTATATTCATGAGGGAGACTGGTCTGTAATTCTCTCTCTCTCTTTTTTGTTGAGTCTTTGTGTGGTTTGGGTATTAAGGGGATTGTGGCCTCATTAAATGAATTGGCAATGATAATTACATTTCTTTTGTTTGTATATTTTCTTCTTCGATACAGGATTTCTCTGTGTAACATCCCTAGCTGTCCCGAAACTAGCGCTGTGGACCAGGCTGGCTTCAAACTCAGAGATCCACCTGCCTCTGCCTCCTGAGTCCTGGGATTAAAGGCATGTGCCCCATTCCTTGGTGATGATTATAGTTCTCGAAGGTGATTGTTTCCGTAAAAAGTGTTTATTATCTCCCCGAGGGAAAATAATTTAGTTTTTTTATGTTTGTGTGCATATGTGTGTGTACATGTATGTACAGGTGCCTGTGGAGGCCAAAGGTTGATATCTAGAATCTCCCTCTGATTTCTTTACATTTTTCCCCTTTAAGGTAGTGTTTCTTAGGCCCAGAGTTGGCAGACATGGCTAGTCTGCCTGGTGAATTCATGCCCTATGTTTTTTTCCAAGACTGGAAATTCCCATGTGCATCTGAAAGTGTTCCGGGGATCTGAACTCTGGTCTCTGCACTTGAGCAGCAATTGATCTAACCACTGAGCCATCTCCAAGACCCCTCATATTTAGAGTCTGCAACTCTCCTTCTCCACCCTGAATGTGTTATCCCACCGTGGGCCATGGGACCCACTGCTTAACTCATGCTTCCTCATAGAGTCCTAAGAGCAGAATTAGCTCCCTCTTCCCAATATTTGAGACTTTAGAGATAATTTGGAGTAACAGCATCCATGCAACATGCGCAGAAATGACAATTTGTGAAAATCATGAGCAACTCCAGGAGACAGACGGGAAACAAGGGGCAGAAGACATATGGAGGCACTGGAGGGAAACCAGGCATCCTCTGGAGTGTGATTCACTCAAAATGAACTCATCTTCCACAGATCTGCTGTGGTTCCCACGACACTGAGGCACAAGGCCCTCTGTGACCACAACGCGCTCCTTTTAATGCCTTCATTAATCATATTAATTGAGTAATTGCTGAGTTCTGGGTCCATAGACCCATGAGCCTGAGCTGTCTGATCCATGACACAAGCCGCACCCATAATTCAGCTAATAAAATCACAGAGCAAAGAGAAATGGTTTTTCTAATTTGTCTCCGTGAGCTCTGGGCCTTGGCTTCAATTTGCATCCTATTGAGCAGTGGTTTTCAAATGCAAGCACACTTCCTCCAGGGGTTGTGTGAAGAGAAAATGAGAAGCCAAAGGATAAACACGGCATATTAATTACTTAATTCTTTCATTCATTCAACAAACATTTATCAAGTATTTACCCTGTGGCAGGTACTGATGAGGCCCCGGGGACTCTCAATAAAGACATGAGTCACGGTGCCAGTTCCTGTGTGGCTTGTCGAACAGTTTTCGGAAGCTTTAGTTGCACAAGACCAGCCACAGCACAGATATTTACTCAAACTTTCACAGCTGCTGAGTAGCACACTCGCTTTGCTTTGCTTTGCTTTGCTTTGCAAGCACAAACCCCTGAGTTCCAATCTCCAGCATCCATGTAACAAAAACTGCATGTGATGGCGGGCATCTGTTCCTGCAGCACCGGGAAGGTGACTGTGCGCTGTTCCCTTCATGTGCTGATCCCCTGGGTCTTACTGGACAGCTGGTCTAGCTGACCGGTGAAAGCCAGTTTCCCTGACAGATTCTGTCTCAGAAAATGAAGGTGACGAGCATTTCAGGAGGAGAAGACCTGATGGCAATCTCTGGTTTCCGTACACACACAGGTAAACTCATGCGCCCATACATGAACACACACAAGTGTAAAACATTTCAATGGGAATGAACCCAAATTGATACTTTTACATTATATGTTACATTAAAGTGACTACTCGTACTCTCGCACTGTATTGTAACCAAAGCCCAAATGGAAATTGGTTCTGTAGGAAAGCACGGTGAGGAATAAGGTGTCCATCTGAAGGTGGGATTTTTCTTTTCAATGTTCTAGGCATTTTAATGAAAGTGTTTTGGTTTAGAAAGAGACAGAGGTGGAGGATATTTGGGGAAAGGTGCAGTTAAGATTGGCTGCATTAATAACCCGGTAAGCCTTCCCCTGGGAGGGAGACTGTCCCGGTGTGCTACCATGTTGATGACAGTCTTGGCAATGACTTCCCAACCACCACTTCTTCCAGTCTCTCAGTTGGCAGCTGCTGCTTCTGGAACTCAAATGTGATAGTCTCCCCTCAAAGACCTTAGAGACTCCAGTGATGGTAAATCTGGATGGTTAACTTGACGGATGTCCTGGCTAGCTCCATGCCAACTTGCACAAGCTAGAGCCATCTGAAAGGAGGGAAGCTCAGCTGAGAAAAAGACTCCCTAATGCTGCAGGGCATTTTCTTAATAAGTGATTGATGGGGGGGTGGGGGCAAGGCCACTGTGTATTTTGCTGTCCATGGGCTCTGTAAGAGTTTGAACAAGCCATGATGAACAAGCCTGTACTCCTCCATGGCCTCTGCATCAGCTCCTACTTCTGAGTTGCTGTTTAAGTTCCTGCCCCGATTTGCTTCTACAACAAAGATTAATTTGGAATCATGATCCAATGAACCCTTGCCTCCTCAAGCTGCTTTGGTCATGGATTCTCCTCATAGCAATAGTAACTCTAACTAGGGGGATTTAGAATCACCATGGAAACAAACCTAGGTGTCTGTATGAGGGAGAGTTTAGGGATTGGGTTAATCAAGGTTGTAAATGCAGTGGCACCATTCAGTGGGCTGGAGTCATAGACTATATGATACATAACCCCTCCTCTTCCAATCTCTGATATTTTATACCTGCGCGCTGCAGGGTTAGGATTTGGTGTTGTACTGATCTGAATATGTTCTAGTTTCTGCCTGATTAACACCAGCCTGAACTATGTTTTTAGGCAGACCCTCACTGATAGAGAGTTGATGTCATTCAGCATCCAATTAAGATGCGCTGAATATTAGGACCTCATCTTTTGCCTGTGAACCAAAGAAATGCCATGCATGAGGAAATTCAATGTCAACCTGATGGTTGAAGGATTATCTGTGTTTATTGGCCCCATCTTTCTCCTCAAACAACGCTAGAAGTATTGCCAGTAGGTGGCTTATCAGGATGCACACGCTCATCTCTTTTATCTCACTGAGGTTGTTTGCAATTGCAGAGCACAGTTGAGCTCACACCACCGGAGAGGCTTCAGAGACATACAGAAGCCTGAAAGCAACAGATTTAATATGTATTCAGTTTTTATATTATACACACAAATGGCAACTATACCACAATGTTATCTCTAAGTCCTCCTGAGCCTGAGGTAAACAGAAAGAGAGAAAGAATAAAATATTATTTGTCTATGGGCATAAAAGAAATTTCTTTTGTACATGCCCTTTGTACTTCTTCCTAGTGAGAAAATTACCAGTCTATTCCTAACATTGAAATGGTACACGTTTCAGTAAAAAAAAAAAAAATGTCCCGAATAGGGAATTTCCTTCAATAATGACTTCCATTTTATTTCATAAACATAGCCACCCTGATATTGTATTGCAATTTATTGGATATGCTTAAGTTATAATCAGCAGGTATTAAATGATGTTATTAATCACATAAAGATAAATATATTTTAATACTAAAATATTCATGCACAACTAAATTAGATTTAAACAATAATTCTGCTACTATTAGAATAGTATTTTAGCGGAGAATATCTTTAACTTTTTCAAACCCAATACCTAGACTTATGTAAATTATGTATGTGCCCCCCCATCCTTTCTTCCCCAAATCCTTATGTTGTTATCCCCAGTTTTCGAGAGAAGAAATAGGGGTCTGTGAAGCGATTGCTCCTAGGGTCAATCAGCTAGTCTGTTGTGATTCCCAAACTGGAAAACAGTTCTGTTAGATAGAAGAACTGTCTCATCTATCTCCAATTGTGCTAGCCAACATCCCCTCCATGCATACCTATCCAACATGTATCGTTTAATTTTATTTGTTTATTTTGTTTGCATGGACATGAATTGAGGGTTGTGGCATGTGTAGGTTGTGACTCTTGTGTGGAGACCAGAGGATATCCCAAGGGAATTGTTCCCCTCCTTCTCTGAGTCCTGGGGATTGGACTCAGGCTGTCAGTTTTAGATACAAATACAGTGATCACCAAGCTGTCTCTGCTGCTCTCTCCAGAACATGCTCTCATTGCTGTGCATGTTATAACCACCTCTTGCTTCCAGGAAGGAGTGAGGAGGGCAGTCGGGGCCATTACTGGAAAGCCAACAGAGTCCTTTCAGGTAATGGACAAATGAAGTTATCTTCCCACACCCAAAGCATATTCCTCTTCCTTCTAGGGAAAGAACTCTCGCCCCATCCTGGGAGACACTTTGCTCCATCCTCACCCCGTGTGGGTCTGGTGGAGTCACTCAGTGTTGCGTTCTGTGTTACAACAAGCAGTTTATGGAGGAGACTGCAGCCCAAACTGAGACGGTGACCACCCTGCTTGCTGAATGGACTGGGAATGATGTGCCATGTGGTTGGTTGCTCAGAGGATAGCATGCAAGTTGGTATTCATCAGTGAGACCATTCGGTCATGTGCAGAAACGGAGTAGATCCAACATGGATGAAAACAATTTAAGGTGAAGAGTTTAAAAAACAAAACAAAAAAAACTCTTTTCAATGGAACACCCAAATTTAGCATTACCAGAAGTAAGATCTTACCCCAGTCATACCATGTAATTCAGCAAGTTTAGATTTTGAGTCATTAGACTTCAACATTTTCACCTGCAGTTGTACATCATGGACCTGTGGAAAGTGAATTGTAGTGTAGTGTACAATATAGAATAAATTCGATTAGTATAAAAGGGGATGAATCCTCCCTCCGATGAGAAAAGTGAGTCAGGTATATGATGATAATGTCTCAGTTGTGATGATGAGGTTCTTTATCATGAACCATCAGACTTGAATAGCACACAATTATGCCAGGGATTTGAAGGTTGACTTCAAAATTTATTTTAAAAGACATATTGTAAAAAACTTAAATACAAACACTTTTTAGAATTTAATAGTGGGGTGGGGAGGTGGCTCTGTACTTAAAAGCACTTGCTGCTTTGCCAGAGAACCCATGGCTGTAACTCCAACTCCAGAGAATCCGATGCCCCCTTCTGGCTTCTTAGGCACTACACTTATGTGCATTTACACATAAGTAAAAATTTAAAAACCTATTGTAAACACTTCAATTATATATATTAAAGGTGTCAGGTGGTAGGTTCTGTAATAGATAATTATTTTCCCTCTATTTCATCTTCCACTTGCTTAGCTGATTCTTACTGAGAAGGACTTAAAATGTGAGCGTATTTGTTTACATGGGGAAGTTCTGCTGCAAACGGCACATCGCTCATTCTGCTAACGCTGATGTCTCCCTTGTGGAGTCTGCTAGACAGATCCTAGAAATGATTTTAACAGTGGCTTCAAACAGAAAACAACGAAACCCACTGCCAGCTTCCTGCAGAGGCTGATTCATATATCCTGCCACGTTGGGAGATTAATACATCTGAGTGCAATTTATTCAGAATATCCATCTGAACCCACTGGATTAAAAAAAGGTAATTCCCAGAGTTGTTCTTTGAGTCTCGCTGTGGTTATGAAAATTGCATTCCAAGAAAAAGAAAACATAATGAAGGATTTGCATGCAAGGGGATAAAAGACACCAACACACAAAAACATAAATAAAACATGCTTCAAGGTAATTTACCTATCAGAGAGATCCAAGATGTTAAGTCCACTTTTTGAGGGTTTTATAAATTCAGAATGTGATTGCCATCCTTTGAGTCAGCAGCACCCATCCCGCTGATGAAGACAGCCCTGCTGCAGGAATCCTAACATCTGCCCTGGGTCAGTCAGGCGGACCTGGAAAAGAAAGACCACACTGCATATTTGTTAAAGGTCCAAGTTTAGGTTTCTGATTTTGGGTAAGTATTAGTATATTTATATATTTAATTACAGAGCAATACTGAAGGGATTGGAAAGAGACAGAACTCAGCTTCAAGCCTGACTGAAGACATGGGCGGAACATTGAGTTTGCCTCTTTTTTCGGACCCACAATCTCATGGATATCACACTTAACATTGCACTGTCGAGTTGCTGTCAAGGCCCTGGTTTGTTTAAAGGGAACGGTAGACAGTATTGCTGTTTTTGGACTTCTGACAGGCTGTGCTGTGCTGTTAAAAACACTGCAATATTCAAAAGATGGAAATGACTCAGGCATTGGCCATGCTGGCATTTGATGGTGTCCCCAGAAGGTCTGAATTCTGATTACCTCTCTGACTCTCTTTTCTCCAAAGACCTCACTTCTTGCTTTGTGATTCTGGCCTTCATTTCCCATCCTGGCTCCGTTATGACCTGGGGCTTTTGTGCCTTCCTTGGGGTCAAGACCCTGGTTTTCCTTTGTACTTTCTGCTGTTTCTCCACATTGCCCTTTCTGTTTATCTAAGGCATGAACTCCTACTCCATAGCTAAAGTCTCACTGAACCCACTTTCTGTTCTGAAAAAGGAGTCAAGCATATTCATCTGTGAAGGTACGTCCTGCATCAAACTCATTTCACAACAAATACCTAATTCTATACCCCTTCTTGAGTTTCTATGGGGTTTTAAATTTAAGTCTCTCACTGAGACTATAAAACGTAGCTTTGTATTTTTTGTCCCTAGACACTAGTATGTCGGAACCCTTTTGAAGATGCTACTGAGTTAAAATGACAACAAAAACAAAACAAAACGAAATAAAAAAGATTTTTGATACAAGTCAGACAAAAGGAGTGATTTTATTTACTGCTTTGAAGATTAAAAGTTGCTAATTAATAGGAAAAATACCTTATTTTCTGTAGTAACAAGACCAACTGGTGGCCTTCAGGGCCTGCCTTGAGTCCCTTACGATGGTTATAGAAAGACAGACGTGATTCCATTTTATATTCATTCCAGCATCTTGAAATCATTTCCAAGGAAAATTTTGTGATTTATTTTATTTAATTTTTTTTTCATAGAGAGATTTGGAGTAAGGCTCCAGGCAAATTGAAACATGAAAAAGGAATAGAATTGCATGAGACAAACGAACATACAAAGACACAACTCTGGGGGAAATCGCTTATCGGAGATGCGCTGGGGATGTAAATCAACCTTTTCAGAGAAAGCCCTAGGACTGCAAGTCAGTAGGTGGCCAGGACTGTTGTCAGACAGTGTCATCACAGAGGAGGAGGGATAAGTAAGAAGGAAGGAGGTGAATGGAGGAAGAAGATTCCAGACAGAGCCAAGAAGTAGCTCCAGAAAGAGCAAATGCCAGGAATGTAGGAGAAAATGTTCCAGAACTAACTAGTGGCCCCTTTAAATATTCTTGGCACTTGATGGAAAGGGAATTCACATTGGGACTGGAAAGAGCTCAGTCTATAAGGCCACCTATTACTCTTGTGGAGTGCTCCAGTTAGGTTCCCAGAACTCAGGTCAGGCAACTCACAACCACCTGCACCTCCAGTTCTGGAGGATCTCTTGTCCTGCTCGGTCACCGGCATTCACATGCCATACCACCCCACACAGATCTGAAGATTCCAGAGCAGTGGAGAAGCAGCAACAGGGTCACAACTGTGACTAGGTAAGAGGGAGCTCCAGAGCAAGGGTGAGGGAGATAGAGGATGCCGCAGTGTAGATGTGCCATAGGAAACAAGCCGAGGGAGGCTACAAGCTCTCTAGAAGCTTGTGAAAGCAAGGGAACAGATGGAGGACCTGGAGGAGGAAATGCCAAATCCAGCTGATTGTTTTGCTTGATGTCAGAAAGCAGACACCTCCTTAACCAGGATGGCGTTAGATATGGTCTTCTGCAGCCACTCTGTTCTTTACTAACCCTTACCATCCAACCATACACAGCTTCAGCAAGAACTCAAAAGTCCCACCCAGGGAGCTGTTTTCTGGAGCATGGGTAAACATGAGTTATTATAGGAGAAAAAGGAGGTTAGGAGTGGTATAGCCGCTGTGGGAAACATCTCTCCCTCTCTCTCTTGGCAAGCATTCATTCACTGTTATGGATCCTCGGGGAAAGTCAGGGTTTCCCGAGCTCTTCCTCACTGGATGATAGGATGCCCTCAAGCCCATTTCTATGCAGGTAATCAATCCCAGCTGGTGTGAATTCAGGAGCGCAATGGCCTCGATGTGCCTGGAAGACGAAGCTTTACGGCACTACACACCTTCCTTCCACTCTGTGCTCTTTCTACTCCACATTCTGGAATGGTCCTGAGCAATGGAAGAGCTAGTGTAGATGTCTGCTTCAGGCTGGGCAGTCAACAGTCTCTGCTTCTGTAAATAATTCCTTTTTCATGCCAAGCTAAACAACCTCAATTAAATTCAAGAACCTTGATTAAACTCCGTTGGTTAATTTAAAGAATAAAAGAGGAAAGAAAAGAAAGGAAGGAAGGAAGGAGGGAGGGAGGGAAGAAAGGAAGGAATGAAGGGATAGAAAGAAAAGAAGTGAAAATGGAAGAGTAAGGGGGGCAAGGAGGATGATGGGGATGGTTGTGACCGAAGTACAGTATATACATGTCTGAAATGTCATAATGAAACCTATTATCATGTGTGATTAATACATGCTAGTGAGAATTAAAAAGGAAAAAAAAGAGGAGAAACAGGCAGAATGTTGACATCCTGTCTTTACTCCATGCAAGTTGGGACAGGCAAGTTTGACTTCTTTTACAACTGCTGTGTTCATCTAGCCAACTCTCTCCCATCAGGTAGCTCTTCCCAACCTCCAGAGGTCTGCCCTCCTTCCCACCATCTCTGTCTAGTCCCAGGTCACTGTTACTCCCCAAGGGCTTCCAATTGTCTATTGGTTCTTTGAGTTTATTATTGTGCTGGTGTTGCCTTCAGGCTTCATTGCATGAATTTGTTATAGGAAAGAGAAAGGGCCAATATGAATTCTTGTAGGATCTACAGCCAGGAAGAAGATGAATTCATACTTTCTCCGCTATATTGGACTGTATATAAGCTGACGGAGAGCTTGTCTATGGACTCCTGAGACGTTCAGAGTCTATGTCCTAATAAAGCAGAGCATACATGAGCACGAGCAGCAAGCGACTGCCTATCTTTCACACAGGAGTCAAATGCCAGCTATGTGGCTGGGCCTCTCATCCCAGAAGCAGAGCCCTGGGATGGTAACCCACAGGTCACCTGGGCTGATGTTAAGCAGTATTCTTGCCAAAGCTCGGCCTCTGTAGGCAGAAGAAATGAGATTATTAACATCTGAAAGGGACCTGGACCAAATACCAAAAGGCACAGTTGTTCCCTAAGGTTCTCAACATGGGGAACATGTGTTCTGACATGGCTTTTATAGGCAGCCTATAAGATCTCCATTACTGCAAATGATTAGAGTCAAGTAGAAATTATGGGATGGTGGAAGGGGTCTTAGCAATAGAGAAATGAGAGAGAAATGTGATGATGTTTTGAAACTGAAGAATGAGCTGCCAAGGATGAGCCCACGTCCACTGAGTATGCTTCCATGCACTTGGCCTTTATATTTCCGGGCACATTTAAATAAGTACACATATACATGCTTTTTTTTCCTAAAAAGTCATACATTTATTCATTTGTTTAAATATTTATTGAGCATCAATTCTGTATGAAGTATCCTGCTCCACTTACTGGTACAAACAAGACAGGCACCCTCCTGGCACATGCCAGCTGCTTAATAAACAGCAGTTTCTTTTATGCCTCATTTGCATTTTGTCCAGGCGACTTTGAGCCAGTGTGTTGACCACGGCAGAAACTTGACGTCTCCGAGACCTCATCTGTCCTCCCTATCTTCTCATCCATCCAAGTGTGTGGAGTCTGGGGAGAGAGAAAAGAAGGCAAAACAGAGGGGCCGTGGCTACTGCTCACAATCCCACTGTTCCAACCCAGAGCTCAGGGCTTGGAGTGTTCTCTGTCCAGACGACCCGGGCTAAATTGAAGAACACCCAGGCCAAGCACCGACCTAAGAACTGTATACAGTGTGGTGTCATCTGCTTATTTGGGATGCAATTTGGAAGCAGGATAATGAGCCGATCTCGGAATCATCATGATTATATGTGTCATTAATTCAGAGTGGCATTTACCCTGTGTTGTCTAATATACAATAATAAGCTAAATTATCTCTCTTCTACCTCTAGTCTTCAGCTCCACCACCACTCTTAATCCATGGACACAAACTCCTTGGTGGGATGTTTAATATGAATTTTTTATTCAGTAGAACTCCAAGTGACTGACAGTCCCTAAATGTCAGAACATTGTGGAAAGTAGCATGTCTGAGGAGCTGTAAGGCTAATTAATGCTCCAGTCACAGTGTTCTCTGAGAGAAGGCACAGGAAGTCTTAATAAGAGATGAAGAGAGTACCAGAAATGATCACAGTGGAGCACAGAATGGTTCTTAAAGGTCCTTGTTTTAAATAAAGTGAAACTCCAGGCTTAGAAACTAGGGCATTTCTCAGCTTGGGGGAACACAGCCGTATGAAATGTATTGTCTCTTGACAAATGCGTTGTTATAAACAAGATGGTCACACATGCCACATATGGGTCCTAAGTGTGGGGTGGCCAGGAAACTTCCCCCCATTGTGGGGGATTTCCCACTTCAAGAACTTCTAAAACCAAGTGAAAGCCTGTAAGTCGCTTGAAGATTGCTTCATTGCTTGAAGATGATGAATCTCTAAGGAAGACCCAAGGGAAATCAATAAAGAAGCCAACTTTATCTTCGAAGGCTGTTGGGGCAAGCATCCAAAGCAAGAAAGGCATATGTGCCGTGGATAGCTGGGCTTTTGTTCTCTAGAGAAACAGAACTGATAGAATAAATGTATCTGTGATAGAGACCTGTTAGCATGGTCTGCAGGTTGTGTAGGTTATGGTCTGATTATTTCAACAATGGCTATCATTGATGAAAAGTCTAAGGGCCCAGTACTTGTTCAGTCCATGAGACTGGATGTTTCAACTGTTCTTCAGTATGTCCTGGAGTCCCAAAGAAGTAGGCTCCAATGCCAGTGAAGGAATGGACTTGTCAATGAGAGCAAGTACGCAGAGAGCAAATGCTTCCTTCTTCTGTGTCATTTATACAAGCTGCCAGCAGAAGTTGTGGCCCGGATTAAGGTGGGTCTTCCTATTAGAAAGATCTGGATTTAGGGTGTGCCTTCCCACCTCAAATGACTCAATCAAGAAAATACTCTCACAGGTGTACCCAACCACTTGTGTTTTAGTTAATTCTACATGTAGTCAAAGTGACAGTCAAGAATGGCCATCACTCCTTTCTTTCATGACAGAGGCTGTCTGTCAACTAGATGAACATATTATAGGATACAAGGACTTGCTACGCATCTTACTTTCTTAGAACATTCTGTTAGTCAACATTTAAGTCTGTCTGCAATTTGTTACTCTGAAGTAGTTTTAGTTTAGCTCATTACAATAAAAGAAGGTTCTGTTGTGTTCCATATTTTCAGTTAAGTGGCACGGTTGCCAGGGCCAAGGAAGGGCCTAGTAACCTGCTACAGCTTTAAAGTTGGCGATTGCAGAACGCACACAGGTCTTGTCTGTGTGTCTGTCAGGATTAAGAGATTCAGGCAGACTCGGAGAGTGGTGCCTTCACTTCTGTGTATGGAATGACTTTGCTCCTTCTGGAAACCTGGGCTGTGTGCTAGAAAGAGACAAAATGCCAGTGTTACCATGGAAGATCTGGAAAGCTGGTGCTGCCTTCTCTGTCTATGATCTACAACAAGCAATTCTGAAGCTACAATCATCAAAAAAATTAGAAATAATGACCAGTTGCATATGCATTCGGGGAGGCATTTTCTTCTTCACCTCACTTAACAAGAATGCTCCTTATGAAAGAAACTTCCAGTAGCCTGATGAGATGAGTGATTCCCCTCCAGGCTTTTGTCATCCCAGCCTTCTTCCCTCCCTTATAGTGTCCTCTCGTGCTGTCGTCTTTTGTATTGTACCTGCATTTGGCACAAAATATTTCATCAACCCACCGAGGCTAGGGATCAGAGTCCACTGTCCAGTGTCCACCGTCATATGAAAAAGTATTTCCAAAACCCTTGTTTGACTCATGAATGAATGTGTGCCAGAGCGTGTAGGATTAGGTGTCTCTGTTTCAATATTTTCTTGTGCTCTTGACTATAGGTTTTGAAACTGGGAGATACATTTCAATTTTACTCTATTTTTTTTACAGTGACTAAAGCCAATATTGCTGGCACTGTGTTGTCACATGAATCCTTTACCCTGTGCTAACTTACACTTCTGCTTGGGGCTGGAAAGATGGCTCAGGGGTTAAGAGTGTCTGCTGCTCTTGTAGACAGCTGAAGTGTGCTTCCAACACCCGTATTGGGCAGCTCAAGACTTACATATAACTCGCGCTCTAGGGATCTGACCCTATCTTCTGGCCTTCAAGGCCTGCATGTAAATACACACATACACACGTAGACACCCACGAATACACACACATAAAGATAAGAACTTCCTCTCCATTGGATTGTTTATCAAATTTCCACTTCTTTGTTACGTTATTTGGATCACTTTGGAGTCACTCAATTGTCTTTTGTAAAGATCTCATAACTGATGCACTTTTATTAAATATACTTTGTAAGAGAGCTCACTTGTGCTGGGGTTTGTGGTTGAGTTTTACATTTTTCTTCTTTTTGCATTTGTGGGTTTCTTGTATGTGTATTGATGTGTGGCTGAGAGTACGTGTGTGTACCACGTGTAGGAACACATAGAGGTTAAGAAGAAAGCATGGATCCCCTGGAACTGGCAGTTGTGTGTAGTCACAGAAACCACACCTGGAGGCTCTGCAGCCACAGGGCACACTTCCTCACACACGAGCCATCTCTCCAGCCCCAGCTATATATTTCCTTCCTTCTTCCTTTCCTCTAATTTCTACATGTGAATCATGGCGGCTGGTTATTTATAATGACTAGATCTATTACGAGGATGCACTGGTTATCTCTTATTTCTGTGATCAAATAGCTGACAAGAATCAGCTGACGGGAAGCAGCTTGTTTGAGTTTACAGGGGAGAAGGAATGCGGTCCATCCTGAAGGGAAGGCCAGGCTGCAGGAGCTTGAGGCCGCTGGTCGGGTTGCATCTGCAGTCAGTACGGAGTGAAGGATGAACGCTGGTACTTGGCTCCATTTTTCTTTATATTCAGTCTATGACTGAATATATTTAGGATGGGTCTTCCAGGAGAATTAACCCATCATATAGACTTCTCTGCCCCATGCCCAGCCATTTGACTTCTGGATTCTAGATCTCAGCAAGCTGACAGTATTAGCCATCACACTGCTTACATTTTCAGTGTTTAGTGCGTCACTGGTAAGAGCAAGTCTTTAATACCCTACATTTAGGTTGGCCCTTTTAGTCGAAGGGTTTATTACATAATTATTTCCTTCTGGTAGATGCTATTCTTAGCATGGACTGTTAGCTTCTGTTTTCTCTTTTTTATACCTCCCCATCATACCTCGCCATTCAAGGTCATTTTTGATCTATGCCCTCCTGTCCTGTGTCTTGATTGATGAAATCATGGAGTCACAATGTCACACCTGACTGGCTTCTATGTTTGCCTCTAATCCTTTTACGTTAGCATGCCCCTGGTTACAAGCACCTAACATCACATCATCTTTCACCAAGTGAAGTGTTTTCACCTATTACCATTTGCTAAGATTATTACGTTCCCTAAATCCCAGATTGCTGGAAATCACCTTCACTGGTGAGTACTGATGGCGCATGTGCTAATACTTAGGTTAACCACACCACCTTTCAAATTCAGCAGCCTGCTTTGACACAAAATTGTGAGTGTTGTAATAATTCTAAAACTGCCTACCTTGTCTATTTTATTAACTGTTTCTTTTCCTTCATTAGAAGTTCCGAGATATGCTACCTCTTCTGTATAATTGAAACATAACACCCTATGTCCTTTGTCATAATTCTCTGCTCTCTACTTTCTCTGAACACACAGTACCCACACTGCCTCCTGACTGCATATTCTCCTAAAGCCAGGGAGACACCACCACCATCTCATTAGGCAGATGCGGGAGTCTATACTTAGGTGAATTCTGGTCTCCGCACTACAGATTCTGGCTCCATCTCTTCTGCCATCTCAGAGCCCCGTCTACTGCCACATTAATGCTTTCTTTCCTGCGATCTTTGAGAACATTTCTCGGATTTGTCCTTTGTGCCAAGGATGAGACTTTGCTGCAGAGAGAAATTTAAATTTATGGATTTAAAATCCAGTATGGAATTTCATTCTGGCTTTCCAGCTGCGCTGTCTCAAGCCACCCCTGATCTTGCATGGTCTTCAAGCACCTGCCTTGCTTGCTCCATTTTGCTTCACTGGATAACCTTTTCTTTCCTCCCCAGAGTTCTTGAATGACTTTCTATCTCTGCTTTTAGAGAATGTGGTTTTGAATTTTATGGAGGAGAAGGAATGCATTCATGTAAATTTATGTGGCTTCCCGCACACATAATTTCCAGAGCCCAGTCTTTCTCTGGCACTTCAGGGTCATTCCTTCTTTGTAGAGTTTATGCAGGTGACTCTTCCTACAAAACATGTGGCCTAGAAAACATGTTTCCTCTTTACTCAATTTCAGTGAATTAAGGTCTCTCAGAAATAACAGAATCCTCTCGTTACCTCTCTGAGAACTTCAGAACAGTTCCAACCCAGTCTTTGAGAGGTCATGACCACTTCCATGCTAGACGTCTGCGCGACTTAAGAGTGGAGCGTCTCTATGGTATTATATATGCTGCATGTGTAAATGCTTAAATTTAATAAGTCATTATTCTTTGATATACACACAAATAACTCCATGTGAAGACTTAGTTAGAAAAATGTGTGACTTTGGCTGGATTTTATGTAAATGTCTTCTTCACGTCTTTTCGTGGTCTTTTCTTAGGCCAGGCTCTGTCAGGTACACATCACAGGCTAATGTATGCAGCTCTCCATCCAGCAATATCTCTTTTCAGTCTTCATCGCCTAAGTGCATCCTGTACCCTCTGAAATACAGAAATATCTGCCCTCTCTCTTCAAGCTCTGAACCATGAAGGAAAGGAGGCCCTGGTGGCCATCCACTCGGCTATTTGCCTCTTCCAAAGGCATCTTACAAATAGAAAAACAGGGAAAGTGGCCCCCTTTAAGTCCAGAATCTTCCTCTCCTCACAGGTTAAAATTTCTGATTATGCTGTGAATGAATCTCTCAAGGAAAAACAAAGACAAAAACAATGCCACCGCCCAAGCCAGATCACTTTGCTGCTAGCTTTGCCTGACTGTTTTCTGTTGTTAAGGCATGCCCATTGGGAGAGCATTCTCATATCCGGCACCAGCAAGCCGGAGAATCTGACACCAACCAAATACACAGACTGTGCAAGCACACACACACACACACACACACACACACACACACACACACACACACGCTTCCTTTCTAGTGTTTCCTGTGAGTTTTGCCTCTCAAAAGGCATGGAGAAGGGAGGGAGAAAAGCTATAAAATTCCTTCTTTCTGCATGCACAGACTTAAGCCAGGTCCCAGAATTTAAATGCATGATACAAGGAAAAGACTCCATAGGTCCCCTTTCCTCCCCAAACCCTGCATATTACTATCTATGGCCGACTGTTTTGTGTAGCTTGGTGATTATTATTTTGGATATATACCTTAATAATTACTATTTTGGACATATATCTCCTATATTTGTGGGTATCCTAACTGTATCCTTTGATATGTGTGTAAATAGTTTTTACTTTTATTATATATGTATATTGTATATATAAATAGAAATATACTTATTTTTGTTTATCTATCATATATATATATATATATATATATATATCTTTAGCTTTTACTTATCTTATTCATTTGGTGACAATGTAGAGAGAATGTCATAATTGCACCTGGTCAGAGAATGACTTGTAGAGGTTGGGTTTGTCCTTCCATCACGTGATTCCCTGTGGTCAAACTTAGGTTATAAGGTCTGGCTACAAGCACCTGTACCTGTTGAGCCATTTTGTCTGCTCTTCATCAGTATCTTGATAGAGATGAGGCTAACAGGTGATTTTTTTTTTATTGAGAAAAGGAAAAAAACAAGTTTCCGCCTCCTCCCAGCCTCCCATTTCCCTCCCCTCCTCCCACCCTTCTTCCCTCCCCTTACTCCTCTCCCCCTCCCTCTCCAGTCTAAAGAGCAGTCAGGGTTCCCTGACCTGTGGAAAGTCCAAGGTCCTCCCCCCTCCTAACAGGTGATTTTTGAGGAAAACTTGAGAGATGATGAATGAGCACTTTCAAAATGGCACAAAGGAGTTACTTTCCACTTTTGGGGTACTGTAGTGTTTACAGTTCTTTGAGGGGCTCACTTAAAAAGACCATACTCCTCTGAACATGGATAATGGTTTTTCTTTGTGTGTGTTTGGAGGCAGACTTTGATTTTAGATTGTATTTCCAGAAACCAAAGGCATTGGAATCCATCAGTTTTCTGACACTCATCATAGCTAATTAGATGGAGGTGGGTTGGTAAACATTGATTGCAATTTGAAAGCCTGCCCACACATGGACAGACTCATGGCCATGTCTTCATTCATGCAGGGACAATGAGGGACAAGGCCAGGGCACACAGCTGCCATCTGCAGACCAGGTCCCACTGGCACTAATGTCATATTTCATCAGCTAATTGGAGAGAGCAACAGCATGCTATTTAAGATATGCTCATTTTGCCTGATGCCATCAGAAGGAGAACCAAAGAGGTCTGAGAATGTGATCCAGGGATATATAGGTCATTGTTTGTTGAAGGTCATGTTTCAGCATTAAAATAAAAATAGGAGCTGGGGAGATGCTTCAGTCTATAAAGTATGAGAACTTGAGTTTGAACCCCCAGCATCCATGTAAAAATCTGGTACAGTGCCCCAAGCCTGTAATTTTGGCATTGAGGAAACAGAGATAAACAGATTCATGGGACTTGCTGGCAAGGCAGTGTAGCCAAATTAGTACAAGCTTCAGGATCAGTGAAATATTATATTTTAAAAAATAAAGTGGAAATCAAGCAATTAAGATACTCAATGTTTATTTCTGAACTCCATGTGGACATGTGCACACATGCATGCATATATATGGGGACATATAACCATACTCACATGTACCCATGTGTGCAATAACTGTAATATGTCTAAGTTAGCACTTCTGAATATTCTGAAGAAGACAGTCAGGTGTAGAAACTGCATTTTGAGGAGGCTCAATTCCATATTTTTGCCCAACTCACAGGAGAAATTCACAGGGCCTGCTCACAGTCCAGACTTGGAAAGTTGCAGGGCTAAGACATTGTCTATTCTGTGTGTATAAATGTGGATGCATGCCCTACATGCACACACACATGTAAATATGACTTGGAAAGCCTTAGGTAGCAACCCATCTGTTCAATAGCCTTCTTCCGCAATGCATTGAAAATTCAAAGACGCCAGCTTAGTTAAAGCATTTTATAAAGGGTAATGGCCCCTTCGGTCATATTGCTATCAAAAATGTCCAAGGCAGGAAAAGTTACCAACATGTAGAACTGGGTCAGAGACACGGGTGATAAACAACTGCCTCATGAGGAGGAAATGCTTTAGAAAGCCAACTGGGACGGACACTAAAGGAACTATCAGGTTCAAATCCCCATCAATCATGCACTGAACTCTGGCTTTAGTTTTCCGCTGAAAAAGGAGGGAAATGTTGGACAACACACCTACGAAAAAGAACTTGGCTATAAGTCAGGACATCTCCAATCCTGTATATTGATGGCATGCTTCAATAAAGCAGCCACATCTGGTTGGGATATATATATATATATATATATATATATATATATATATATATATACACACACACACACACACACACACACACACACATACATACATCAGGAAATCTGCAGGTAACTCGACATTCTTTCTTCCTTGTAAATTGTCTCCTTTCCCGGCCTCTGTTCTCAGGATCAAGTTAAATGGAGCTGCTAACTTCTCCGAGGAAAACACGTTGGAGAATTTCCTGGACAAAGTGATATTGAACGGTATTGATAAGAAAGACACCATGCATTACGGAAGAAACCATCTCCCCTGACATCTGCCCTGGCTGGTTTAGTAATTGAGAGAGGGAGGGAGGGACAAGCTGGCTGGGTGCTCTGAGCTGGAATGCATCCACACCCACGTAATTTTAACGTTGAGATTTGATTTGATTGGAGCTTTCTAGGATTTGTGAGAAACCAGAGGGTAGCTTATCCATGGAACTGAGGAAGCAGGAAAAGCAAATCTCTAAAATAAAACACAAAATCCATTTAAAAGTATGTCATTATACAAGAGAGCTGGGGAGATGGCTCAGCAGGTAAAATGCTTCTCGTGCAAGCATGGGGACTTCAGTTCTGTCTCTAGAACCCACTCACACAAGAAAGCTACGTGTGGTGGTCTGTGCTTGGAATCCCCACACTGGGAATATAGGCATAGGCAGATTCCTCTAGGCTAGATGACTGGTTAGTTTAGACAGTTTGGCAAGCTTTTGCTAAACACCAGAGACCCCATCTTAAACTCCAAGGTGAAAAGCAACCCAGGGAGACTGCATACAAGAGCCTGTGTTGGGTCTCTTTCTCCAGAACACACAGAATGGCCACTCATACCCCAGTCCCAAGGTTGAAAGGCCTGCTGGAAAACACAGTGCATCTGTTTCGAGTCTGCCCGACATCTATCTGAGGTGAGAATGGTCCCCACAAACTCCCCAGGAAAGAGGGGAAGCTTACATCCTGCCCTTCTCAGGTTGTCCGTCATCAGAGCATTTATCACAATGACAGGAAAGAAACATGAACAGGAGCCTTTAAAGACCCTTCGCATAAATAACCTATGTGATAAAACTGTGAGGTCTGTGGGTGTCCCAAAGACTTTTCTTAATTCCCATTTCCTGGCTAATTTCCATGGTTTAGAAATAAACACAGCTGGGCAGATTAGAAAGTGGCCGGGACCATTTGGATCCTCACTTGTATTGTGAGAACTCTAATTTCTGACTCCATTAAAGATTTGCCTTTTCATAGTCTTTATTGCTTATTTGTTTATTAAAATATAATTGCATCAATTCCCCTTTCCTACTTCCCTTTTTCTGCTCCCATGTCCTCTCCCTCTCTTTTCCATCCTTCCCACTTTCTCTCAAATTGTTGGCTTCTCTTTAATTATTATTCTTTCATATATATGCATGAGTATATAAATATAACCCAGTGAGTGTGGTTTTTGTTGTCTGTGTGTAAATGGTATTGAGGGTTAACTACTTTTATTGGGTAAACAAATAGAAGCCCCATTTTTGGGAAATAATAATTTTCCCTCTTAAGTAGTCATTAGTTGTAGTTTTGTCTAGTGGTTGGGACCTTACAGGATTCCCCCCTTCTGGGTTAACATGTTAAAGTGACAGTAGTAGGTGTTAGGAATATTCCTAAAAACAGTCTCTCCATCGACCCAAATAATCCCAATCAGACCAAATCAGACTAAATTAAAAGATATCCAGGTTTAATTAAATGCCTACACTCTTGGGTGTTTCGAGGTGGGAAATGGAAAGCTGATATGACCATCAAAGAGGAAGAGGAAAGACTACATATCTTTTTAGATCTTAAAACATTTTCTTAGATTAAACAACTTAAGCTTTTATGTCTCTCAATCTTATGTATGATACACCTCTTTTGTGAGTTTCTTTTTGGAATTTGATAACAAGGAAAAATGTAACTCTAATTGTTACAGAAGCATCACACTTCCCGATTCCCATTCACACTGAAGGGAACTGCGTCAAGCAGCACTCAACTTGATAGAAACTAAGACCCCGTAAGAGAATACGAATCAATTAGTGGTGAAAATGCGCTAGTGAACACATCAACTGGTGAACAGTGGGGCCAAGTGGGTCCTCAGGACCTAAATGAGTCGTGTGCTTACCCTCTCTCTTTTTCTCGCCCTTAACTCTGTGTGTGTGTGTGTGTGTGTGTGTGTGTGTTTGCAAGTGTGTTTTATTCATGTTAATTCATTTTTCTTGGTAGAATAGAGAATCCTTTGAGGTTTTGATAACCCTGAACTCCCTGTGAATGCAGATATATGCATAGAAGCAAGTAGTTCTCCCTTGGGTTTAGGTTATTTGAGCAGAGAATCCATTTCACTCTTAGTTCTTCAATGGATTGTGGCGATGAATCCCTCATCCCCCCCCCCCCCCCAATGAATGCGTGCAACTAGTGGAGTACACGATGATATTTCAGGGAAGAAAGGAGGAGTCATTTTCATTACAGCAGCTACGTATTTGTTTTAATCTGCTAGAAAAAAAGACTCAGTGTTTACTGGGATTTCTGATAACTCTTTTTTAGGATGAGGCTTTATTACAAAATTGACTTAACCTAAAGTCAATTAAAAATACATGATAGTGGATTAGGAAGATGGCTCAGTGGGTAAAGAGCTTGCCATGCAAATCTGAGGATATGTGCTTTGACTCCCAGCACTCACAGGAAAATCCGGGCCTGCTCTTGATGTCTCAATACTAGGAGCAGATTCCAGACGATTGCTGGGGCTCACTCGTCTCCCACTCTAGCCTACCAGTGAGCTCTATGATCAGAAAGACGCACACCTTCTCAATAACTAAAGAGGAACATGATAGAGGAAGACACCCAGCATCGACCTCTGGCCTTACTACAAAAGCATGCACATGGGCATATACACATGAACATGTACACACTCAGTTCTTAAAATGCAATTTTATTTAGCACGTGAAAATGGCGAGCATTCATCGGGTGCCGTGACAACAGTTTAATGGGTAAAGGACAACAGTCCTAGGGGTTGAAGTGATGGAATCATCAGTGCTTGGTAACTGTACAGCAGATTCCCAAACCCACATCTATTGACAGCTGCAGGTTTAACTCATCCATCCACCCATCCATCCATCCATCCATCCATCCATCCATCCATCCATCCATCCAAAATCACATACATATGTCTTTTTCTCTTCCTGAAGAGGCTGACCCTTGCCAATGAAAGATGTCCTTTATGTGAATGGTACTGTGCAGATGCTTGACCACTGGACCACTGGAATGCTGGGATGTATCCCCAGCCGTATTCTGATTAGAGCTTGTTGAATCTGTGGCCTTACACTGTTTGCAGCAGCCTCATGGACTGTGCACAGTACTAAGTTATCTTTGTTCTGTGCCCCACCGTGCTGCAGCTCCCAGATCCACAGCTACAGCCTCAACTAGGGTCAATGAAAATGCAGAATCCCAGGCCAGTACCCAGCCTCCTGAGAAGAAACCACTTTTATGGAAGATGCAGGGTGGATGTGTGTGAACAGCAAATGTAAGAGGCCCTGGTTCACTTTGTGGAAACTGAGACTCAAGAGTCACATGGTAAGAGTGCCTGTGTAGTAAGAGTTGGGAAGGGGGAAGCGTAGCTGCTCGCCCCATGGAAAGGCTAGCCAAGAACCTTGCATGTAGCATGAAGTCAGTTTCCATAACTAAGCTGCATATGGTGACTCCATTCCATTTTCCACTTTACTGCACTTTTGTGAATTCCTTTTTTTTTTTAGTATAACAGAGATGGGTATCTTTATTGAACTCTGAAGTCAGATTTCAACTGCAATTAATTTTTAAGCTAACTACTTCTTACATACACATTGTTTCAAATAACATCCATAATTTTATGAAGGGACAATAGAATACTTTTCCTAACAGCACATATATGGGTGTAGATTTCCTTTACAGTCTTTAATCAAACAACGTATCACAGCAGGTGAATGTAATAATCCAGACATTAAAGAGAACTGCAGACATTAAAATAATGCTACTCTTCTTGCTCAATCGTTTTGTTCAGGGAAATTTAATATTTGCATCTAATACTTCAAATGCATTTATGTTTAATACATTAAAAATAACTTTTTAATGTATTAAAAATGCATTTCCCGGATTCCTTTTTTTTAAGACAAGGTTTATGATGTAGTAAGAACTGGGCTGGAACTAGTGAGAGGTTATCCAGCACCAGCCCTCTGAATGTTGAGATCATTGATAGCCGCTATCATCCTGATCCTGAATTCCTGACTACCTCCGGAGGAAGCAGTACAGCTTCTGTGTCCACTTACTTCAGGTGGTTCCACAGGGACAGGACAATGACCACAGCTCTGGGTGGCTTAGGGCTGACCATTGGGTGAAGCTATGAATACCTCACATGGAGAATGAGTTCTGCTGTGCCATGGCATTCGCTGGGTCATTCCCAATGACCTACAGCCTGCACTAATGGAGTGATTAAGAATTTCACTGCTGGTAACCCGTACTGTGGGATGTCAGGAGGCCGGGTGCCTCAGGTGAGGATTCTGGAGTTCCAACTACTTCAGCTGTTGAGAAGTGGGCTTTCCTGGCTGTGAAGCAGCTTGGATTTCAGGACAGGGAAGATAGGAAGAGTGATGAAAAGAATCATTCTTGGGGAATTGTGCTTCTTGGATAAACTCCTGCTGTTATTGGTAATTTGATTTTACTATTCTCATTTTTCAATATTTTTGAAAGCTTTTCCTCGTCTTTACAAGTATGAGAAAGTTAAATAAAGCCAAGTGGAAGCCTTCCAATTGACCATTAACATTAAAATATGATTAAAATATGATCATTATAATAACAAACCTTGGGCTTATTTGATCCATGCATTAAGTGCTAGACAATTTACATACATTAGTAACTAATTTACTCTCTGACATGCAAGGAGATAGACAATGTTTAACATCAAAGGGATGATGTATTGAGATGTGGAACTATCCCATAGCCTGTTCAAGGCTACACACACTCTAGTAGGAGACCTAAGATCTTAAATCACTACAGAACATGCTCCTGGGATGTGAACACTGCCCCTCTACTGTCTTCTGCCTCCCTTTTTTCTGGTGTATGTGGATTGATGAGTCATTGCCCCGTGCCTGCCATGGATCATTCTCTCTGACTGCTTTCAAAGATCACTTTTTCTTCTTGGTTTTCATCAGTTTGGCTCTGACGCCTACATACTATTTATATCTGTTAACCTCTCTCAATGTGGATCATTTTTCTTTCCACACTTGAAAATATTTGATTATCTCTCTTTCTTCTGTGTTTCTTGCTTTTGATTTTGGGTCCATTGTTTTCCTATTTTACAAACTCCAGTTGCATAGAAATGAGACATCTTGATATTTTCTCACAAGGTTTTGAAGATATTTTAAAGGCTTTTTTTCTTTCTCTTGTCATTCATATTTGAAAATTTTATTGATTTGCATTCAAGTTCCCCATTTTTTTCTTTCCCAAGTCCCTTAGGCCTGTGATTTCCTTAGACCTATGCTATATACTTATTTCTGATGGTAAATTTTAAAGTTTTATAGCTTTTTGATAATGTTTATCTGATGAGATTTCCATTGTTTTCACTTATTCTTGTTATTAGCTTTGTTATTACATTTATTTATAATCTTCCTTTGCTTATAGCAATATTTTAAGCAACTCCCGACTAGCCTCATATTTTGTCTTCTTTTGAGTATGAAATAGTGAACAATTATTGAAATACTGAACAATGATGAGGGTAGAAAGAGGGGAGGTGGGAGAAGGGGAGGGAGGGAGGACTACAGTTGACGTGTAAAATAAAAAAATGTTTAAATAAAAAGTAAATAAATCCTTTTGTCATTGTAAACTGTGCTGTATGAACTATAAATTCTCTTACATCCCTACGAAACGAATTGAGTTTCTTTCCTAGAAGCTCTGTTTTCCTGATGTGAGAGGCAGCTTGCATTTCAGGTCAGTATTCCAGGCTCCAGCTGCCAGGACGCCACTCACACACATTTATGGCTCAGCTGGTGATTTGGGTGGGTTGGCTAGGACTCAGTATTCCCTTCTCTGTCTTTTCCTTTCCAGCCTTTCCTCTATGACCGCATTCCCTATCCTCTGGTGTCTACAGCAGAATGACTGCAGATTTATCACCATTTTTGTTGTGTTTCTTTGTTTTTGAGACTACATCTTTCTCTACAATATGGCTGTCCTGGAACTCGCTCTGTAGACCAGAGTGACCTCCAACTCCCAGAGATCTAGCTGTCTATTGCTCCCCAGTGCTGGGATGGAAGCCATGTCCTACAATGTCCAGTTGTAAGGGTTTCCAACTGCCCTGCCTAGGGTAGGCAAGTAGCTTAAACACTGACAGCCCTTGCGTGAATGATGGCATTCTCATCCAGGCTCCTGTGACTCCAACTCCAGGCTGTCTACTTCTTCACTCCCCAGTGTCTTTAGGTAACTCTTTTGGTATTTTCCAGAACATACTGTCATCAGAAGAGAACACTGAAATGAGAATCTCAGTCATGGCAGAGGAAGGAACGTGACACTCATTTCTCAGCTGCTGCTTCTCTCCAAGTGCTGTGGAAATTATTCCATCTGAAAATACAGGAAAAAAATGGTTCCTAATGCTCTTATATAAATGGAAATATGGGAAAAATGGGTCTTAATGCTCTCCCTGTGTCCTGTCCTTTGATTTAAAGTTGGGATAGATTCATCTTGTCAATTTGATAATCCATCCATTTTTGCTGTCTTCTCAGCTCTGAGTCATATGTGGCACAACAAGAAGGAATCTAATGTTTGTATATAGGATTTTTCCATGATGCCATCACTATGAAATAGACTTTGTGTTCACATTTCCTAGTTAGGAAAGTGCACTCAAACGTCCCCTCTGGTAAATGACATCTCAACACCTGGGGATATGCCTTGGGCAGTGCGAATATGTCACAAACACTCAAGACGGCATCTTGGGTGGCTTACAGCCACCTGGGTATGAGTACCAGGATTAGACATTTCTTCCCATGCTTCACTGGGAGGTTTCCCTCTAAGGAGCTCAGGAGGTTCAAACTGCAGTCAACAGACTCGATTTTTGTTTTATAAATAAAGTTTTATTGTTTATTCACTTACATGATAGTGTCTATTGATTAGTGCTATAGTATCGTAGCCTGATGACCTCGAGGATTCACTGCCACTGAAAGGAAAGTTTCCCAATGCTCTAAGGCCAGTTAATAGAAGGATTGGTAAGGATTATCTGAACATTTAAATTAAACAAACAGACCACAAAACTCTCACCATTTCAATCATTCAAGAGAAACTAAAATTTTGCCATTTCAATTTAATATTGAAAGCACTGATTTTAGTAGGTGTACATCTAAATATATGAACATCCAAAACTTATTTTTATCAGGACTTCTACTGAATTTGGGCTTTTGTGGGAAGAAAAAACAGTGATGTCTTCACCTATGTATTCTAAGCAACAGATCTCCATTCAGAAACAAGAATATAGATTTATTTTTAAAGCCAAACTTGATAGTTTCTGTTTTTTTATTTTGAAACAATATCAAGGGAAGGAGTAACACACGTTTCATGAAGCAGTGCATGAATGATCACCACACAGCCTCGGAGAGAGGCTGGGAGAAATCACCATGACATCATTATACAATAGTCCCTGGATTAGCTAGAGGAGCAGCACCTGGGGAGTGTCAGCAGAAGTTACAAACTCTCCGCACTCCAGCTTTCAAAAGCTAATAGGGAGAGAGAGAGTCAAAAATATCTTTGTTTAGTTTTGAGACAGTCTCACTCTGCAGTCTTGGCTGTCCTGGAAGTCACAGAGATCCACCTGCCTCTGCCTCCTGAGCACTGGGATAAAGGTGTGTGCACCAACCCAGCCAACTCCAAAAATGCCTTAATAAGATTTACAGTACTTCTGATACATATGCAATTTGAGAATGAGTTTCTCTCTCTCTCTCTCTCTCTCTCTCTCTCTCTCTCTCTCTCTCTCTCTCTCTCTCTCTCTGTGTGTGTGTGTGTGGGGGTGTCCCCATCTTGTTTTATGAGACAGGGTCTCTCACTGGGATGTGTTACTTGATGAGTAGGTGAGGTTGGTTCAGCAGCAAAAGTCACAAGATCACCCTACTTTCTTCCTCCTCAGAGCTCAGATTACAAACATGGGGCACCGTATATCTGCCTTTTAATATGGATTCTGGGTATTAATGTCAGACCCTCAGGTTGGCAGGTCAAGGCCTATACTAACTGAACTCTCTTGATCCTAGACTCTTTCACTAGGAAAATTAGCTCCAATAACTATTTGCAATTATCTGCTTGAAATGATTAATTGCTATACATCCATACATCAATTATGAGGAAAAATCCCACACTAACATATGCTACATATTCTTGTTTGTTCTGGAGTTTTCTAAATGGTAATAGTAATTAGAAAAAAAAGTTTAATAAAATCTACCAAGTTCAATAAAAACAGGAGTATACACAGCAACAAACCAAAACCGTGCACAGGAAAGGTTGACTAGAATCTGTTTGTGTTTCATGATCCAATTTCTGTTCTATTCACTTTGATTACATGATGCCATAATTGCAAAATTATTAAGCCCTAAAGTTAATTGTGAATGAACATTTGAGCTAAGCAACAATCTGATCAATAAAAGCCTGGAAGGATGTAATTGCGTATGGGTTTCTCAGCTGCGGTGTTCATTTCGCAGACAGTAGAAAAGCCTTTGCTGGGTAATCGGTGAATGGCATACAGGTTAGAAGACGGGCAATGGCAGACAGGTTAGAAGGAAGGCAATGGCAGACAGGTTAGAAGGAGGCCTGCATGGACTGGCTCTGCTCTTGCCCAGTTTCTTCCAGCCTCAGAATTGCCAAGTCTCCCTTTACAGCCAGTGTATGTCTACACGGGGGTTAAGACATCTGCTTGATTTGACTTAGATAAGGACAAGATGGAGCAAAGCACACAGAAGGAATAGAAAGCACAACCAAAGCCAGTGATTTGGCATTGTGTAGCGCAGGATAATAGCAAGCTGATTGCTTCAGTCACTCTCAGCTGTCACAACATACGATGGCGTCAGCTGTCTGAAAGGGCGGCTCTGGTTTGCCTTTCCCTGACCACGTGTGCTGAAGCACGTCTCCTGTTTCTCTTGGCCACATTCATGTCTCTGGAGAAATGCCTATGCAAGTTCTTTTATTTCTAAATTGTTTGCTTTTTTTTTCTCCTGTTGATTTCTACCCATTGCTAGTAAGTTTTGGAAATTAACCTTTTACTAGAAGTATTGTCTCCCATTCTTTAGGTTTCTTTCACACTCTATTAACTGTCCAACTCATTGATTTAGACCTTTGTCCTCCCTCCCTTTCGTGTCAGATCCAGGAAGTCACTTTCACGGCCAAGAGCATGATAGCTTAATGCTATCCCGTATTTAAATCAAGAGTTTTGCTCTTACGGTTTAGGGTGAGACATTTACGTCTAACATATTTCGTGCTGATTTTTTTTGTGCCAGATGCATGATAAAGAGCCAGAATTAACTAACAAATTAACTGGTTAGTTAAAAACCAATTGATTGATAGATTGGTGGTGAGGAATTCTGCATGCGGACTTCCAGTTTTTCCAGCATCACTTGTTGAAGAATTGTCTTTTCCCAAGCTGTGTGTGCTCCATTAATTGTGTGTTTGTGTCTTTCTTCTGCATCACCGGTCTGTCCGCCTGCCTTCACATTGGTAAATTGTCTTACAGGTCCTGTACATTAGGCACTGTACATTGTAAATATATTTACAGAGAAGGAGACACAATGTATTCAATCCCATTCCTTTTTTTCAAATTGTTCTGGCTTTCCTGGATATTTTGTTACTCCATATAAATTTTGGTATTGTTTTCTATTTTTAATAAAGATGCCAGTATGATATTAATGAAAATAGCATTGACTTTGCAGATCTCTCTAGGCAGTGTGGGCCTGGTGAAGATATTAATACTTTCAACTTGCAGACATGAGATATCTTTCTTTTTGTATCTTTGTAGTTTTTAGTGCCCGAGGCTTTTACATTTTTGATTAAGTTTATTCCTGAGTATTTTATTCTCGTTTTGTCTATGTACGTTGTTTTTTTTTTCTGCTCAAATCCCCCGAAGCAAGGCTTTTTTCATTCTTGTTGATCTATTGGTATATACTCATTGTTCACAAGACAGGGTTACATAAGGATATTTTCATATCAGTGTAGAGTATATTCTGAGCATATTTCCATCTGCACCTTTATACCTTCATTCCCCCCGCTTTTCACCCTCTTCAGTCCCTCGTGTCCCTGTATATTTTCTAAATACACAAATGGAGCATGTTGCAGGATGCGTGGGTGTGTGGTATGCATGTGTGTCTGAAAGTGAGGAACTTCCACCAAACCAACCATCTGTGACTAACTATTCAGTGTGTGTTCTTAGAGACCCCCTTGCTCAATTTCTGGAAATCCTGATGGGCAGCTCTCTTTTCTACCCTTGCTTCCCGCTTCCCCTCCTTTCCTTTTGAAAAAGATGTGCTGGTACATTAAAACTAGCAGGACGGAGCCTGTCACACTAGCAAGGGAGCGTGTTATCAGACCACCCAGATGTTCGATGCAGCTCTGCAGGGCTCTGCATCTCAGTGGGTTGGAATCTCCCACAAGCCTTGTGATATTTCGGCCCCTGTTCTGATCATTTCAAATTCTAGAATTTTCCTCTGTCGCCTCATTCAAAGCAATAGTCTTAGTTTGGCGGGTAATATACTCAATACAAAGAGATGATAATAATAACCCCACAGATGTTTTCCAGAGTTAAAGTATTTCTTCTGCTGCCTGTTTAACTTTGCTCTGGCCAGAATGCTCAGAACCATGGCCGCATCCGGTAGGCTGAGATGTTTCTCCTTTGTGTTCTTGCCTTGGACTTCTTCTCCTCTAGCCTTCCAAACATCTTACAATGGTATGGGATAAAGAAGAAAGTGTCTTCCATAGGTCCCTTGAAAGATCTCAGTTGCCTTCTGCATAACCACATTTACACAATAGAACAAAGTGTTGCGACTTTGATCCGAGAATCTGCTTCTTTTTGCACTTATCAGTAATGGCAAGAAGATTCATAACTGGTCAAGGTACAGGGAAGAAATGACCAATCAATGCTCAGCCATAAATGGGACATGTATAACACTCACTTCCAAGGCTCAGAAAAGGTCTCAGAAGAGAGTGGGAAGAATGAAAGAATAGGAATGAGGGGGAGCAGTGAATACTATCTTCTAGGAATGACTTGGCTGACACTCACTCGCACCAACAGCAGCTAAGATAACCTACATAAGATCTCCACAAGACTGGGCTTTTGAAGTAAGAAGGACTCAAGGGGCACCAGCACTTACAGATGACTTGTGCATAGGGAAAGTTTGATGGGCAAGGGAGAGAGACTTTTTCTTTAGTCGTACAGTTATTGTTGAGGTACCCATGGTTCTGTGAAAAGAAGAGAAAAAAGCAGAAGGGGATGAGGTCAGATGAGAATGTTGACTAAAGGGAGGTGTAGAGATCAAGAGAGAGTAATAGGGGGTAGATATGAACCAAATATATCATGTAAACATATGAAGTGTCATAATGAAACCAATTTATGTATAATTACTATTAATATATGCTAATAAAATACAAACAAAAAGGGCTTGATTATACTACTTGATTATATTACTATTCATTCTCTTTGGGATTTGCAGAGTTGGGGAAATCTCTTGTGTGGTTCTGAACACATCACGCTTGTATCTACGGTTATCTCAGGATGTCTTCATCAGGCTCTAAACCCCTGCCCTTTCTCTCCATCACAATCACCTGCTACTGGGAGGAAATAAGGCAGCCAAAGCATGGTCCCTCTTTCCTCTGGGATGGTGCTGTGTTGACCATGGGAAATTCTTGGATCATATGCTGTCACAAGGCTGGGGATCAGTGACCCTTCTCTAACAACAGACTCCTCCCTTAGACCATGTGGTCAGCTCCCCACAGACACTGTCAGTTTTCCTTTCTCTGATGAAGTACAACTCCTTTCTCTATAGACCTAGGAAAACACACAGATTCCTGTTTCACTAGCATTAGGGTGACAATTATAGACCCCCTCCCCACGGAGCTTTCTTGTTGGGGTAGAGGACACCTAAAACTCCTGTGTGTCTCTTAACCTTCTGCCTTAGACACTCAGCATTTCTTTCTGACTTAGTCACAAATGTGGACTCCCTTCTAAATTTCACTTTGGAATTTCAAATGAGGTTCTCAATGGTCTTTTTTCTTCCACTCAGCTAGAGGTAGCAAGAAACCAATTTTGATGTGTTGTTCTTGTCTTTTATATTTTTTTCTTTTTCCCCCTATTTTTCCTTTGAGAAAGTCTCTGTAAATATCCCAGGCTAGCCTTTAACTCTTGATCATCTTACCTCAACCACCCCATGTGGAGATTACAGACATGCAAATCCACATTCAACTCAATATATTTTTGATATATTTTCATAATTTACCCAAAGCCTCTCACTAAATTCACCTCTTTAACCCAACATTTCTTCCCAAAGATAGTATCTTTTTTTGGAAATTTAGCACTGCTGTGTCCCTGCAGGGCTTGATGCTTCCTCTTTCCTCCTTCAGGGACTCGAACATTTCTTTAATCTCTGCAAACTTCGCTTTCTCTTTAAGTTATTACTAATAATGACCATTTGGAAATGTTCTGAGAAGTTGCCATGACAGTTTCAAATAACCCAGGCAATGCCTTGTATGATCATGCAGCTTCTGACAGTTTGAGGAAACATACTTACTTATTTATTAAATACATTAGAGTTTGTGCCTTAGACCTCATGCACAATAGGCAAGTACTTTGCCATTGAGTTACACAGAATCATCACCATCCTTTTCTTTTCAATTTATATTTTGAGACAAGGCCTTGAACTTGCCTTGTAGCCCAGGGAAGTCTTGAACTTGTGACTCTCATCCCTTGTTCCCATCATCTCTGCAAGCAACCGAGTTTACAGATCTCTACCACAATGTTGAGGGTTGTATAATATTTCTTCTATTCCTATTCCTCCTATTCCTCCTTGATCATCTCTCAGCTTCTTTACTGTCGTTATTGGGCCTGGATGATTCTTTGTTTGGGTGGGGTAGAGGCCGTCTTGTTCAGGGCAAGGTGTTTGATGATGTCTTGACCCTTGGCCAGCTACATGCCAATTGAACCTCTCCACAGTAGCATATGCGACAATCCAAACTGTCTACAGACATTGTCAAGTATCCACTAGGAGGAAACCCATTCTGATTGAGACTCTCACTGCTCCAACTTTTTCTGTTGCACATCTGTGCATGTTCACTTGTGCCCATAGATAGAAGTCAAAGCAGACAATGAGTACATGATTTGTTTCTCACATTCCTTTCAACAATGCATTAACATCCGAGCTTGTAGTCTCTCTTTCAATTGCACTTGAACGCATCGTTGTATATGTGTGACTGCAGATGCAGCCACAGAACTTACATGCAAGTCAGCAGACAAAGCCTGCTGTAGGTTCTCACCTTTCTCCTTGTTTGAGGTAGGGTCTCTTGTGTGCCACTGCCTACATCCAGCAGGAGTTCCAGCTTTGGGTTCTCCAGTATCTGTGTCCTGTCTCACTGAAGGAAGGCTAGGAGCACATACCTGTGCTATTAAACTATCTTGATTTCTGCAGATTTTAACTCAGGGCCTCATGTTTTATCCACTGAGCCATTTTTCCAGCCTTATTTCACATTTCCATGAAAGGTGTATGGACATTGTGGGGTTCTTAACCTCAGACAGTGCCATCGCTCCAGAGACACTGATGGCATGTCTCCTCTTCATCAGAAGGTGTCATGTCTCAGCAGGCTCTCTTCCCATTGCTAGCTCCATTCATCTGCTCTTGATTTCCAGCATTATTAATCAGATGATTGGGGGTAAAAAGTCTTCAGGGTGATTTAAATACAAGTTTCTAGGATCCAGATTGCTCCATCCATCATCCAAAAGTCACTCGAATCACAAAGAAATCTGGACACACCTCAAATTCTATAACCCAAGACCATATGGTGGACCGTTACAGTGCTTCCCGATTCCAAAACTCTGAGATTTTATGATTTCAGTATTCATATTCATTATAAAAACATTTCTGTCCATTCCTATCTCCCTTAGCACCTTCCTTTTGGGCCCCAGGATACCCCAGGTACCTCCAGATTGACATTGTATCAAGCAGGAATAAGCAGTGATTGATAATGAAATCTTAGTTAAACGTCAGCTCTGCTTGGATAATAAAGTTCTTCACACCTGCTTCCAGTTTTTTGCCGCCCTTGGGTGCCTCAAATACTTTTCTTTTTCAGGCTCTCTAGGCTAGATCTCCCCCTGACCCTTTCTTGCCATTCCTCTCCTTTCCTTCTTCCCTTGCCACCCTTTCCTTCCCTCCCTTGGTTAATCTCTTTTTCTTTTAAAGTCCAAATAGGATTCATAACCCTCCTCTTGCTATTTACCCGTGTAACCCAAGGCAAGTGCTGGAGACTGCCACCAAATTCGATGGGGCGCTGCAGCTGTCGAAGCTGACTAGATTTAGGGCTATCATTTATCTCCCCGCTCCCATGTACTCACTACGGCCCTCCAACTTTCTACCTTTCCAAACTCAGGGCCCAGAGGAGGAACATCTGCTTTTCCTGCCACTCTGAATAATTCATGCCAGTTGGCTCCAGCCTGGCCGTCTCACTGGCCCGTTCCATACCAGGGGAGAGAGGACCTTTCAGAATTTCTCAGACATGGGTTTAAAAAGAATAATATTTTAAACCTTTAGACTCTTCAACTGTCTTCTCCAAAACTGAGTTCAATGCAGTTCCAAATTCTTCCAGGGAAGTGCAATCAAGGGAGCACGTGACCTACACAGAGTTTGGGGACTGTGTTATCCAAGTGTGTATTTGGCTATCTCTGGTGTGACTGGAGCTCAGCAGGGCTCAGGGTTCGCAGGAAAGACAAGGGAGTCCCACCCACCAGAAGTTTGCTCATGAGGCAGGAGAGGGCTTAAATGGAGGAACCACTCCATCCCAGCTGAAAAGACACCTGGGCTCACACTGGAAATGCTTGTAAGCAGCGTGAGCAGCAGGGCTGCTGCCTTTGTTTCTTTTCCTGTTGCTGGGATACCATTCTCTGACAAAGGCGACTTACATACAGTTGGTGCTGTACACGACGTGTGGATATGCTGTGTTCTGTCGAAATGTGGTAGGCTTCCCAGGGGCCACACTGTTTGGACTTGGTGAGCCGGGTAGGGAAGTATGGTGGACTGGGGAAGAGCTGGGAGAGGTAGATGAGTATGATCTGAACATACTTTATAACATTCCCAAACAACTAATAAAAAGCAAGAGAGAAAGACAATTTAAGGGAAAGGGGGTTTATTCTGGCTCTCAGCTCAGGGGTACAGGGTACTCAAGGGAGCAGGAGGTTGAGGCAGCTGGTCACATGCAATCCACCATGAGAAAGCAGAAAGTGATGAACACATACTCCTGCTAGGCTCACTTTCCTCTCTGTTTTACACAGTCCAAGATCCCAGTCAGGGAATGGTTCCCACACCCAGTATTAACTGATATCCCACATCAATGAACACAGTCAAGACAATTCCCTATAGGTGCGTCCAACACACAAAGACCCATCTCCTAGGCAAGATAGGATTCTGTGAAGTTGACAGCACTGATCACCACAGCATCATCAGACATCACTAGATGCTGAGAATCAGCAGGGGAGACCTTATCTGCCCTTACGTAAGATTCACATTCAAGGTCAGGGTCTAGATAGTAACTGCTATTCACTTGCTTGCAGAGCCATCACGTGTGATGAGGGCAGCGTTCCAGTGATCTGGTACCTTCCTGAGTGTTCATCTATACAAGCACTCACAGCGACAGCATTTACCCAGGCCCCTCCCTGCGACCCACTCTTGGATTTCTAAATCAGCTGAGCCTATCCTGCTCCCAGCTTCAAAGAACAACATTCCACATGGAAAAGCAATTAAAATGGTGGCCCTCCTGCATTTAAAACTGTAGTATGTTCTGGGTGAAGGTTACAAGTCGACAGTGCTGTAGGCCCTTCACATGAGCTAAAGTCACATGAGCTAATGCCCCTGGCTTTCTGGAATTGTTCCTCTCCTCTTCCACAAGCAAGACTTGAGCCTGGCCATTTGAGAAGGCACAGACGCACTTGGGTTGAATCACATGTCAGCTAGCACAGCTTTTCCATGCTGAGGATCAAGCTCACTCAGCTCTCACCCCCACCATTCACCTGGAATGACTCACTCCCTGTTAAGAGCCTCACAGAAGGAGGGAGGGAGGGAAGGATGCTGGCCAAGCACGTGAACTAGGACCAGCTGCAAAGACTGGTTTTGTGATGTTAAATCGGCTCCTTGACCCACATAATGCTGTGTCTGTAAAGAGCTGATTCAGCTTCAGAAGCCCACAGAGCTTAATTGGAGTTTACTGCTGCTTAATGCACTTTTTACTATTTGTGTCCTTTGCTTAGATTTCCTCGTTTTATCTTTGGTTTAGCAACACAGGTTCCTGAACAGCTGCCAGATGTGGCTCCCAGCTTTGGCCAGATTTCCCTCTGAGTAGTATGCATACTACAAATAGAAAAGCCAGAAGTTGGGATTTCCTGTCCTTCCAAGAATATCTAGAAGAAATTTTTTTTCCTTGTTTGTTTGTCACCATGAAACATTGTAGACTTATTTATTCCCTGCTTTCTCCATGCTCATAAAGCAGTTATTTGGTAA
Source organism: Microtus pennsylvanicus (assembly GCF_037038515.1). NCBI lineage: Eukaryota > Metazoa > Chordata > Mammalia > Rodentia > Cricetidae > Microtus > Microtus pennsylvanicus. The sequence goes on along the minus strand of NC_134580.1, from coordinate 146,306,210 downwards.
ATCAGTGTTGGGTCTTCATAGGGCAAAAGTCAAAATAGAATGGTGTACTTTCAGACCAGAAGTGACAAATGTCACCTTGTTGATGAAAACATCCAGAGAATGGTGGTAGAAAATGTGGCACCTTGATATGTTGACTGTTATAGAGGATCCTTGGGAACCAACTGAGGCTAGAAGAGACTCATGATGCTGAGTCTTGATGGGATTTAGATTCACACTTCTGGACACATATGTAAGGAATTGTCTAGATTAGGATAATTTTAGTAGGAATACCCATCCTAAATTTCAATGGCACCATGCCATGAGATAGTATACCAGACTGAATAAATAGGGGAAGAGATCTTAAATAGTGGGAGGCTGTTTATTGGTTCCTGACCACCTGGCTAGCTTAGACCCAAAATAATCACACAGAAACTGTATTAATTAAATCACTGCTTGGCCCATTAGCTCTAGCTTCTTACTGGATAACTCTTACATATTAATTTAACCCATTTGTATTAATTGGTGTATCGCCACATGGCAGTGGTTTACTGGCAAAATTTCAGCATGTCTATCTACAGTGGCAGCTCTATGGCATTTCTCCAACTCTGCCCTTCTTTCTTCCAGCATTCACTTTAGTTTTCCCTGCCTAGCTCTGTTCTTTTGCCCTATTACAGGCCAAGATGGTTTATTTATTAACCAATAAAAGCAACACATAGACAGAAGGACCTCCCACACCAAGATGAGTACCAGTATTTACATCTTTCTGTTTCTTGAATGTGGATACAAGCTGCTTCAAGCTCCTATTGTCTTGACTAGCCTGCTGTGATGGACTGTGAACCCTAAAACTATGAGCTAAGCTCCTGCTGTTTTGACTAGTCTGTTGTGAGAGACTGTGGATCTTCTAACTGTGAGCCAAAATAAACCTTCCTTCCTTAAGTTGCTTTTGCCACATACTTTGTCTCAATAACAATTAACTAATCAAATTATTTCTTTCTTCAATCTGTTTATCAGCCTAAAGACCAGATCTACAAAGAGGGACGCAATTTCCTTCCACTTCTTTCCTGTTATTTCATTAATTAAAGATTTCACTCCAAGGTCATCAATTGGCTCAGCATATAAAAATGTTGCCATCTATCTGAGAGTCGTTTTCATCTTTACAGAAATCACTCACATTCCCCGTGTCAACTGCACCCCCATTCCTGTTCTACTAGGCAGCAGGTCTATAAGTTCTATGTTGAACCAGATAAGTGGGCTATATTCTTATGCATGATGCACTCATCTTGCCTTTCTTTCCTCCTGCACATCTGCCTAGTGCCAGGTCATTTTTATTGACTCAGATGATTGACTGTTCAGCAGAATGGGGATGATTCTTTTTGGCCCAACAAAGATAAAGATGGGCTTAACTTGGCCACTTATGAATGCCCAACATGATTGAAACTAGTATAACCCAGGGCTATCTCGTGTCTGAAGATGCATAAACAATTTCTCCTACCAGATCCATTTTCTCTCCAATGCTTTTTCTCTTAATACTCTATTAGAGTATTTGATGGTAATGTTTCATATCTGTCTCACACCATTAGTATTAGAGAAGCTGACATAAAACATAACAAGAGGTTTGGGACCCAGCAGCTCTTCTGAAGTGTGACCTGCTTACCTCATTGCTGTCTGGGACATGACTTGCTGTGTTGATACATCTGACAATACTTTTAAATGTGTTGCTCACATGAACTCAAGGCAGCTGTACTGTGGTGACTGCATGCACCATACCTGCACAAAATCAAATCAGTGGAAGTGAAACAAGAATGAGGGAAGGGCTCATGAAGTCCCAGTCGTATCTGAGGAGCTATTGACTGACAACTAATGGCTGCTGGGGAGGAAGAGTTAGGTACCTTTAGAACTGTGGTTCTGATAGTCTATGCATGCTCTGGTGAATAATGCTACATCTATGACCATAGGAGGCAGCACTAAATGCACTCAGTGGGTTTAAAAATAAATTACATGAAAATGGGAAAGAAAAGAGATAGGGGATAGAGGGAAGATTGGGGAGGTAGCTTTGATCAAAATACAAACATAAAATTTTCTCAAAAATAATTTCTCTTGATGTGTCCTTAAATGTGCTCATTGGCTACCGTTTTATTTATTACATATTTAAGAAATAATGCGAAAATTCTTTTAAAGTTATCATGGCTTAGTGAGAAAAAAGTTAAGTGGACAATTAACATCCAGTAAGATGACATGTTTGGGATTTTAAATGAGTAAACTATTTTATTGTTAAAATCATCATAAGAGAAAAACAAAATTGATATGCCAGAACTTAAAATCCATTAGCCTTAATGGTTTTTCTCATTAAAACAATTGTTTTTAGGATTTTGTTAATTCATTGAGAATTCCATACAATGTATTTCAATTGTATTCACTGCCCACTCTTTTACTTGTTTCCTTCCACAGCTACCCTCACTTCTCCATCACCCTCAGCCTCTTTTCTTCTCTTGTTGCTGTTGTAATCCCGGTTCCATTTGTTCTGCCCATATAGTCGGGGGTGTAGAGTCATCCACTAGAGTGTGGTCTCCTTTATGAAGGGTCATACCCTTAAAACAAACCAATTCTCTCTTCCTACAAGCTGGCAACTATCAATAGCTCCTCGGTTAGACATGAGGGCCACTCAGCCCTTTGCCGCTCCATGTTGGAATGTCGGCTGACTTGATCTTGTACAGGTCTTATGTAGGTAACCATAGCTCTGAGTTCATAGACAGAGGGCATTTAACATATTTAGTTACAATAGTACAAGTTGATTGCTCTAGTCCTCCTGACCCATGGCTCTTACTTTTTTTCTGACCCTTTCTCCACAATGGCTCCTGAGACCTGGAGGTGAGTTGAGGGGTGACATAGGTGTGATTATTTGTAGTACTCATTTTCGACAGTGTAGCTTTCATTTTAGGGTGTCCAAAGTGCCTAATTACAAAGATGGATTCAGGGACTGTTGCTTAGCCTCAGCTGTATTTTTACCTTCTTCTACCTGAAAGGCTTTGGAAGATTATTCAACAGTTTTGTGCCTTGGTTTCTTCATGAGTAAAATGAGGCCATAATAGTAGGCTGAGCCAAAGTTACTGTGAGTGAGCAATGAAACTGTCTTTGTTTGAGTCACTCTTACTGTGATGAAACACCATGGCCAAAGCAACTTGAGGGGGAAAGGGTTCATTTGGCTTATATACCCTGGATCGCAGTTCATTGAGAGAAGCCAAAGAAAGAACTCAAAGTAGGTGAGAACCTGAAGGCAGGACCTGATGCAGAGGCCATGAAGGGGTGCTTTTACTGACTTGCTCCCCATGGCTTGCTTAGCCTGTTTTGCTATAGCACCCAGGGCCATTAGCCCTGAGGTAGCGACACCCACAATTTACTGACCCCTCCCACATTAATCACTAATTAAGAAAATGCCTTACAGGCTTGCCTACTGCCTGGTCTTTGGAAACATTTTCTCAGTTGAGGTTCATCCTCTCAGATGACTCTGGCCTGTGTCAAGTTGACATTAAACTAGCCAGCACAAGAGCATATATACAAGGGAAGTTCCCAAACATTCAATAAGGTCATCTGCCTTTTCAGTATTGGTAACACTGCATTGTAGCATGGCACACCATGATGTATTTAATTTCAGCTTAACGTGACATGATGCTTTTGCAGTCATTGGCCAGTTTGATAATGAAATCATTTTGCAGAATAAGGGAGAGAACATTGCTTGGTGCATATGAGGAGTTTGCATGTGAAACTTAAGGCCATCTAGGACTTGTACTATTGTAACTAAATATGTTAAATGCCTAAGTAAGTAGGTAATAAAATATTCCTTATCCTTTTCCTTGTGGATAAATCTGGTGAGATGGCACCATGTCATCCAGATGAACATTTTTTCCATTTAATAGTAAAACATATCTGTGTAAAATCAATCCTTCCCTCACTTGATTTGTGATCTAGACACACGCTAATATTTGGACACATGGGGAAGCTGACTCATCGTTCTGTCATTCACATTACCTCCCAGCAGAACCAGAAAGTTCTTTAGGGTAAAGAGTCGTGTAACCACACTGAGACACACTCTTTTTGTCCATTGTCAACTGTAAGAACATGAATTGATAAATGGCCAGATAATTTTAATGGGATTAAATATGAAGGTTATCATGCCAGATCTTGAGAACAGCAAATACTAGATGCAAAACACATTTCAAATAACACAGTGGCTTCCTGCATCTGGCCAATGTAATAGCAGAGGCTGTCCATCCCCCACGAAACAAGCCAAACAAGGAGACAGATGCAATCCTTAAAATAATGTTTTACAAATTGGGCGTTGGAAAACACTGGTGATGACAGACAGTGGCCCAGGAGAAATGAGAATAGCAGAAAATATCAGAAAAAAGGCATAAACATGCCATCATTGAAATTAAAACTTCTCTCAAAAGACACCATAAAAAGAGCAAAAAGACTAGGAGAAAGGCTTTACAATGTGCATGTCTATTAAAGTTCAGCACCCAGAATATATAAAGGAAGCTCAAAACCCAATAATAAGAAAGTGGTAACACAATAGAAACAAATAATTGACTTAAAGAGACACACCAAAGAGAACCACAGATGGCAAATTAGCACCACAAAAGATGCTCAGATTTATTAGCTACTGGTGAAATGGAAAGAAAAGCTCCCAGTGAAATCCTGCTATCGCCCATTAAAATGACTTACACTTACACGGCTGGAAAAACCAAGGATGGTATTTGAAGAAATCACATCACTAATAAGCTGATGATTGGAAGCTCAAGGGTCAAAACCACCTCAGAGACAACACAGATGCATACTTGCCATATGTTCCACCCGCTCTGTCCTTTTACAGTTACTCAAGAGAGAAGAAACTGTGTTGTGTTCATATAGAGGCTTGGGCACAAGTATTCACCCCTTCGTAGCCTCTAGGAAGTATATATAACACAAATACCTATCAACTGTTATGGAAAACCCACCCACATGATAGGATACTACTTAGGGAAAGTATTGATGTCTGTGTCAAGTTTTATTGTTAATTGGGATACAACCTAGCGTGACCTGGGAAGAGATGAAGAATTGATTAAGTCTGGTTTGTTTGCAGTCATGTCTGTGAGTGTCTTGGCAATGATTGGTATTGGGGTGCAGCCACTGTGAGCTGTGCCATTCCTAGGCAGGAAGGTCTCACATGTCTAAGAGAGCTAGCCAATCATGAGTCAGAGTGGAAGACAGAGAGCAAGCCAGCAAGCAGCATTCCTCTGTGGCTCTTGCCTCCAGGCTCCTGCCAGGACTTTCCGCAGTGGTGGATTGTGATCAAGCATAAGCCAATTAAATCCTTTTCTCTCCAAGTTGCTTTTCATCATTATGCTTTATTTATTATCGTAACAAAAAATCAAACTGGGACAACCTGTTACAGCAAGAAAGTGTTCAGATCACTACGTTCTCTGAACAAACGGAAGGTGTTTGCTATAATTAACTTTCTATAAAATTCCAGAAAATGCCGAGGAATCTTGAGTGACAAGAAGCAGGGTGGAGTTTTATGTACAAAGCAGAGCAGAGAAGGTCCAGAGAGAAAGAACACTGTGGGAAAGGAGATGTATGGGGGCGGGGAGTTTACACGGTGGAAAGGGATATGTGTAGGAAGAGAGAGGGTATTCTGTGGAGGTGGGTGCATGGGGGAGAGAGAGGGTAAACCGTGGAAATGGGGTACACAGGGAGTGACAGATTTGTCCACTGTCTCGGTGGTGGCAGATGTCCCTTTAAAACATGTCTAGTACTGAATATATGTATGCTGTGTTTGGTGGTGTGTTGTGTGTGGGGTATATGTATGTGCAGTGCACACACACTTGTGTGCTGGTGGCTGCCTGCAGAGGACAAACAGAGTGCCGGTGTCCTGCTCTACCGCTCTCTCTTCCTCATTCCCTTAGACAGGCTTTCGTAGAACCTGAAACTCCCCATTCTCTGGCTACACTGGCTGGACTCCCCAAACTCAGTGATTATTTACTCTCCCGCCCCGCACTGGGACCACAGGAGCACATGCCCTGCCATGCATGGCTTTAGCATGGGTACCAGGGATCTGAACTCATGTCCTCATGCTTGCATAGCTAGTGCTCTTACTGACTGAGCAATCTCCCCAGTCTAAGGATTAATTATACTTCAATAAAACGGTAGGAACAAGAGAACATCAGAAGGGTCGAAAACAAGCAGAAAGGCAACAGATGCCCCCCTGCTGGGAAACAGAGTAACTCCCGACTTGTGCTTTCAACCCCTGACCTTTACATTTCTATATGGGACTTGTCTTACAGGAAACACTCATAGATCATGAGTACATAAATGAAAATACAAGAAGAAAGCCGGCTAATATAAAAGGACCATCTCTAACATCTTCATGCCATAAGCCCTGGCTCCTCCTTCTGGGGGACTTGAAGGCCTCTTTTTAAGCCCCATGATTAAAGTCCTGGAGCTCTCTCTTAATAGCAGATGATAGCATGCAAAGTAGAGCGAGCTTTCCTTTTGATGTTCACACACAATTCCTATTGAGAACGCCAGGAACCGTGGCTTTAATAGCCTCTGCCCTCTGCAGGTGCAGCCCTTTCCCTGATACTACTTCCTCTCCTAGACAGAAGCAGGAGACAGGGTGCCATTGTTCACCAGATGAGCTCACAGGATTCCTCCTGTATGTACTCAAGACGCTGTAGAGAAATTATGGTTTGCTCACCAGTTTTCATGAGATTTAAAGTAGCATTAGTAAGTTTAGTGGAAGTGTTAATGCAGGGCCTATGGATTGGACAGACGGGGCTCTGTAGAAAGTGAACAAAACCTAATTGTGTTTTCTCCCTCTCTGATCCTTAAAACTTTCTTTTCTATACTGGACGAAGTCTTTGATATGCATTTCTGTGCCCTTTTAATCAGGAGAAAAGTCATTTTGGAAACTCAAAGTTCCTTTTGTGCTTTGGATACCCACACTCCTTCAACACTGAAACCTCTCGATTTGTCTCCACTGTTTATGTCTCTCTGTATCCTGTTATCCCGAGCAGATGTTGCAGAAGATTGCTCTGGGATTGTGTACAGTGGGAAGAGGAACCCCAAGGACAGAGGTGTTTCTAGATTGAACCAGGTATAACTTGGCGTTGGTCTTAGCATAGGGCAGGACACTTCTTGAGTTGTTGTCTCCCAGGAATCATCTTATTGTTGGGTGTGGTCATGAAACAGAAAAAAGCCACTGCTGACCCTAGAGAGCCCCCATCTACTAGCCTTTCAAGCAGCTGACTCACTGAGTATCGATGGAGCCTGCAGGGCACAGCATCTCTGTGCTCCGCACATCACTTCCTACTTGTGAACTGAAGCTCCAGAAGAGGCCATACTGATGAAGTCTCATGGATTAACTGGAGAAACAGTGCTGTGGGTTGAGAGCCTAGATATCCTGTCTGTGATATCCCTGAATTTCCCCAACTTATTCCCTACCTCTGCACCTGACCTAACATCTCAACCCTGAAGCTAAACTGTAGAATTGATTATTGTCACAGGCCACTAGATTCCACCAGTCCAAAAGCTAAGAAAGACATTGGATTGCATCTGAAATTTGTAGCAGAGGATAACTCACCTCTCCAATGTCCTCACCAGTATATATTTGGTGAATACATCACCTTATAACTTTCCTTTTTTTGTGGATATGCAAGCTTATTATCCTCTTCTATAGTAGGGCATGGCATTCCTGACAACCCAAGCCTGTGTTCTCAGGCCAAGACCACTAATGTTTGGCTCACAAATTATCTCACTCTCCTCCTGTAAAAGTATAGTTGGGGGTGATACACGGATGCTTTATCATGTTGCCATCAATGCATAAACATATGAAATCATGGCCTGTGTCAGCTCAAACATAGTATTTAATACATACAATCTTGATTAAAATTGTCTTCAAAATGCAAGTTAAGCGCTTAAGCCTTCCAGAATTATCTTTGCTTAAACACCGAAAGGTTTAAAGGTGAAAGCAGACTGTTGGCATTGTGCTGTTTTTGTTTTAATTTTATCTGTACAATAACTGGCCATATTTTGCTTATGTTTGTAACTTTGGGGACTGTGAGTTCAATTTTTACTGACCAATCAGCAGGGGAGGTGGTGTGGGACAATGGTCTGTATTCTGTCAATTATATTTTAAATAAACTCTGATTTTGGCTAGTAGCCAGGCAGGAAGTATATGCAGAACAACCAGACAGGAGGTAGAGGCAGGTCAATGAAAACAGAACAATTCTGGGAAGAAGGAAGCCCATACCTTTGCAGTCCTGGCCCAACCACACAAGAAGCAAGATGTGACTGCCTTGCTGGAAAAGGTACTGAGCCATGTGGCTAACATATACTAGAATAATGGGCTAATCTAAGTTATTAGAGTTAATAAGAAGCCTGAGCTAATGGGCCAATCAGTTTACAGCTAATGTAGACCTCTGTGTGATTTCTTTGGGACTTAATGACTGTGGGAACTGGGCAGGACAGAAAACCTCACTCAAGAGGGAGGTAGGAAGCAGCGGGGTGGGGATGGAGACAAGGACTTTGTGGGCATATGCATGGATATATGCACATAACATTCAGTAGTCAAGGTGTGGAAACAAAAAGAGGCATACATAGTAATTGACAATTCCATGTTTAAAAAAATCACTGCAGTTAGTTTTCTGGGTTTTAATGTAGATTGTTTTAATTCTATAAGCTTCAGTAAATCATTGCTGTTCGTCCTGGGTTGGGGCGGCAGCTAATGTGTGTAACCTTTGTCTCGCGTGGGCTTGGCTCTATGTTAAATCCCAAGCACCACACACACAGATAGACACACACCACATACACATAGACATACACACGCACATCATAGCCCTCTTTTGAGTAGATATATGCAGTCCATACTTTTTTTAAAATATGGCCAGTATAAATTATATTCATCAGGTTCATTTATTTAACTATTCTGTTTTTGCTAGTTTGGGTTATATTTTTATGCTTCCCCTAATTTTGCAATACACGTGAGCACTCAAATGGAAAGACGCACATGTACCATTTTTTGGTTAGGGTCCCATTGTCCTTTCAGTTCATTGCTTTAAAAACATGAAAATCTATGACATAGCTGGCATTACTTTTGTATTCCTAAAGAAGTAGCATATGTTACTCTGTTGAGTCAGTGATTATGAAATCTGGGCTTCCTGTTTAATTCTGTTGACCATTGGTGCTGGGAAGTGTGATTGTTCAACGAACACATTTTCTATATTGACCTGATTAGAGAAAATAATTAAAAAAATAAATCTGTTTCTTGGGGGAGGAACTTTGTAAGTTGATATTTTTTTCTATTTTTCCTTCTGTGTAAAAATATATAAAATTATTTGGTATTGTCTTCCTTAGCATATAAACTGAATTGCTACACATAAAGTATGTTTTTAATTAAAAATAAAATAGATATTAATGAAGTGATGAAGTCAACAGAAAAAGGGAGCTATGTGGAAGTGGAAAATTTTTCTGTTTTCTTTGGTTGGGTTCAGATGAGCGAAATAGAATGAATTTAGCGGCAACCCTTTCCCACTGGGGATGATAGGTCTGCCCTTTGCTCAGACTTATCTGTAGACATTGTGTTGTTAGTACCAGATGGTCTATGATGTTTCGGATTTAGTCTAGATTTTCAAAGGTTAAAAAGAAGCAGACAAACAGGCTGTTCCTTTGCTGGACATGAAGGATGTTGTAAACTTTTCATGGTTCAATGTGGGCCATCTGACCTTTGGGCCTCCTGAAAGTCCTACTGGGATTCATTTTGTCCTTGGGAGAGAGAGTCGTATGCTCATTTTGGAAGCCAAGCTTTATTAATCCAGATGCAGTGCTGAGGCAAATGGAACGAGCCAAAAGGGCTCAACAGCTTGATGCTAATAAGAATCGTCTGTGTATGTAGATGAGATAAAAGGAATTACATTGTATGTGCGCATCAAGGGTTGATTTTTCATGCAAATAGCCCCATTTAATAAGTAATGGCACCGTAGCCCGTTATGCTTTGTGTCTAATATATTCCATCCTCCTTGTGACTCTTGTTTAAAGAAAAACATTTGCTTGGGTAATGTGTAAGATGTACCTTAGGGTAGCAATTTATGCTACTCTCTTATCAGAAATTACTTCCAAATGCCTCATATTCATACTTGAAATTCTGCAGGAGACAATTTTTCCAGATCTCACTCATGGTGCTCCGTAGCAGATGACTTCAGTAGACTCTACGGGGCATCAGGTAAAGAATACGTTGAAAAGATGGCAAAAGCCTAACAGAAGCAATAACAAGACTGCATTGTATGATAGTGCTCATTACACAAAATTAGAAATTTTAATTAAGCTTCTCTAAATCACATCAATTTTATTAATATTAGATTATCCACTGGGCAGGCTACAGTCATCATTGTAAAGATAACTTAAGCACATGGTATATAGATGTTTAGAGAGAACTTAAGCACACGTGGTATGTAGATATTTAGAGATAGCTTAAGCACACATGGTAAGTAGATAGATGCTTTGAGATAACAAGTTTCATTCCCCCTTCTGTATCTCAAATGTTCATTTTATGTGTTTGGGTTTGGCTCAAATTTTAACTGTTAGACAAACCTTCCTCATGTTATGAAGATAGTTTTTTAGTCAATTGGTAAATGTGATTATATTTTAAGATTATAGTTTTGAGTCTGTGTTAAATGTATTCAATATATCATGCTAAAATGATGTTCATAATGGAATTGAGTTTGGGATGTATGCACTAAAGTGTTTGCTTGAAATTAAAGATTTATGATGCTTTTAACCCCTCCCTGCCACACACATGCATCTACCGTGCGCACGCGTGTGTGTGTGTTGATACTCTTATTCCACCAGGTGCACCCCATTTGCAGATGTTTCTGACAAGCACCTTTATTCATTTAGCCATGTCACCAACCCAATATTTATAACTCTGCTCTGAGCCTTAACAACAGAAACGATAGAAGCATTTAATCCAAGGCAATGTTAGCAGTTAGCATTGATTAAGCAAAGTGGAGGGCATGCTGTGTTCACTGAACTATATTCACAAATTTCTATAGACTTGATGCTTTCAAAAAGAAAGAAAGGGAACCATGAGAGAAGGAAACAGGCTTTTGGGGTGAGGAGGCTCCAACACATGTGTTGTAACCATGGAAATACAGGTGTCGGGTGGAAGGCTTCGAGAAGTAATCAGGGTAGGGTTATAGGGTTGAGCATAGAGCTAGCCAAAGCTAAATGTGTGTAAAAATATAACAGGGAAATAAATCCTTCTACTATGTAAGTCAGGTTTAAAGTTTTTCCGAGGATGTCTCACTGTGGAGTGCATTGGCCACCTCTGAGTATAACGCCAGAGCAGTGTCTGGGAAGCAAGTGTGGAGGGGGCCCCCGCAACACACGTGTTTGCACATTGGGTCCCTAGCTGGTATTTTGGCAGTGTGTAGAACCTTTCAGACATGGGATATACCTGGTAGATAGAGACAGCTAAGGTCTTTGAAGAGGATAATCCAGCTCCATTTTTACACTGGATTTCTTGTTCCTTGATCCTGTATCATAACCTCTTAAGACTATGGATGAAATGGATCCAGCCACTGTGCTGTCCTTGCACCCTCTGGATGGATGAAGTGGATCTGGTCACTATGCCATTCCTGCCTTGATGAATGGTACCCTCTGGATGGATGAAGTGGATCCAGTCTCTATACATCCTTGCCTTGATGAAGGGCATTCTCTGGATCTGAGCCAAAATAAATGTCTTCCTTCAGTTGTTTGTGTCAAGTATTTCTTTTCATATTAGTGAGAAAATTAATCAGTAAACAGGGTCTTTAATATGATTCTCAATGCATTCTGTTAGCTTAGAATGATGTATATGCAGAGTGAACACTGAGAGCTTTTCTAAAAAAAATCTCTTTGCTTTAATTCACGTGTCTCTGTGTGACTGTGCACATGTGTTTATGGGTGCCTGCAGAATCTAGAAGAGGGAATCAGAATCTCTGGAGCTGAAGTTATAGCTAGTTGTGAAATACCTAGTATGGCTGCTGAGACTAAACTCTGATCTTCTACAAGAGCAGGAAGAGTTTTTAATGGCATCTTCATCTGTCCAGCCCCTGAAAACCTAAAAACTTAGGAAAATCATTCATATCACCCAACAGGTTCTGTTCTCTCTCTCTCTCTCTCTCTCTCTCTCTCTCTCTCTCTCTCTCTCTCTCTCTCTCCCTCCCTCCCTCCCTCCTTCCCTTCCTTCCCTTCCTTCCTTCCTTCCTTTTCTTCCCTCCCTCCATCTTTCCCTTTTTCCCTCCCTCCCTCCCTCCCTCCCTCCCTCCCTCCCTCCCTCCCTCCTTCCCTTTCACTCCCTCTGTCTCCCCCTCATGTCTTCCCCCCTTTCTTGTATTAGGTCTTTCTTTGAACCACCAGCTCCCAAATAATGACATAGAGACTTGCTATTAATTACAAAAACTTGACCTTAGCTTAGGCTTGTTCCCAACCAGCTCTTACAACTTAACCTGTTTATATAAATCTATATTCTGCCATGTGACTTGTTAACTCTCTCCATACTGTTCATATGTCTTCCTCTTGTCGGGCTGGCAAATTCACCCTCTATTCTTCTCCGAGTTCTTCTCTCCCCAGAAGTCCCGTCTATCCCCTCCTGCTGAGCTATTGGCCATTGAGCTCATTATTAAACCAATCAGAAGATGCCTTGGCAGAGACATATCTTCACTGTGTGAAAAAAAAATCCCACAACACAATTCTCTCTCATCCATTTCCCCTAGATCTTGTTAGATTTCCCAGGCAGGACTCAACTTTTGGATTCTCCTTTCTCAAACTCCCAAGTAGTTAAGGTTAGAGGAATGTGACACCATATCTGGAACAACATGTTTAAGTTTTTGTCCTCAGAATAGTTTCTGAATTCTTAGGAAATTAAAAAATGCCAATGTAGACAAGTTATTTAATGACAACAATTGGTCACCCTCATCCTGTGCACATGACCAAGACCACACAACACCACTGCTGAACTTGACTCCACGAGGTACAGTGACCACTCATGTCCGTCCTCCCACTGTAGCCACATTAAACAAATCTCCAGTTTCTGCTTGTTGCTACTAATTTGGCTCTTTCAATTGGCCTTTTGAAGATGAATAATCAAGCTTGACTTCTCGGTTACGGTCTGCAAGTGGACTGCAGCACAGAATGCCACTATTAAAATTCATCTACTATGTTGCATTATCCATGCAATAGATTCCAGCCATTTGCTCCCCACTGACAAAAACAACCACTGACTACCTAAATTACCTTTTATGGGGTACATTAGAATCATCACTAATGGTGCCACTGAGAATCAGCAGGAGTCCAAGATAGAGTTGTGAGATATTTATGTATTGTATTGTATAAGAAGTTTCAGACAAAATGCATGTTCCCAAATATTTCTTCTCAAAGGAAACAAGTCCAAAACTCACTTCCCTTTGTCTTGTACAGGTGGCTCATGGTTTGCCATGGCCTTTTAATATGGAGCCTATGGACGATAACCAGTCTCTTCCTGCCTAAGTGGATTTTCTAACATGTATTTCGTGGTTCAAGCCCATTTCCATTTGTTTAGTTATTTTGGATAATAATTTTTCCACTAAGGAAAACAGATGCGGAGACGGTTGAGTGTTAGTTACCAAGTGTAGCCTGCCTGACACATGGGGAGCATGCTCTCGTGTTTTGGATGTGTTCATGTTTCTGGCTGGAAAAAGGCATCTGGCACATCAAAGGAAACACTTCCAGTAAATAGAAAAAAATCTCAGGACCTAAAAGTAATGAGCTTCATGTATGGAGCTCATTTTTTAGCTAATTGCCCTTAATTTATTCAGCTGAGATACCTTACAGCATGCCATGATTAAAGGGCACTGTGCTTCACTTGTCAGTGAATTAGTTTGATATTGATATAAATGAGCCATAAACTATCTCCATGATGGCTTCCTGAATAATAAGAATGCATTTTCTTTGGTTCCTTGCTCAATAAAGAATGAAATATACCTGATGCTCGGGCTCTGAAGCAAATCTTTCACAGTTTAAAAAAATGAAGGAAAGATGGAATTAATCACCAAGGAATGTATTTCCTCCAAGAAATTAAAACTTTACTGGATATGAAGCTTATTTATAGTAGGGCTGAGTGAGTAATAGTGGAAGCTGCCACTTTCATCTTAACCCTGATGGGAATCAATCTCCTTGGTGATTGGTTTGGAAACCACTTAGACAACTCAACAGTAAGAGAGACCAGATCAACAGCATACCGTGCACCAAGTCTTGGAGCACTTGTGACAAAAGTGGATGCTGCAAACATACAAAAAGTCCATCCTGCTCTTCAATAATTTAAGAAAACTTAAAAATAAAAAGTACAGTTCCAACTAGAATTTTATAGCAAAATAACGTTCTCAAACTTTTGTCTGTATAATTGCCATTGTACTGAAATAAATGTGTGAAACTAGCCTCCGTGCTTAAACAAGGTTGGCTCAAATAAAGCCTCTGTGCATAGTGAAGTGAACTCTAGCTTGACATGTAAGTAAATTAAAACCCACACTAAGGTATATCCTTGAAACCAAACAGCCAGATCATAGCCAATCTAACCAAGCAACCCAATCTTAGTCATTCTTAGTAGATGAAACTCCAGCCAATCAGATGTGGGGACCTGCTGAAACAGGACCACATAAGCTGCTGGGAGCCGATTTGAATAGCTGCCATTACAAGATGGCATTTGGCCCCAGCCTCGCTTGATAGATAACTCCATATTAGGGTTGCAGTTCTTCCACCGGAAAACAGGGTGAGTTGTTGCGATCTAGCTGCCCACACTTCCCCTGACTGGCAGGGGAACATCCTGGTCTGTAATTGACAAGGATGTTCCCCTGCTTTCTTTCCTGCCGGTGGGTCTCCAGAAAAGCAGTTAAAGTATCAAAGTATCAAAAGTTGCTAGGCAGACTTCCTATATAAGCAGCTATAGTTCAGAGCTCTGGGCCCCTTGCTTTCTGCTCTCCCTACAACCAAGAGGCTCGAATAAAGCGTGATTTGAGAAGAATCCTCGTCTGGTGGCTGTTCCTTCCTGCTGGTCAGGGAGCACGCTGCAATAAGCCAGACACTGACTATAGCAATCAGATTGTTTCATGTATCACTTCCCTTTTCTGTCTATAGCTCTAACTTCACCATGTGGTAAGTTGGTGGTCTGTGTTGAATCAGTCTTTGCATTTGTATAAAATATGTATGAATATATAGTAACATTGCCTCAGAACTCTGCAAGACATATTGTATACTGGCTTTTACATATTTGTGTGAAAGATAAGTCGCATTGTTTTTTTTCATTGATTTTTGCCAGTGGATAGAGATGAATGGGATGGGTAGCACAGGCAATCCAGCAGAGTGGAGGATTTGCATTAGTGCTCTGGGTGATCCATGATCTCAGCCATGTGTATAGGATTAGTGTTGGTTGGTGTCTGAAATCCTGCCAGGTTCTAGCCCCCTTCCTTCTTCAAGTAAACATTCTCAAATTTGACTATTCTCAGCTTTTTTTTACACAAGTTACTTTACAACCTAATCATCAATGGTTGTAAGAGGCTTGTAATTTAAAGGCTGTAACTGGTGTACCTTCTCTCCTACAGATGCAGTGATAACAGAACAACAGCTGTCACCTTGCAGTTCTGACATGTTTGTGCCTTAAATCTACATCCCAGACCTTCCTCTTCCCCTCATGGAGTGAAATTTGATTTATAAGAAGAAAGTCCGGCTAGGATCCATACCTAATTGCACCAGTTTGAACTCCTAGCCCATCACCATTTGCTCCCTTGATTTCTGACCTTTGAAATAATTGTGAATCTTGTAAATTAGTTTTTGGTTCCTTTACCTCGCCTCAGCACAGAGAATCTGGGTCAGCACTGTCCAATGGAAACAAAATTTTAGCTAGGGGTACAATTTTACACTTTATGCAAGTTACATTTTAATAGATAAAAGAAAGAAAATCACGTATTCAATTCAATGTTTTATGTCATCCAATGCACCCTGAATATTATCATTTCAATGTATGGTTTGTATAAGACCCAATGGGACAACACTTTGTCTGTTGTCTTTGAATGTGTATGACATAGAGCATATTCCAACACAACCTAGCTACACTTCGAGAATGAAAACACAGTGTGAGCTTTGGGCTATCAAGTTTCCTAGCAGGATTCCAGTAGGAAAGGTTGGTCAGGAAATTGACCTTAGCAGACATAGGGTTTTATAATTGCTCCCTGTTCTCCATCAAGACCCCACAATATGTTAACCAAAGTGCTTAAACTCCAAGCAATGAATTTCAGATTTCTAAAGGAGCCCTTCAGGGACAGATGGTGAGCTTTATTTTTGCTCCATAATTCTATGGTTGCAGGGAAGAAGATTCTGTTGTTTTTTTCTGGGTCTGACTAGAACCCTTGTCATGTGGCTGACACTCTACTGTGACTCCGTGAAGCAGCCACAGAAATTCACTCTGCAAAGGATATCTGGCTTGCGACTTAAATCTGGTAGCGAGGTGGACCCCCTCGCAGGACCTTTTCCCATCGGAGGTTCACATTTAAAATCACTGTTTAGACTTGGTTTTTATGTTTTAGTTTCACCCTCATAGATGTAACTCCTACCTTCCTCATGCAGGAACCAAGGTTTCTCACACTTCTCTTTTACGTGTCCAGGTTGTTACTCTCTTAAATTATCCCCTTGACTAAAAGAAGAAAGTCTTTGTTATCTCATTACACACAATTTAAGCAGATACAGACCCAGGACTTATCTTCTTAAGCATATAATTAATTCAGTCATTTTGCACAATTGTGTTTGGTACAGATGCTGAAGCAAACTCATAAAGATCTTAATTATACTGCATATTCTTAATAATTGGAGGCTGTGCTAACTGCCTGTAGTGACTAGGGATTAAGCCCTGTTTCTGCAGTTCATGAATGTATTTTAGTACCTGCCAATCTACGATTTCATTTAATTCCCAATGAAGAAACAGAGCTTAGAAAGTTTCCATAGTTTCTTAAAGATTGCCAGTTCATGTGCTGGCTCATATAAGACTGGAGATCTACTTTCTGCTGATGTAAGGGAGTCTTAGCCACTGCATTGTTCTACTGGACTGCACTGTTGGCAGTTCAGAAATATGGCTGGCTGCCATGCTCAGTCCATTGCATCAGGGGTCCTTCGTGTTGTCTGTGCAATAATCATTTGGGGAGAGCTCTTAAGGGCACAGAACCCTGGCATTACCCAGGCAATAAGATGTGATTTCTGGGGCTTACTTGATCAAAGGTGAGGTTTGGAGCTGGGTACCATTTCAAAACACACTCTGGATACTTTCTTGATGCAAACCCACTACTGGAGCCACAGTTTCATTTCAAGGAAAAAGTGCAATCTTAGTTTAAGGAATGGAAATTTCTATCCTGCTCATTACACGTACAGCTCCGCACACATTAAAGCAAGTAGATTACTAAGATTGTTATGAATACAGTGTGTATCCTTAATTTTGTTCAGTTTTAATTAAAATCTAAAAGTGTTGGAACTGGAGAAATAGCTCAGCCATTAACAGTTAATACTACTCTGGCATATGACCTGAGTTCATTCCACAGCACCCATGTGGGGTGGATTTAGACCTGCGGTAAGTGAAATTCCAGGGACCTTTCCTGTCCCAACTGGCAACCACATTTCTGTACATATGCGCGCGCGCACACACACACACACACACACACACACACACACACACACACTGTGGGATGATCTTTCTGTACACTGTGAATTTGTATTCCTCTCATTGATTAATAATAAAAGCTGTTTGACCAATAGCCAGTCAGGATAAGGTTAGGTGGAACAATCAAACTGAGAACATCAGATGAGGAGGGGCAAGTCAAGAGAGATGCCAGCCAGCTGCCAAACAAGCAGCGCATGTTAAAAATGAGGCAAAAATCCTTGAGCCACATGGCAAAATGTAGACAGTAATATGATTTAATTTAATAGTTAACTAGTAACCACATAGTGGTGGTTCATACCTTCATAATCTCAGCACATAGAAGGCAGAGGCAAGCGGATCTCTGTGAGTTTTAGGCCAGCCTGGACTACAGAGCAAGTTCCAGGACAGGCTCCAAAGCTACAGATAAACTCTGTCTTGAAAAACCAAACAAACCAACACAAAACAACAACAAAAGCACAAAAATAAAAAAGAGTTAGCTAGTAATAAGTCTGAGCTATTTGTCTAGCACTAATAATTAATTTAAGCCTCTAAGTGATTATTTGGAAGCAATATGGGGTAGGGTGGGAAAGAGAAACCCCCAATTACACACACACACACACACACACACACACACACACACACAATTAAAAATAAAACAAATCTTTAAAAATTCCAAGGGTTACACGTATGTGTGTTGATTTCAGTTCATTTTTAAAACATTTACTTTGTTATCTAGACATGACCAAATCACTTCAGAGGTCTGCTAGTACTATATTCTTACATCTATACCAGTTTCCCCCTTCTTTTCCTGAATTTGCTTCAACAGCCTCTGCCCGTCGTGAAGAATCACACTTGTGCATGAGTTCCTGCAGGTACAGCTAATATGCACAGAACTGGGAGCTCTAGTTTGGAAACCACGTTTTTATCTCATTCTCCCTGATTGGTCAGCGTGGAGGTCCTCTTTTCCTCTCAGCCTGTTGGCTACCAGCTCAAGAGGGGAAAGGGACAGAAGGGGCAACAGGAAGCTTTGTATGCAGCCCAGCCCATGAGCCCGGATGGACAGAGGCCTCCTGGAGACAGACCATGTATCAGCTCAACTTTATTCCAGCGTGGAAGAACATATAGGATTGGGGAACCTGGGGACAAACCCTAATTTGCACTAAGTGGTACGTTCCTATCACAAGACTTCCTATGTGGTTGTCAGGTCCTACAGCAGAGGTCCTAACAAAATAACAGAAGACACAGTATTTTCTTGATATGTAGATCTGTTCTGCTCCATTTAGCTAATATTTTTTTAAAAAAAATATTTGAGATTATGATAAAATCACATGACTTCTCCCTTCCTTTTTCTCCTTCCAAAATCTGCCATATATCCCTCCTTGCTCTCTTTCAAATGTATGGCTTCTTTTTTCATTAATTATTGTGACATGCATATATGTACACTTCTACATCTATGTTTCTAAATAAAATCTGTTCATTCTGTATAGTGTTACTTTTAAGAGCTGATTATTTTAAGATCAAAATCTCTGTAGTAATTTTAATGCTACCAGACCAGTATTTAAGGAGTGTGTTTGTTGTGCTTTCTTTCAATATAAATTTTGGAGTAATTCATCATCCATCACCTCCAGAGAAGATCAAATAGACTTTGTAAAATAAATTAGATAAAGGGCTCTTTTCAGCGTTAGTGTATAATTCAGAGCATTAAATTAAGAATTCCAGAACACAGCACAAACGTTAATGAAATATTGAAAGCATAGGCTCTCTAATAACACAGAAACGCAGTTTACCCAAACCAGGAAGAAGTCAGTCAGACTTTAAAAATATTGACTGGGCTGTCTCTAAAAACCAGCAGTTGTTCATCGTGCTTTATAACTTGATTACACAGAGCAAAACTCCCGAGAAACCGTATGCACAGCCAGGTTATTGTTGAGTCGGGCTGTCTGAAACCAGCTGAGTTGACTCGGCTTTACACTCTGCCCTACATTCCTCTGGCTTTAATCACCCTCGTGACCTTTTCCCCAAATTGCAGACCCTGAGCTGACATGGGAGACAGTGTCGTGCCTGGTAAATGTGTGCTCAGCAAAGACACCAACCAAAGGCAGATGGAAAAAAAATCCAGAAACCTGTTACCCCTGGTTCTTTGAAGAGTGAGGGATAGCTTGCTTTGCAGCGTTCAAAAGTCTCCCCGCCACATTGTGCCCCTCAGTAGCAATTATTGAAAGATACCTTCCCCCACTCCATCAATTATTAAACAAAAAGGGCTCCAACTGAGAGGCAGCTTATGCTTGTTCTCCCTTCTGTAAAATCCTCAACGTACCCTTCCTCACACAGTCTCTCTGAGCAGGCAGACATCCCTGGAACACCAGTCACACTTCTGTAAGAGGCAGTGTTCGAGCTTTGACTTCAGGTCTGTGGTGACAGTTAGAGGAGATAGCAGAGGAGAAATGCACGTACCGATGGTAGAATAGGCACTCTTGATAAGGGGACCACGTCACCTCCCTGTCGAATTCCCACAGGCTCCCATTGCTCACAGAATGTTGTCTGTCTGTCCTTGGATCCCAACACTCTTGCTTGTGCCCTGTTTACCCCAGAACTCTCATCTCTTCATTCTAAGAAGCTCATCTCTGTCCAGGCCTTTCTCCCGTGTCAAATTCTTTCTTATCAGAACTTCCTCACCCAGAAAGTATTTTCCCAGACAATCTTTGATGACCTTCAGTAAATGGATTGGCTATGTAACCTTCTGCTAAGATGTTCCCTGGTCAGCCTCTCTGTTCGTGGCCAGCGTGGTGCTGTGTGGACTAATTCCATATGCCATATGGTAGGTTTGGCTTAAAAATTTCTGGTACCTAAGAGCCACCAAGGCAGAATAAGTTGTCTGCTTGGCACAGGGCACTGCACATAGCAAATGAGAACCTGGAGTTAAATGAAGCAATGGCTGGCTACCACTCAACATATTCCTCCCATCCCTTGCTTCTCTACCTGATCACTATCATGACTTGTCTGGTAGTTTCATATGCACTTCCCATGTGTTTTGGCCATTCCACCCCCATTCCTTCTGCTCCAATTCCTCCTTGTTACCTGTAATAGTTTCCTTCCCTAACTTCACGTGTTCTTGGTTTGTTCCTTAACCCACCAGGTCCCCTTAGTACTGAAGTGGGTGCATCTGCATAGGACCGGGAGCGTGGCTCGCCTCTTGGGGCTGAATCATTGGAAAGACTGATCCCTCCTCTCTCCGCAGCTGTCAGTTTTCAACAGCTCCTCAGCTGGAGATGAGACTCCATAGCTCCCTGCACTCTCCAAGCTGGGACTTTGTCTGGCTTGATCTTGCAGAGGTCTTGTGTGTGCTGTCACAACCACTGTGAGTTCTTATGTGCAAATGCCCTACTGGGTGCTGCAAACAGGTGCTTTGAACCAACTGATCTAGTTAAAACAGTGAACTAAGTCAGGCGGTGGTGGCATACACCTTTAATGCCAGCACTCAGGAGGCAGAGTCAGGCAAATCTCTGTGAATTCAAGGACAGTACAGCCTACAAGAACTATTTTCAGGACTGGCTCCAAAGCTACAGAAAAATTCTGCCTTGAAAAATTTAAAAAATTTGATTAATTAATTAATTAAAGAAAAACAGTGAACTCCAGGTTCAGTGAGACACCTTGCCTCAAAAAATAAGGTGAACATAATGTTTCTGAGACCAGGTCTATTGATGAAGCTGGAGGTCACGGTTGTGGGTGGAGACTGCAGATGTACACCTCCATGCCTGGCTTTTATGTGGGTGCTGGGGATCCAAACTCAGGCCCTCATGTTTGCATAGCTGCCATTTTTACTCATTAAGTCATCTTACTATCTCAAATAAACAGTCGCTTAATACACAGAAGTTTTCACAGACCCAACCTATTGATGAGTAAGACAGACTTACTCAGGGTAGAATTGGGATTGGTGGAAGAGGAGCTTAGAAACAAACATGGTTCTTAGAATAAGGCCATCTTCCCTGCCATCCTCGCCCTTTTAGAGGAACCTCCCCATCATGCCTTAAGGAAGGTCGTAGCATCACCCTTTGTGGTTCAACATCCTTTAATGGCAAAAGCTATTTCACCCAATATTCAATGTGACTTTTAAAATATTTTTTTTCCAAGGGAAGTAACAGCACTCAGGTGTGCACAGTGCCCACAGTCCCCTGGTCAAAGTGATTTTCATTCAGGGCCATCTCCTGAACAAACTGCTAGGGAAATGAATATTGACTAAAATTCAGAGGGCAATGAAGGATGTGCCATCTGCCCAATGAGAATTCTTTACACTGATAAAAAACTGTTAAACAAGATAGAGACAACGTGGGTGCATGTCATGGCTAAGAACCTAAATACACTCTTTACGCAAGTGAACCTATTTAATATGCTTCTCATCACTGAAGACTCCACATTGTTATGACCAGGATTGCGGACTTGCTTTCGGGTGACCAGAGGAACTACTCTCACTTTAATGAGCTGGACTTGCACCTGTGAGCACAGCGTCTCCTGTGAAGAAAGTGGAGAAGTCTGGGTGCAGTCTGTGGGAGACAGGTCAAGTCACCTTGTGCCATTAGAATCAGGAGCTGATGTTTTTCAGGACAGACTCGACTAAGCTCTTTAGAGTTTAACCACACTGGCTTCCCAGTGAAGCTCTAAGGCAAACCATTTAATAGGAAGGAACATTATCTGTGGATCCATCCTCATTAGACAGTGCTCTTAGCACTGAATTTCAGAGTGTTCTCAGAGATACAGACACATGGAGACCAGACATGACTGGCTGTGACTTTACCCTTTGCTGGAGATTTTCAAACACTGCAGAGTCTTAGAGGGTTGAAGACATCCTTCCTGCAAAATAAGTGTTGTAAATACCTTCTCTCTTTAGAGGCTTGCTATCAGTAATCTACTCTGTGAATTTATTCATATGCACTAAAGATGATTTTGGAGGTCTTTCAGTATACCTGAGTTCAGATATATTTCTTATATTCATCTTTTCTAAAGATGCTTTTATAGGTTAGCCAGCCACAGTGTCAATATAATTAAGAAAAAGTAGAGGATTACCCGCTGAAAGATGCAAGGTATCAATGTTCTTGCTGTTGGGTCATTAGAAGCTCTTTCCCATGGTTTCTTGAGAGATATTTTGTAGTGTAGGTGATTCTCCCAAGACTTAAAGTCACAGATTCAATAGCAAACCCAGATAGTATGGGGCACATGTAAGTGTTTGCTGTTGGCTTGTTGTACATGAAATATTTTTAGAATATTGAGTCTGAGGAGTGAAGTGAGGGGCAAATCTGACCCCAAAACATATAGGCATGTTGTTGGTTGATTTTTTACTCTGCTCTTTTGGAGCACTCCAACCAGCTCCCAAATAAACACCAAAGATTTGTTATCACTTATAAATGCCTGGCTTTAGCTTGACTTTTTCTAGCCAGAATTTCTTAACTTAAATTATCCCATCTACCTTATGCCTCGAGGCTCTTACCTTTCTCTAATTCTGCATGATTTATTCCAGGGATTTCCAGGCTGCAACATTTGCCTGGTTCTGTTTGCAAAGTCACTTAACATATGTCTATAGACGTTCACCCATGTTCATAGTCACTAAGGAGGCATTTGGTCGATAATCTAAACTAAGGCTGTATAGAACAGTCTAGTCTCTATTGCTGTTTGTCCGTCACTTCCTACTCCACCCACGAGAAACCTGGGTACTCACCTGTCACCCACCCATCCATGTCTCATTCAGGCATGCACAGTGGTTCCAAGAGTGTTTTGTCCGCTCCCTGTGGGAAGTGGGTGATCTGGTGCTTATGTGCAGTGTCTTTGCCTTTTATCTTACAGACTCTACTCATTCCCAAGGGTGCTTAAGTCAGCACTTTTAATCCCAAGCCCTCTCACCAGTTTGTTTCATATATTTTTAATATACTCAGATTCTTTCATTACAGTCAATACTCAACCCTGAGATCCCATGAGATCTTACATGCTTTATTTTCAAATTTCATCACCTTAGGTTTGTTCTGTGTGCTGGAAGGGCCTTGAATCTACCACTATAACATCATACAGAGCAATTTTGCTTTCTAAAAAGAAAATCCAACTGTGTTTTACCTATTTCATCCATGCTCCCTTTAATACAAGGCAACCACTTTTCTACCCCCTGAATAGTTTTGCCTATTCCAGGGTACCATACAAATGGATTATACAGTTCATAGCTTTTCCAAGTTTCCTGGTTTATGAATTCTGAAAGCAAAACTTAAGGAATCAGAAATGGATCTCTCTCTCTCTCTCTCTCTCTCTCTCTCTCTCTCTCTCTCTATCTATCTATATATATATATATAATATGTATATATTCAGTAAAAATTATGGAAAATAGGGATTCAAGAATAGTGACATTACATATATATATATATATATATATATATATATATATATATATGCACAAAAGTGTCACATAATAAAGGAACTGGGTCTAGCATTGGAAAACAGACAGATCGATAAGAAAGATTGGAAAGCCCAGAAATAGATCAACGTGTTAAGGTGGATTGATTTTTCAAAAGACTTCATGGCAATTAGATGAAGGCAGAATTGTCTGTTAAAAAAGTGTGGAATATATAAAATGAACTGATTCTCTACTGCATCCGATATTCTACACAAACATTAGCTCCAAGTACATTATCGGCTTGAATATAAAAACCCAAATCAAACCACTTCTAGGGGAAAAAAGAACAAGAAACCATGGCTACATTTTCTAGACCTTGAGTTAAGTACTGATTTCTGGGCTATAACTTAGAAGCACAACCCATAATATAATTTAGAAACTGGGTAGAGTTCACCAGAATTAAAACATTTTCTTCTTTTCAGAAGACAAGTCAATCAATGAAGAGTCAAGACGCACATCACAAGATTTATCTGGAGGACCCACAACTGAGAAGGACTTTATGCAGAAAATATGAAGGACTCTCAAAAGTCCAATAACAAAAGAGTGAACTTCTCAACTGGAAAACAGACCAAGTGCTTGAATAGACATTTCATGGAAGAAGATGCGAGGATACTGAGCTTGGTGAGCTCCTTGGCATTGTCAGCAATCAGCACGAAGCAAATTAAATCCGCAGTGAGATGCCACTCCACACTTAATGGTGCAGGAGAAAAGAAAAACAGAAAACAACAATCCCAAACCTTGCCTAGCTTCCAAGGTGTGGAGCCGCTAGATACTCAGTTCATTGCTCATGGGGATATTAGGCGGCAAAGCAGCATCTGCTCTGGACGGTATTTCGCCAGGTTTTCAGATGCTGAATGTGTGCTTCCCTTTGCCCCAGTCATTCCTTTCCTAGGGCTTTCCTGTAGTGAGATAAAAACAATTGCAGCCACCTGTTCAGAACTATTGTTACCCGTGGAAGCTTTATTTGTATTCTTTAGAGGGCTCACCGTTGGCACTCGGAGTGTGTGCAAGACTGAGGTCCTCCATGCAACGCAGCTGCTCAGTAACCAGGAGAGTTCATGCTGACACATGCAGCAGCTTGGGCATGCAGAAAACACATTGTCTGCTGGGTATGGAGAAGGAAGCCAGGCACAAAGGTTGCGCTGAATGATTCTACTTAAGCAGAGTTCTACACAGGAAAGAACTACAGGAGTGGAAAGCAAGTAAGGGGGCGTGACTGGTGACTGAGGCTTTGGTGACTGCAAAGGAACAACTGTGAGCCATAATGGTGAATTGCTTGTTTTTCTATTCTCTCTCTGTCTCTCTGTTTGTCTGTCTGTCTCTCTCTCTCTCTGTCTCTCTCTGTCTCTCTCTCTCTCTCTGTGTGTGTGTGTGTGTGCGTGTGTGGTTGTGTTTCTGTGGGGTTTTTTCTGTGTGTGCATGCATGTGGAGACCCAAGAATATCAAGAATCATCATCTCAATCTTGCTTCCACCTTACTCATTGAGACAGTATCAGTCAAGCCCAAAGTTTGCCCACATGGATAGTTTTATGAGCCAGCTTGCCCTGGGATCCTTTCTCTGTTTTCCTAGGATGGAGCTGAAGGCAGGCCACCACAATCACATGGCATTTATGAGTTTATGTGGATCTGAACTCTGGTTTTTATGCTTTCAGGACAAGTGCTGTCCTCAGATTTTTCTCATTGACCTGCCACAGCCTATATTATCAATATAGCGTAGAGTCACCCAGGAGGAAAGAGCCTTAACTGAGGAAGTGTCTGGATCAGGTCGGTCTGCAGCCAAGTGTAGGGAGTGACTGATTGGTGACCAGTGATTGATATGAGAGGGCCAGGCCCACTGTATGCAGCATCTTTCCTGGGCAAGGGAACCTGGGATGTGTAAGAAAGCTAGAAGAGCGTAAAGCAGACAAGGAATCAATAAGCACTCTTCTCCATCCATGGCTTCTGCTCCAGTCCCTGCTTACGGACTCACCCTGACCGCTCGCCCCCCCCCCCCTAGACTGTGACATGCAACTGTGAGCCAAATAAACTTCTCTCCTCAAGTTGCTTTTGGTCCTGCTGTTTGTCACAGAAACAGAGAACACGCTAGAAGCTTCAACAACTGAGTCACCTGCCATCCTCCGAAGGGAGTTTACTGGGTCGAGACTAATGGTGGCCCTGTGGTCAAAATATAGAGACTATACCTCATAACCCTCTTTCTTTATGTCCAGCTGCAAAGTCAACCAATAGACGCTGGAAAGATGGCTCAGTGATCAGGAACACTCCCTGGCTTTGTGTAGGACAGGGGCTCAGTTCCCAGTTCCCACATGCCGTTTCATAACCACGCAAGCCTCAGTTCCAGGGACCCCATTGCCCTCTTTTGGCCTTCACAGCCACTGGAGATGTGGGCACACAGAGATACACATCTGCACGCAATAAAATAGAGAAATATGGAAAGAAAGCTGACAATAAAGTGAAGTGCCAGGGAAGTTCTATATGACGTCACCAGAACCTTACATGTCTCTAGTCACCAGCTAGTCAGGTCTAAGAACTTTGTTAAATAGATTTCTAGACTTCATCTTGTGAGGTTGGCCTGTAATGTGGTAAATCTCTTGGGGGAAAAGACAACACAAAGGTGGGTGGTCCTAGAAGCCCAGATATTTTGCAAGTCACCCCAAACCCCTTCTTCCTGTAATTATCAATTTAACTTGTGGCCCTTCAGATCAGAAATCTTTCCTCTAGCTTTCCACCATCGTGACCATATCCTACCTTCACCTTCGAGGCTGGGCTTTCCCGTAAGGAGCCCTGCCAAAAGATGGCTGACACTTCTAGCTATAGCTACAGCTCAAGAGTGTTTGGTATTCAAAAATGCCCAATCCCCTTAAAATTCTTAGAGGCCTTTCCTGTGGCAGTTGTCCCTCAGCTATCGGTGTGTCTGTGTGTGTGCATGTGTATGTGTGTGTGTGAGTGTGTGAACAAGTGAGTGTGTGTATGTGTGTGTGTGAGTGTGTGAACAAGTGAGTGTGTGTGTGTGTGTGAGAGCAAGTGCATGCATCTGTAGATAAGGTGATGACACGTAGGCCAGCAGCTGCCAGTTGGAAGGTAAAAGGCATTTTAGCAGCCACCTGCCTCTGGCTTCTTTTGTGCCGGTGATCTATGTATATTTACCAGACACAAGCTTTTGCCTCCAGCTTTGCCTCAGAGCTAGGATCTTGGTCACATTTTATCAGAGAGGGTTTCTTGGACACCCGGAACCCTGAGACCGTGTACCTTTGAGATAAGCACTTAGGAAGGTGCTAACCCTTCTGCCAGATGCCATTTTTGATGCCAGATGCCAAGCAGGTAAATGAATGGATATCACAGTAGGTACTCATGTTCTTGTCTGTACTCATTCCCACCCCGACACTCCTAGGAACTGGTTAAAGACAGAAACTCCATCAGAGACCTAAGGAAGAGAGCAGGCTTCCCTCCCTACCTACCAAGATGGCATGTACGCAGGTATCAGGAATTAGACTTTACTAACGCCTGCCTTCTAACACTGAATTCAAAGAATTCATTTTAAACAGTTCTCCTTCATTTTCAGGGAACTTAAAACAGCTTCCAGTGTCCGTTCATTGAACATTGGCCCACCCCAGCATTGAAGCTTGTTCCCCCATGCATGGAAGGAAAATTCTTAGGTTTTCATATCTTAAGCAAGGTCAGTGTGTCATAGACACTGTACAACTGTGTCCAGGCTTTGTTGTGACTGTGTACCACAGGGATGGGATGAAAAGCATAGCACAAACAAAGCCAGAAAGTCCTTTGAAGTGGGAGCAGCAGAGCCTAGAAACACAGAGAGGCATCTACCATTCTCCAGTTGTGTCCAGGTTGCGTCTTTTACTCCACCTCCCAGGGGTCCCCACACTGAGACTGGCACTGTATGATCAATGAGGACACAAGTGTGTGTCTTTCTTCTGCCGTCAGTGTCGCGGATCTATGCAACAGACTCACGGCTGGGTGACACAGTCCGAAGGTGATCTGGCAGTGACACCCAGCCTTCCTCTGTAGCTTGTTATCCAGGAAGATGATGGAGATGAGAGCGGGAAAAAAATCAAGTGGTTTGTAGTTGAAAGAAGCTGAATAGGTGTGTGTTTTCTCAGACGGATGGGGAGGGAAGGCTACTAGCGAGGACAGGAAAAGAAAGCAGGTGTTCTCTCTGTCTCCTCTCTTGCTTCTCTTACTGAATAGCCCTGTGAACTTGAACAAGTTGTGTAACTTCAAGAACTTGCACATTGGAATCACTGTCTTGACTTACTGAATGTGTTATCAGTGAGCATCTGGGCTAAAGGCAACATGGGCATTTGTTTCTTGGATGGCAAGCGGTGATTTCCCTTCCTGATATCAACCTGATTTTCTTTTCTTTTCTTTTCTTTTCTTTTTTTTTTTCGAGACAGAGTTTTTCTGTACAAACATGTTTCCTTTTCTTCAGAGAGAGGGCAGGCGTATGCAGGTGACCATGTGATTTTAATCTAGCCAAAGAGACCCTTGAAGTTCTTTGTGCTCCACGTCTCCTGTTTCTACCAATAATCTGCCATTGGGGGCGGGGTCGACCAAGCAGCCTGAAGGCACCTGCAGTCTGGAAGCAGAGTGAGATAAACGCAGTGCTCAGCTCACTTCTTCCTTTTTATGAGTTCAGAACCCAAGCTCAGGGAATGATGCTGCCTGCTTTCAGTGTGGCTCCCTCCACCTCAGCTAACCTAACTAACATTATGCTTCACAGCTTTGCCTTGAGTGTGTCTCCTAAGTGATTGCAAGTCCTGTCAATTTGACCATCAGCACCAACCATGACACCTTCCTGTATCTTTCCCAGGTCACAGGCAGCATGACTTTATTTATTTCTTGTGCATTGTATCTTTATTGGTTTTCTTATACTATTACACATATTTCAAAATAATTATGAATAGACAGTTCCTATCAACTCATCTTGATTCAGTCTCAGCTCAGCCATGGCCACTTAATAGCAGTAGTAGGACTGTAGGCAACTTGTCTCCCTTGAGTCAGCCTGTGTGTGAAATGGAATAGCAATAAAGTCTGCATGTAATGTTGTATTAAATGAGAGTGCACATACAAACCGCTTAGCAGCCTGCCCAGACACAGGATTACTATGTCCTCTGCGAAGGAGAGGCAGTGTTGGGTCCTAGCAGGTACGTAAGAACCAGCATTGCCCATGGAGCCACCGATGCACAGGCTTCTATGTGCAGCCTGAGCTTTGATGTGCTTGTTAAAAAAACAAACAGTATTCCATTTGACTTCTTTTCCTTGAGAAGTTAACTATGACTCAGATTTGTGGTTTAGACAAGGCTATATTTAATGAAATTTGAAACAGGGAGATATTTTCTTCTTTAAAAGAGAATTCAAATAAAGAGAAAGGGAAGTCACAACAAATTACAAATTAATTATTCTTCATTTGACAACTGACTCTTGCAAAAAACATTTCCCCAAAGCCAGAAAGTAAGATAAATTTGAAGAAAAAGTGATTATAGAAAAATATTAAAGAGGTGAAGCTTATATAGAAACACATCTTTAGAAATTATTCCCTCCCTCTCTCCTCTTCCTTCCTGGAGGTTTTTTTTGTTCTGTATTCTCTTTGGGGGAGTATCATCCCAAATAACAAATAAATACACAGAGCTCCCAAATAAATACATGAAATCTTAAATCTTATTCTTACTTACTAATGTTCCACCTTAGCTTGTCTTATTTCTAGCTAGCTTTTATTAACTTAATGATTTTTATTATCTTAATAAAAACTTAATAATTTCATTAACTTAAATTATTCCATATGCTTTTCATCTCCTCTGGGAATGAATCAATCTATCTATCTATCTATCTATCTATCTATCTATCTATCTATCTATCCCTTTCTTCTTACTCCATAGCTTTCTGTATACCTGGGTGGCTGGCCCCTGCTTTTCTTCTCTCCTCCTTTTCTGTCTCTTTGATCTTCTCTTTCCAGATTTCTCCTCCTATTTATTCTCCCTACCTGACAGTCCCGCCTATCCTTTCCTGCCTAGCTTTTGGTTATTCAGCTCTTCATTAGACCAATCAGGTATTTTAGACAGACAAAGTAACACAGCTTCACAAAGTTAAAAAGATGCAACATAAAAGAATACAGCACACCTTTGCATCATTAAACAAATGTTCCACAGTGTAAACAAATGTAACACATCTTAAAATAGTATTCCACAATATCCTCCTTCTCTTTATTGCCCTTCCTCCCTCTCTGCCTCCCTTCTCCTTCATTTCCTACTTTTCTTCTTCCTTATTTCTGTCTTCTATCTCTTTTTTCTTTCCTTCTTTGTTTTTACCCTCTCTTCATCCTTCCCTGTCCCTTCCTCCATCCCTTCTGCCTTTCCTTCTCTACTTTCCTGTTTCATTCTTTCCCTCTCTCCACCTCTCATCTTTCCCTTCTTCTCTTCCCTTCATCTTTCCCTTTCCTTTCTGCTCTCTCTCCCTACCTGCCCCTTCCCCTTCTTTCTTTCCTTTGATGTCTGAAAAGAGAGTTGCTGATTTCATGTCAATGCAGCAATAACGATGGGACATGGCTGGTGTAGGTTGATGAGCTAAGAACTCGGCAGAACATGTGCATCCTAAGAGTTTAGAACTGGAGAGGTTAAGAGTCACCCAGATGTCACAAACAGTAGCTTCTGACAGGTGTCATTCACATTCTATTTGAGGCTCCTCATTTTATCTGCACAGAGGTTTCCCCTTTCTCCTACCCAGGGTGCTCTGCATTGCTGGTCAGTGCTTGAACCTCTACCTCATAGTCGTCCTCTACTTTCCAGAGGATCCATTAGATTGTATCGTCCTATGAAACAACTCCACCGTCTCCGTTGCTTTACCTGAGGGAACTGAGTTCTTGGTCATCATTTCAAGCTCAAATGGAAAGTTCCGTTTCTGATAAATGAATTACCCCAATCCCAGACTGTTCGTGTTCAGTCTCACAGGGAAAGGGAGACATTCACAAATCACACACGCACTCCATTTCTCTATGGAGAATGCAAGTTTCATTGCATAGAAGAGTCAGGTACCCTGGTCTTACTACCAGAGAACCAGGAGATGTGTTCCTTCTAGGTGCCAGGAAAAATGGAGAAGGGAGTCCAGGTGATAGCCCCATCCGCTATATGCTCCTACCCTGTGAATGTCTTTCTATCTTACAACAGTCATAACTCTGTCTCGGGCACTCAGTGCTGTTCTTTAGTACAAAGAATTGAGAGTATCCCATGCACAAAGAGCATGCCTGGGAAGGCTCCAATCGGGGAATAAGGATGCTCGAATCCACTGGCAAGGCCCCAATCTGGGAAGAAGGATGCTCACATCCATGTTTTTTACAGAGGTGGCTTATCACTCTTGGTAAAGGCCAGCTCCTCAGAGGGATCTCCCCCATTAGAACCCCATTAGTCATCTTATCCTTTAATTTGAAGTAGAGCGTTTGCTACTACATTTTTTTTTACAGTTTGCATTTTATCTTAAGTTTCATCTTTTATCTTTTCCTCCTCCATGGAACAAAAATGACGAAATCAAAATTTTATCATTTTTTGTTTCTTTTTTCCCCCTGGTACTCCAGCACCAAGCATGGTTCTGGACAGAATGCACAGTCAATTAATCTTAATGAACAAACCAGAAGATATGCAAATGCATGTCATTTCATGCAGAATGGTGCAATTGTGCATGGGAGAACAGAAACATCTGACCTTTTATTCAACATATGAGCCCTGCCCCCAGTACTGCTTATGGCTTACGACCATCCAGAGCACAACTGGAAACCTCTGTGGGGTGGGACGCTCCCCACACCACACCGTTCCTTCAGGAGTCCATAGCTGAATGTGTGCCTTGCTACAGCTATCTGCTACAAATTATCAGTGTAATAACGTGAGTTATGGGTCACTATTATTACCACTTGGAGACTAAAGAGCTGATGACTCAGGCAGATTTGTCCCTGGTCACATTGTGAGTGACTTAAATCTCAGTACCATGCTTTAAAATGAAACAATTTAACAGATCCAAAAGAAAGCCCAGTCTTTCCCTAGCTTTGGCTCCCAGGACTTTCCTTCCTTTGTGTCATGACACGGAGCCTCCTTTAATCATACTTCCCTGTATATGAGAGCCTCTTCTTCTGTGTATGACTCCTAAAAATAAAATTCTATATGATGACAATATCTCCATACTGTTCTATAGAAAATACCTTTATGATGTAGAGAGGGTTGGTTATAGTTTCTTTAAGTATGATACTGGATTGTGCATAAAGGCTTCCTCTCCATGAGCTGCCCAGTATGGCAGATGAGAATACTGTAGTGTTACTGACTGGTACATGCCAGGCTCCACCTTTGCAGCCTGTTTGAGCTAGCTCATTTAGCAGCTGAGTATTCCTAACCAGTCCTGTTGAGCTTCATCTAAAATCCTAGACTTGATTAAAAAGCAATTTGTTTTCGCATCCTGGGCTGTTTTGTTTAAAAGATCTTATGCACTCATTGTTATTAGTAACAAAAGAGGAGGCTGCAAAGCAGGCTCCATGGCTCAAAGCATTTTCTGCTTTGCTTAAGACCAAGGCTCAGTTCCTAGCTCTCTCTTACTGGCTCACTCTCTGTAACATCAGTTCTAGGAGATCTGATGCCCACTTGTGGCTTTTTTCGGGTCATGCATGCATGTGATGCTCCGACACACATGTAGACAAATACCCACACACATGAAAAATATTAAAATGAAAATTTAGCACACAGGAAGAAAGAACATAGGCAGAAACAGAAGTTTTCCTAGCTGACTCTCAGGGAATACGGGCCCCTATGGTAAAAAGATCCAATCCCAGTAGGAATAAAAGGCATGTCTCCTTGACGTAGCAAGAGAAAGGGACATTACCCCTTCTCTTGTATTTGCTAGTACTAGTGACTAGGGGAAGAAAGAAGTGAATACTTCCATATGCTACTGACAACAAAACCGGTTCAGTCCTGATTGTGTAATAGGCACCGTCCTTTGAAAGGCCATAATGTGTATGTTCCCATTCAGCCTGCAATTCCACTTCTGGGACAGCAGACTAAGAAATCACAGGACAGCAATGGACTTGTTTCCAGGATGCGTGTCCAGGCTGGGGTGTTTATAACCAACAGTGATAATTCAAATACACAAAACAATGGCATAGCTCAGTATGCAATCCACTTACAGAATGCTCAGTGAAGCCATTGCAATTTGTTTACTTCCTCTGCCTTTTTTTGTGCCTTCTAAATTCCCATAATATTTTTAAATAGCAAGAAACAGTAGATTCCATTTTTATTTTCTGTGGGTTCTTTGGGAAGTTCATAAAGTGCATTTTGTTCATCTCCACCCAACTCCTCCCGAATCCACCCCTTTCCCTACTTACTCAGCTTTGTGTCACATGTATTTTTAACCTATTGGTTCTAGCTTGTGCTTCCTCTACCGTACTCTTGAATGTGAAGCCGTCTATGGGAGCATGATCAATCTACTGAGGGCTGAGCCAAGAGAACTGACTGTCTCTAAGCAACAGCTATTATTGTTAGTATTTTTCGGTTGCATTCTGTTTCTAAATGAATGTGATCAAAGTATGCACTAGAAGATTTTGCTTCAAGGGGAAAGCACAATGTATTCTTTCCATTGTAAAAATATAATTTAAAATATATTATCTTGTTCAAAAGATAGAGGGCTGCATTTTACAATCTTTCCTAGTGTCTTGTTGACCTCTCGACTTGTCAAGATGCATACACAACTGGATTTAAGGTCTGGAGTGAGTTCGTCTGGGTCAAGATTGTGCCCCCTCGTGTTTGCAGCTGTGTTTTCTTCTATGCCATGGTTTTAGCATGGGGGGGGGTGGAATCAGGAAATAGACAATTCAATCCCAGTTAGCCACTGTAAACCCCTGGCACCTTTCCTTTCCCCGGCCTCTGCTATACGTTTCTCAATGGGCCGTGCCACCATCACTGTTGTAGATTCTGTCGGTTCACTATCCTAAGTTCACTGTCCTAAGTTCTTCATCCATTGTTTTCATTGGAATACAAACACCTGGTAATAACATGTATGTTTTTTCCTTCTTCATCTCTGACCATCCAACCCCTTCATACCACAGAATAAGTGCTCAAGAGAGACAGGTTGCATATGGGAGTTAAGGACTGAACAGTGGGCTGAAGGCAAGGCAGAAAGCAGGCTGAAGGCAACACTGGGACTTTGCTCAGTTAATGGCTTCAGGAGAAGAATACTTTGAGTCCTCAATGTCCAGTTCAGGGCCAACAGAGCAGGGGATAATAGGAAGAGAATATGATGGGGGGATGTGGACCGAGTAGCTGGGGCAGCATTGCTGCTCCAGAAAACCCCTTTGGACACTGACAAAGAACAAGACGGAACTCAGATGCCCAAATTACAGCCCCCATCTCTAAGAGAGGCTAGGAATAGATTCTTCCTAACTCTCCTCGGGGTATTGAGCTTCTCTTAGGAGTTAAGCTGGGCAGTGTGATGGGCAGACCCTGGAAACGCACTAAGACTATGTCTCCATCCCCAGAAGAAATGGAAGACTGTGTCTGTGTTTTCAGGAGGCAGAGCTCGCAAAGCACACTTCTTTCATGTCGCTTCAAATCTGTCACTGTTATTTCAAATGTCAAAAGGGGTAATAATATTGATGGAGATAGTGAAAGCTTGGAGAACTAAGTAAGTTTATGCAAATTAAGATGGGTTTGTACTCACGAGTGTCCCTTACTTTAATCAAAGGGCTTACCCTGACAAAGGAACAATAAATGGAACACTAATTAAGAAAATTTCCAATTACTTTCTCTTTGTGGAGGATACAAACAACCGAAAGGTTCTAGCCCCGACAAGATCAATTGTACTCCAAACAAGGCTGATTACTCCAGAGATATCAGCTCAGCTTCCTGTTTGGTAATTTAAAGCATTCCTGACTTTCTCCCAGTGGCTGTGTTTGTGTTCTTTCCTGCCTCTTTCTCTGTGATTATCAGTCGTGTGGGAAATAAACCATTCCAGTCATCAAATAGCTCAGTCCCTATCTGCTTTAGGACTATCAACGAGATTAATGGACTTTTATTCATGGGCATAGAACCTATCTTACTGACTAGTCTTCTAACAGAGCAGAGGAAAACTGTAGCGAATACAAAGAAACTCACAACTATTCTGAAGTGTGTTCAGTGTGTGTGCATACATCACGTGGATGCAGGCACACATTCTTTAGACCAGTGCAGCTCATTTGTATGTGGTTTGCACTAATTGAAAAATAACGGAGCGAGACAAGGTCGAATTTGAATAGCACTGACTTTCTCACCTGTGCTGACTAGTTTATGTCAACTTGGCACGAGTTAGAGTCACTGGAGAGGAGGAAACAGGAGGAAACCTCAACTGAGAAAATGCCTCTAACATCTGGGGCTGTAGTCGATCCTGTGGGGATCCTTACTAAGTGTTGATATGAGAGGGTCCAGGCCATGGTGGGTGGTACCCCGCCTAGGATGGGGGTCCTGGTTCTATAAAAAAGAGAAAGCCATGAGGAACAAGCTGGTAAGTAGCACCCTTCCATGGTCTCTGACGCAGGTCCTGCCTCCTTTGACGATAAACTGTGATGTGGAAGTTTAAGCCAAATAAACTAATTCTTCCCCAAATTTCTTTGGCCATGGTGTTCCATTATAAGAGTAGCAGCTGGTTGTAACTAAGCCACCATCTTGTCATCCCAAGGTAGCAGGAAAGGGATGGATTACGGCTCTTGTTTGACTTTTCCCACACTGCTCTCAATCTTGCTTCTCTCTTGTGGTGTGCATACAATGATCCTAAAGTCTTAAATGTAGCTAAACCTAGGTTGTTTCTTCTAAATTCTTTCGTTTATTTTGTGTACCTGTGTGTGTGAGAGAGAGTCAGGGGTGGTATGAGGTGTGCACATGACACACAGTGATTAAGCTGGAAGACAAGGCGATCTCTCCTTTCATCATGTGGGGCCTAAGGGCTCAAGCTCAGGTCATGAGGCTTGTTGGCAAGCACCTTTTCCTACTGACCTGTCTCACTGGGCCTTAGAGACATGGAGTCTAATGTTTAAGAGTAAGTTGTTTGATTCCTTCCCTAAATACAAGTTGGCTATTTTGCATGGTGTCCCCTACTGCAGGGTATTGCCAATTGAATTTTGATTGTATCTGTTGCTTCCTCATGGGGTAAATAGAACTTAGGTCTCCCCTTCCCCCAACACACACACATACACACACACACACACATACACACACACACTACCACACACATATGCATACACACACATGATTCAACATCAATTGTGCTTTTCAATACCAATTTCCAAGGAAAAACCATTTTCCTTCTTTTAAAATTATATCCAAAGGTGTATTGCTTATTGTAAGCACAACTGGGAAGCTGGAGGAAAGCTCCGCCTTAAGATGCTATAAATATGCAGAAAGGAGTTGAGTAGACACCAGCTAGAAAACATAATGAATGGAAAAGTAATAAGGAGCCTTTACTTATTGTCACTAAGCTTTGCCATCCCCAGCTCCAGCCATCTACCAAGATCTAGAATCTGACTGTGCCATAAGCCAGTTTTACTTCCCAAACTGGAGACATTCCAGAGTGCAGGCACCTTAGACTTATTTATTGAGAGACAAGGAAGCAAAGAAAAAAAATGAAACAAAACCAAGAAACAAATAAACAACCAAACCCTTTGCAGCTTCTGAGAGAGGGCTTTGTGAACTCCTCTCTCTAAGCCATCACTGAGAGGCAGTTCTCTGACCTCCTGGGAATTATTATTCAGAAAAGACTCCTGTGTTTAGGAAGCTGGGGAGATGGGTCAGCAGTTGAGGGACTTGTTACTTTTCCAGAGGACCTGGGCTTGGGTCCGGCCCCCACACCGTGGCTTATAACCTCTGTAACTCCAGTTGGCAGAGAATCTGATGCTCTCATCTGACCTCCGGTGGCCCTGCAGAATTGTAGCACGCAGTCATACCTGAAGTCAAACACGCGTGCAACTAAAGTGAAGACAAATAATCTTTCAAGAAACCCTGTTTGGCTTCTGAGCAGAACTCTGTGCTTTTCCAATTATGGTCATTAATCAAAAATGCACCATGGACACATCTTGACCTTTTCTTTCAGGAAAAGAAACTTTTAGTAGACTTTTAGGACATTAGAGCTCTAATACAACTCAAGAGCAAAAGCCATCTTTTAAGTAAGTGCTCAGTTTGTTAATAGAAAACAAGAGACTGGGACAAAATTATTTTAGATTATTCCAATTTGCCTGCTAAATGCCTTGGTAAATGAGATGTAATTCTGATGAAAGGCTCTGGGTATTCAGACTCACTCCAAGGCCACTCTGCCTCCCAACTGTTGAGAGCAGAGCAGAAGAGGGCAGTTTGCTGTGATGTGCTAGTGGCCACCCCCTTCTGTGGCAGAGCCGGAGCTGACCACACAGTGAGAGTCTCTAAGAGTGTCAAACCAGCCTGAGCCTTGATTCCCACTGACAGAAGGAAGTCAACATGGCTTCTTTCCAGGTTGATTTTCTGAATCGAGAACTTTCAGCTGTTTCCTTGTTTCTGACACTAATCATTCTCACAGATTTACCTTTCAAGTCAGCTGAGCTTGCTGACTAAAGGCTATAGCTTCATCTCCTGGGAAGTTTTCTTTGTGTATTCCTGATTCCTTCAGTTAGGGACTGACTTTCAGGGGAAACAGGATGTGTTTAAAGGGGAGCAGGAAGCCACCATCACAGCGCTTTGAGGATCTGAAATGATCAAAGCAAGCACATTGCTGGAAACAGATTCCTAAAGTGGGCAGCAGCAGCTGGTTTTCAGGTTTTTAACTTGATGGGAAGGTGATTTGGCCATGGCATCTGCCACTCTACTGATTTTGTCAGGGTTGATTTGTGTGGAGCCCAGACCAACCTGAGACTTACTCAGAAGCCCTGATCAAAGGATGTACAAGGGGAACTTGAGCTCTGTGTCTTACCCAGAAATGAACTTGGCAAGGCCCATCTAGGGCTGGAGCCAGTTTCTCCTCGAAGGAGGCAAGGTTGCAGTTTCTAGGAACACGACTCTTCTCCCTGGGCTTTGGGTATCAATCCTTAGGCAGCTGTGTCTGAGGCATCCCTTGCTTTCTGTGCCAACATTACCTGACTTAGCTCTCTGCTCACTTTGGCCATTCCCCTCTCCCTGTAAATACATAGTACATAAGATGCTGTAATTCTTAAGGAACTTGCTTGGTGTAAAGTAAAGCTTGTGCAAGACCTGTCAACCCCGATTTCTAACTCTTTCTGCTTTCTTTTCTGTCTTTCTCATGCCCTGGAACAGCCCCATCAGGATCCTCCCACTGAAGAATGGCCTGCTGGACCAGGTCCAGTTTTACTGACCTGACTAGCTAGGTGGGGAACCCTTCTCCCTCATGGTTCTATGTGCATTCCTCCTTGAGCTGCATGGTCAGTTGCAGAAGGTGTCCTTGCCTGATAAAGATGGACCAGTCCTTGGCCAAAGGTGTATAATAGCTGTGCTCCCTACAAGAATCTCCAAACAAACTCTCTGAAGATTTTAATTTATTTTTTAAGAATATAAGGCAGTTCATGGAAACTACCATCATGTTTCCTTCTTTGGTACTGAGGATCTGATGCATCTATAGTCTCATAAGCATCCTGCATCCGTAGTCTCATGTGCATGATACATCCGTAGCCTACTGCTTCATAGCCTCCTATGTCTGCTGTATCCATAGCCTCTTGTTTGTGCTGCATCCAGAGCCTCCTGTGTGAGCTGTAAAAATGATCTACCACTAGCCCTTAACCCCCTTTTTGATTTATTTTAAAAATCTGAGGAAGGTTCTCACTGAATTTCCCAAGTTGATCCTGATTGTACTTTGAAACATTGACTTGGTTTGAATTTGTGATCCTCCTACCTCAGCCTCCAGAATAGCTGGAATTGTAGGTTGGTACCATCACAATCAGTGTGGTCATGGATTTTACAAGAAGTCTATGAAAACTAAGTCATGGGCTTCAAAGATATCAGTCAATCTGATGCTCAAAGAAGAACTTTTGAGATGGAGAAATAAACGCTCCACAACTGTTCGAGTGCTGTAGGTAAGACCATGGTCACAGGACTCAGTGATATGAGTTTAGGAAAACTTGATGAATTCTGGGCAAAAAGGAATAGGGATAGATGGTGTACCAGCCGTGCCCATGTTACCCAGTGAGGTGTCATGAAGGCTTTGCAAGACTGAGCTAGGATGGAGAGGTTTTCGACTGATGGTGTCTCTGCCCCGGTTAAATGGACTCACTTGATAGTGAGTGTGGACCCAGGCTTGTCATTACCATCATCCCTGTGGGTAGACATTGTCCTACTGGGAACAGTGAATGGATCCACATTAAGGTTGCAGGATTAAGGCAGGTGAAGACGGAATACATACTTTCAAGCCCAGAGACAACCCAAGTCAGCTGCATGCTCCTAGTTGGGCCTTGAGGTGCAAAGCTGCATGTATGAGCTGTGAATGGACCCAGTGGAGACAGAAGCAGAAATCTTCTGAAGATAGACTGCATGTTCCTCCCATTCGCAGGAAAAACAGAAGCCTGACTCAGACCTGGGTCCATTCATTGCATGAAACTAACCTGGCAAGACCCATAGTGAGCCTTAGAGAGAGTTAGGGAAGGAGAGAGAATGGAGAGAATGAGACAAGAGATAGCAGTAGCCATACACCAAAGATCAAGTGTTCAGATTCACCCAGGTATAGTATGACAGAAAGAGAATGAAAGATAGGTAGATAGAGAGATAGATAGATAGATAGAATGAAGGAGAAGGGAGAGAGAACACAAAATTTATTCCTAGGCCTACCCTGGCACTGGTGGCACATTCTCCAAGGGTATATTTTAAGACAGTAATCTGAAGAAATCTGGAGTGAAAGGTTGAGCAGTCAGGGATCTGACAGATGCTATCCGATCCCAAGTCCTTTGGTACAGTGCATCTGGTGTGCAGACCAGGATTCCACTGTCTAAGGAGAGGCCAGGGCCTAGAAGGAAGCGATCACTGCATGATGATGGCTGTTAGCTACTCAAGGTTCTCTATGGCTACTTACTCGAGCAACCCTGCCCTGGAGAGTCATGGGATACCCAAATGTTTAAAGGCTGTTGGATTTACCTCAGCTGAAATGTGTAGGATGAATTCTAAGTGGTCCTAATGAATAAAACCCGGAGTCAGATATTAGGGGTTGAAAGCTTGAGGATCAGAGAAGCAGAGCAGCAGCCACCAGGGAGTTCTTTCAGCTCTACCAGTGCTCAGACCGATCCTGTCCTCACACTGTACTGCTCCTCAGACTGCTTCAGACGGCATCTCTCTCCAGCAAACCTCAGACTGCTTCAGACGGCATCTCTCTCCAGCAAACCT
The DNA here is from genome assembly GCF_037038515.1 of Microtus pennsylvanicus. Lineage (NCBI taxonomy): Eukaryota > Metazoa > Chordata > Mammalia > Rodentia > Cricetidae > Microtus > Microtus pennsylvanicus. The sequence continues at coordinate 146,265,715 of NC_134580.1, read as the reverse complement.
CAGGCTGCTTCAGACGGCATCTCTCCACCAAACCTCAGACTGCTTCAGACGGCATCTCTCTCCAGCAAACCTCAGACTGCTTCAGACGGCATCTCTCTCCAGCAAACCTCAGACTGCTTCAGACGGCATCTCTCTCCAGCAAACCTCAGACTGCTTCAGACGGCATCTCTCTCCAGCAAACCTCAGACTGCTTCAGACGGCATCTCTCTCCAGCAAACCTCAGACTGCTTCAGACAGCATCTCTCTCCACCAAACCTCAGACTGCTTCAGACAGCATCTCTCTCCACCAAACCTCAGACTGCAATGAGTTCCTGTCTCCTACCACCTTATATTCCTCTTTCTGCCCATCCATATCACTTCTGGCTCCACCCTAGTGCTGGGATCAAAGGCGTGCACCACCATTCTGGGCTCCCAAGTGTTGGAATTAAAGATGTGTGCCACAACTGCCCGGCCTCTAGTAGCTTAGCTCTGTACTCTGATCTTGAGGCCAGCTTTATTTGTTAAAACATAAACAAAATATCACTACAGAAATGGTTTCTGTTTTCAAAGGCTGTTCACCATTCTCTTGGAAGCCTAGATACAATGACTGCTTGACAAGGAAGTATTAAATGCCTAGGCTCGTAACTCCAAGGACAGCACTCCTCAAGAGCCTCCAGCAGCCTCACAGCTCCTTGGGGGTCAGCGGGGTCCCTCCTGGTCTACATGATGGCCATTTGTACCCTTGGTATATTCCAATTTCCCTTCCCTTCTTCCTTAGGATACACCGTACAGATTTCCTACGTGTAAGTTTTCATCGCAGGACTTGTCTGCCTGGGAACCCACACCCAGACAATGGACTGAAAGCGCTTGGTGAACTGTTCACTGTGGACTGTAAATTACTGTTTCCAAGCCGACTGCTTTACACTGTTTACTCAGCCATCCACTGAACAACAACAACAAAAATCTGTCGTGAACATGCAATCAACTGTCATGAATTCTCTGGGATTCCATGATACAGGAGACACTTCTTAGGGCAAGTGCAAACCAAGGCAAGGCTATCTTTTAAGATCTAGGAAGGAAAGAGTACTCCTCAAATTGCATCTTAATGTTGTATGGGCAAAGTCAGTGTTCAAATGTCCCCTGGTCTCTCCTGCGACTGTAAAGCAAGCTGCTTCGACCTCCCGTTGCTTTCTCTTGGTGACAATCTGAGTACTTACTTGCCTCTTGCTAATCATCCACTCTTGCACAGAGCAACACCAAAGTCTTCCTTTCTTTTATCATTTTAGTAGGAAAAAAACCTATATAAAATCAAGTGAAACAAGGCAGGATGTCATTTACATATTCATGTTAAATAAGCCAGTGATTAGACAAACTAGAACCAGCCAATATTCTGCTCCCCCGAGAATTACAATGAGTACGACCGAAACCATGCCTTTGACAAGAGCAAAGACGAGAGATTCACCGTGTCGCTGAAATCCTAGATTCATGCATGTATATTTACATAAGTAAGGTATTAATTCTTTGGGGATCTCGTAAGTTGTATTCTGGTTCTATTCAGCCTTCCCTCAAGACCTCTCAGATCCACCCCACTCCTATCTCGCCAACTACATGTCCTTTTTGATTTTTTATCTTTGCTGTTTGTGCAGATTTTTTTTAAGTGGGCCTCATAACAAAAGGTTTCCATGCACTGTTCTCTAGAGGATCATCAAATTGGATTCTACATCTGCAAGTGAAAATGGTGCCGCTTCTCATACAGGGGATGTAGGGAATAAACTTTCAATGACATCAAATTATCCATAAAATGTCTACTAGAGTATGTAATATCTGCCGAATAAATTAACTGTCTGGATACCGGTCAGGAGCAGTCAGTTTCCCTGTGTGCTGTGGATATGGGAAATAAGTAAAGGCTATCATGTTGGGTCTTATTTTTAGTGTCTACTAAATTTTGAACTATAACTCAAGTTACCACAGGACAACTTGAGGACATGAGGACATAAAAATTGAGCACCAACAATATGCATCAGGGTTTTCATGAGAAATGGGAGTTGGTTAATATTTAGCTCTTAATTATTCGACTATCATAAAGATATAAAATCAAAACAGTGAGAACCATAAGATCAGGACAATCAGATAGCAGCCCACTATTTTATTCATTTCTTTTCAAATATATTCCAAATATTTGTATTTATCTCAAAATTAGAACTCTTCAGACGATGGCTATAATCAACACATAATTAAAAATATACTTTTTAAAAATTTTGTTTGAAGCTGGCCTCAAGTTTGCTACACAGCAGATGACCTTGAACTTATGATCTCCCCACTGCCACCTTCTACATTCTGGGATTTTAGGTGTGGGACAGCTTGCACAGATAGTTCTGTGGGGTGCTAGGAATCAACCCTAGGGTTCTGTGAATTCTGTGTAACAATCTACAGACTGAGATGCGTTCCCAGGTCTCACAATCCATCAACATCTATTTCAAAGCCCAATCTATTCCCCTTGGCTCAAAAACAGTTATTTCCACAGCAGCTGGACATCGTATGAAACATTTAGTCTTATTCAGACTCTTGACTGAAACTTTCCCCAAAGAAGCATTTTTAATTCTATATTTGGGCCTTTTAATATTCCAGTTTCTTATTCTTCCAATGTGTGAGGATGTTAGTTTGTTTTTCTGCCTGATCTACAGGAAAATCGGAGAATGTATAGAACATTCTCTGAGCCTGATTCTGACTCTAAGGTTTCTTCCTCCACAGTTCCACTTTCTGTTCCCCCCAAGGTCATCTTCAAGTCAAGTTACTAAAGTTATGTTTACCTTTTCTTGATTGAGCTTTTCGTTCTATGAATTGTTCCTCCTAACGCCTCCCAGTGGCCACTGTGTACCTTCCATACTCCCCATAGGCTCTCTGAATTATCTTTTCAGGTTTATCCATTTGGGAGGCAAGCCTATCATGGAAAAGAGCCACACGTTAGCAGCAGAAACAGCAACAATTCTTCCCATCAGGTTGTGAGGACCCTCATGAGGTGGTGAGTGTGCCCAATGGCCTTGCAGCAAGTGGAATTATAGTTTGTGTTTAACTAAATTCACTGAATTTCCGCAGCCGCTGCAGCTCATGACTGTAATTTCCCCTGCACATGACTGTGTTCCTCAGCACTGCTTGCCCGTTTAGCACGGCTTGGTAGTGGCCAGTGCCAGCCCTCAGCCTCCACGGGGCCAGAAGTAATAGCTTCTAGAGCAGGGCACCAGCACTGTGCTATTACATCTAATCTTCCCTCTGTGCGTTGTCATTCAGTGTGACCACCCTTCTGGACGGCAGACAATTAGGTAGCAAATCATACTGCTTCCATATTGTGCCTCCTCCCTGTATCTGCTGCTTGCTTGCCAAGAAGCAGCCGCTGTGTACACCCAAGGCAAACCCTCCACTATTGTCCCGGTGCCTGATTGCTGCTCCAGACTTGGCTAGGATGTGGGACTACCATTGTGTCCGTTTCCCAGCCTCCCTACAATGCCTCAGTGAGGTTTTCAGTGAGAAACACCATCTAGAGCACAGATTCCAAACAATCTGGTTCTGATTTTCTCGGGAACAATGGGTATTTGTTTTCTATTTTTAACTCCCTGTGTAGAAGAAAGCCAGGGAGGGCCTGTGCATGCTGAGCCCAACATGCTGGTGGTTCTGCAATGAAATCCCAGGCAGATGAACTGGGACTGCTGAACTCAAAGAGGCTACTCGCGATAGCAGGAAGACACACAGAAACCGGGATCTATAGTTAGCAAACAAAGCCCAGTTGCTTGCTCTAGAGTCTGTGTTTTCCAACTTGTAATTCAGGTATTGGATAGACTCTTGATTTACTGAAAATTTGTTTTCTTGGGCATCTATCTCAGAGCCTGTAAGGTGAGTCCTCGCTTACTTAATATTCTGTCAATAAATATTTATGCAGTTTTCGTTTTAGAATTTCAAAAGAGCCTGTTGTGGTATTTTTTATCCACACGGTCTCAGTGGAAGACAAAGTTCATAGGTGTGTTGAAAAGGAGTTATTCCATGGAAAGTAAGGTCCGCAAGAGAAGAAAAACAAAGCCGTTAAACACACAAGCGAAAGGCTAGATTAAAAATGAGGGCATTCGTTATTACTAGTTATCATTCTCACCATCAGGATCATTGTTATTCGTGTGTTTTGGGACCCGTACACGGCAGAGTAGAATTGTGGTGGTCAGAAGGCAATTTTGAGGAATTGATTCTGTCTTTCCACATTTGTGTGGGTTCTAGGGATCGAGCTCAGGTCACCAGTCTTGCATGGCGAGCACCTTTGCCCACTTGAGATGTCTTCCTGTCCTTTGGGTGACATTGTTTTGCTGAGGTGACAATGAGCTAAGTAGATGAAAAATGTCTGAGTAGAGAATTTTAGGCATGGCTTCATTAAAGTTTTAGTTAAAGGGATGATGCTCTCCTGCTTTTCCTGTAGTGTGCCTTCCAGCAAGTGTGGCTCAGACTCTACTATGCCGAACTTTTCCCGTCCTGCTCATGGATAGGCAGGAGTCTGTGACCAGCTTTGATTCATGGTCTTAAGCAAGCAGAAACAGAACAGAAGAGGCACAGATTCTGCACACTCTCTTCCACACAGTCATGGAAGGTGCATGGTGAAAAGCTGGGGTCTAAACACACGAATAGTCTAGATCTCCAAACCACCACATGACTTTCGCTTTGAGAAGAACAGAGCAACGCAGACCATGCAAGAGTAAACATTGAGCTCGTAAACAAACATCGCTGGAATGTTGTATTGCTGTAGCATAGCATGGTCCCCTTTGCTTGCTAGATCCACAATAAAACCATCATGGCTCTTGCTCTTTAGCTATGGCTTGGGTTACATCTGTATCTACTACTGATCGTGATTACCATGCTAGCTATCTCTAGGCTAACTTGACACAGGCTGCCATCATTTAGGAGGAAGGAACCTCAGCTGAGAAAATGCTCCCACCAGATTGGCCTGTGGATGGATGTGGGAGGACCCATCTCACAGAGGGTGGTGCCACCCCTGGGTGGGTGGTATAAGAAAACATGCTGAACAACCTTTGAGGAACAATCCAGTAAGCTGAGTCCTCTCTTATTAGAGGGACGGTCTCTCACTGAACCTAGAGAACATATGACAAACTGCTGATTCTTTGATCTCTGCTTCCCAGAGCCAGGACTGCAGGTGTGTGCTGACACACCTGGCTTTCTTAAAACGTGGGTTCTGGGGAATTGAAATCAAGTCCTCATGGTCAAGATGCAAACATTTGACCCACTGAGCCATCTCCTTGGTTCTTGTAAGTACTTTTTAAAAAACAAATACCATAGTGTACTTGAACCGTTATCAGCTCAAGTTAGGTTTCTTACTGAAAGGTTTCCAGGAAGTGACGCATAAGGTAGAGAAATGTGATATAAACTGAGGGGCCATATGTCTAGGAGGGAACCCTTTCTTCAACAAAGGAAATTTTTACTTAATTTATGGTCCTAAATAAAAATGTAAATTTGCCTCACCTTCAAGGAAGGCTTTACTGCTGCATGGCTCTCCTGAAGAAAGAAACCATCCTCAGCAACCAAAATGTATTCCTGACAACAAGTATTATGTCCAGTGATTGCCAGTGTGACCTTCCAAGCTCAATTCGTGCGGGCAGCCCCCAACACCCCTTTCCAAGTGCACAGGGCACGCACGATGAAGGACCAAGGCACCTGCATGTTCAAAGCCAGGGTTGTGCATTGTTTCCAGCAAAGCTGTGGCCATTGTGCCCTCTTGCTTGCACTCCAGAAAGCTAACTGGGATGCAAATTAGCGAAAAAAAAACCCTCAACTGGTAGCCTTGAACATGAACTACTTCTTTCTTCTTTCTTTCCTGTTTTTTTTAAAAACATAATTCTTTATTGATTCTTTGTGAATTTAAGATTATACACCCCAGTTCCACTCATCTCCCAGCCCCTCCATATCTGACCCTCACCCCTATAGTATGTCCCTCCAAAATTAATTAAAAACAAAACAAAAAACAGATGAATAAACAAAAATGCCACCTCTCTCTTTTGTCTTTCCATCACCTCTTCCGTTCTTCCTAGTTGCATTGGGAGCTGCAGTGTATCACACAGAAGACTTTTTTGTCCACTCAGCCACACCTACAGAAGGTCCATTGTTCATTTCAATGAGTCTTTTGTATGGTTCAAGGCCTCTGGCAAACCATTACTACTGAACCCTTGCCAACACTCCTCTCAGATATCCCGCTGCTGCCCCGAGTCATGGAGATTCTTCAGCTGCCATTCTGAAGCACCAGCCCCTTCACACATTCTAGCAGATCATAGATGGGGTAGATGATAGGATGGGCCAACCCAATGCCCAGGATGTGTTAGCTGGTCTCGTTGGTCTGACCACTGGGACCACTCCTGCAAGCAAGGGGCAGAGCTAGCTCTCCTAGGCCCATGGCATCTGGACCAGCTCTCCCACGACGAGGGATGGGACCATCTTTCCTAAATACAGGGTGGATTTAGCTCTCCCACAAGGGGTGGGCAGGGGCAGCTCTCCTGTTGCAGTGTCCAGAGAGGGGCGTGGCCAGTATGTCCCACTTCTGAAAGGGACACTATTTCCTTGGTATTCTAATTTTATGTCAAAATTTTACAAGACAAAAATTCCTTAGAGGAGGGACTGTAGAGAGGACTTAGTGGGGAAGAACATTTGTTGCTGTTCCAGAGGCCCCCGTCCTCACATCAAACACCTCACATTTTCTTGTAACTACAAGTCCAGGGATATCAATCAGATGCCCTCTTTTTTGCGTCTATGAGAAACAATGCTTCTGTATTTCTGGAAGAAGTACAAAGAGTGATCAAGTCTCTTGCAACCTTATGGAGTGAAAGCCTCTTAAAGAAGCATCCAGCAACATGGAACGATGTTAGGAACAAGAGCAGTGCCTGAGTTGATCCTTTTGCATGAGTCAACATCTATGGAGACCACCTGACAGAGATCTATCCCTCTTACTCAGTGGACCCTCTGGTTTTTGTTAATCCATCCTTTTTAACAATTTAGCACTTAATCGAGGCACGGCTCTCTTCTAAGCCCTGGACAGACAACACTGGGTAAGACAGGCAGGTCCTCTCCTTCAGGACCCTTATGTTCTGGTGAGACAAACAATTCGGTATGGCACAAGTTCATCAGAACATTGGTTCCAAGATTGATTAATAATCTCACAGCTCCAAGTCAGAGAATGTCAGTACATGTAACTATAGACAAAGGCGAATAGAACCCAATGAATCATTAAAGCAAAACTCAACATCTTGGGTAAAAGAAAATTACTGTGTAGAATCCACAGTCCCTTCGCTCTGTTTTGACAGGGAATTGAAGATGTACATAAATAATTGAAAATATTGATGCTTCTAGAATGGCACTCGTGAGCAATTTTCTTCTCATATTGACACAATTTCAAACTAGATTCTATAATATAACAATAATTTAAAGTTTCCCCTTTAAAAACAAAGTTAAAAAGTTTAATAATATTTTAATAGAGAAAAATAAGGAAGAAAAATGCAAGAACAAACAATAATCATATAATGTTTATGTGGGCTGTTAGTTGTCAAAATGAGAATAGCAAAGACAATACAGTAACTGGAGATTTCTTTTAATATGGTATAAAAACAAAGATACAAAATTATTCATGATGGCTATTATCATAAGCATATAATATTCTACATGCATAAAACAAGGAGATGAACATCAAATAGGAAAATTGACTTGGAAATTTTTCTTACTTTTATTTTAAGACAAAAATCCTTCTAAATATTAATGCTTATATCCACAGATCTGTGCTGTTCTCGACGTTGGTCAGAAAAGCTTCAGTGTGCAGAGGGCAGTGGGCAATGCAGAGACTCAGAATTGGCTGGAGTGTTGAGAATAAACTGGGCAATCGAAGTCAAGGTTCCCACACTGAAGGCTCAGGAAGGTGTGTGGAAAGACTGTCAAAACAGACGATGGTGGGGCCCATCGAACCTTGACTTCGATTGCCCAGTTTATTCTCAACACTCCAGCCAATTCTGAGTCTCTGCATTGGGATAAAACCGGACTCTCTGAACATAGCGGACAATGAGGACTACTGAGAACTCAAGAACAATGGCAATGGGTTTCTGATCCTACTGCACGCACTGGCTTTGTGGGAGCCTAGGCAGTTTGGATGCTCAAATTACTAGACCTGGATGGGGGTGGGGGTTCCTTGGACTTCCCACAGGACAGGGAACCCTGATTGCTTTTCGGGCTGGGGGGGAGACTTAATTGGGGGAGGGGGAGGGAAATGGGAGGCGGTGGCGGGGAAGAGACAGAAAACTTTAATAAATAAATAAATAAATAAATAAATAAATAAATAAATAAATAAATAAAAAGAGCCTATGAGCAAGCTCTAGGCCATCTTTAAAAGCTGGAAAAAAAAAAAAAACAGACGATGGGAAAGCGTGCTGGAGAGCGCTCTCTTCTGGACCCAACGTGCCATAGCGATCATGAACACACAGGGCTGCTGTTACCAGCACAAGGACTGCCCAAGATGAAACCAATCAAAATTCCAACATGGATGGGGTGGACGGTTCCACCCCTAACTCAGGAGCTTTTGGCTGTTGGTAGTTGCAGAGGGAAGGGAGCCATTTTTCTTCAGTAGCATAGTCCGTGGTAAGCTGCCTATGCTGCGGTAAATAACCCCTCACGTGCGCTCATGCAGGCAACTCTCATCCAACTGGGAGGGTTGAGAAACAGGGGCTAAGTGAGGGAAATGGGGAGTGAGTGTGATCAGAATAGATAACACTCCTGTGTGGAATTGTTAAGGGATAGATTCAAAAGTATTTAACAAGAAAACATGGCAGAAAGACACAAACAAAAAGTTCCCTAATGATTTCAAAATACCCCGACCTATCCACTGAGCTAGAGAAGTTTCTTCCCAATCTACCTCTTGTAGAAAGCATTATCCCAGGGAAGTTTAACACCTGTTGTTCTTGTAAATGGGCTTCCTAAAGTTCACATAAATTCATTTTTTTCAGTACTTAATCATTGCCAGACAGACATACTTGTGGTATGCTCTGAAATCCATCACGGAGTTGATATCTTCCATGTTAGGTAGGAGGGTGCTTGGCTATGTTTTTCTGTTTCACGCCAGTCTCTGCTGAAGCGACTTTCCCTGTAAATCTCATTTACAGGTTCTCTCACTTTAGTTTCTGGGAAGATGGCTTATTTTCTCTCCGAAGTTTGTTACAATTACAGTTTTATAGTTTTATTTTTTCTGGGTTTAGCTTGCTTTACTGTTTCATTTCTTGGTACACCTAGCTGCTTTTCTACTAAGATTTTATGCTGTCTTTGCATATGAATGCTTGCTATGTAAAATCCAATTTGATGCATTTAAAGTAGGAAGTCTTACACTGAGAAAGCAGCTGGCAGCCAGTCTCAGTCCTAATAAACTTTATTTTTTGGTACTTATTTGGTGTGTGTGTGTGTGTGTGTGTGTGTGTGTGTGTGTATGTGTGGATGTGTATGAGAGAGAGACAGAGAGACAGAGAGAGACAGGGAGAGACACAAAGAGAGAGAGTTGGCACATGTTTTTATCATAATGACCATGTGGAGGCTACAGGACAGCTTACAGGAGTCTTTTCTCTTTTCACCATGTGGGTCCCAGGGATCAAACTCATGTTATCAAGGTTTGATGATGCAGGCCTTTACCCACTGAGCTATCTTGATAAACTTTAAACTTTGTGCCTTGCTCATCATTCTGGGTAATCTGATTGTTCCAGAGTTTCAGGGGCAGGGCATTTTAAAAGTAAACATGCTACTATTTTTTTTTGTTTTGAAACAGTTTATGTAGTGGTGACCAGTGTGTATGTTTTGGCGAATCCAGGTCAACCACAGAACCTAGCAGAAGTTAAATCTTGTCTGGGATGAATATTCTGTGTGGGCAGTTATGATGTTTCAAAGATGTGTGCTCTTTCCAAAAAGTCCCACTGATGTGGGATTCCCCTCTGTGAATATGCTGTGAGTATTTTTTTATTATCATTGGATAATGAAGAAGCTGTTTCAGCCTGTAGCAGGGAAGAACAGAGTTAGGCAGGAAAACTAACCTGAATGCTGGGAAAAAGAAGGCGGAGTCAGAAAGATGCCCTGTAGCTGCCAGAGGAGACAGATTCCAGAACCTTACCCAGTAAGCCACAGCTTTGTGGCAATGCACAGATTAATAGAAATGTGTTGATTTAAGATATAAGAGCTAGGCCGGGTGGTTGTGGCGCACGCCTTTAATCCCAGCACTTGGGAGGCAGAGGCAGGCGGATCTCTGTGAGTTCGAGGCCAGCCTGGTCTACAGAGCTAGTTCCAGGACAGGAACCAAAAAGCTACGGAGAAACCCTGTCTCGAAAAATCAAAAAAAAAAAAAAAGATATAAGAGCTAGGTAGGAACATGCCTAAGCTTTTGGCTAAGCAGTTTTGTAAGTAATATAGTTTCTGTGTGATTATTCAGGTCTGGGAGCCCAGGAAATGAATGAGCATTCTGCTTTTACACCCCACACAAAGAAGTGGGATTTGTCTCTGTCAGAAGCACCCTTCCCCTTCACATTTTCTGCCGGGCATTTGTGGTATCCACTCATAGTATGTTTCACATGGCCACATCACCTCCCCCCATGCACAGTGGACAGCCCATTGCCACTCCCCCACCCCCAGTCACTATGGACTCCAATTTCCACTGGTAAAGCCATCTTTTCTAAGACAAAAATCACTTCCTGGAATTTGACCTCATGTGAACCCTCTGAGCTCACTTGCTGCCTATGTGACCTCACACAACAAAACATGAGAGGAAACAAATCATTGTGATAATCTAGATACAGGTCAGAGCCAACAGGGGTGTGGAATGGTCAAGGGGCATAAAGTGGTTGAGCTGTAGGCTAAGCAGCTTGAGATGGGCACAGGCTGGACCAGATGGAATCCAATAAACACAATGAAGAGTTGAGAGCTTCACTCAAGGTTAGCCAAGCCCTGAAGGGTATGAGCATGGGAAGAGCGTGGTCAGAGTCTTGTCTACAAAGCTGGCTGTGGGTGTGGGCAGAAAGAGAGAGACAAAGAGAAGGGTCATGGGAACTGGGGCCTGAATGAAGTCCTCCAGGAAAAGGTTGTGTCAGCCTGGAAACCTGCAGAGAAGAGTGGACAGAGGAAGGAGTAGTTGAGACTGTCACAGAAAAAACCTAAAGGAGAGTGCAAAGTCTGATTGATTGATGTCTGACTAATTGATGTCAGACTGGTCCAACTGTTGGCACTGAGGCCCATGTCCGTCTTTACAACTTAATTTTTAAAATGCCTATTATCTTTTCTGTAGAATTCATGACAAGGAAATACAAATATATGGATGGAGGACCACTTTCAGAAGATGGATGGAGGACCACTTTCAGAAGGAACTTAGCAATGTTCAAACATTTACCCACATGTTTAAGGTGAGCAATGGTGAGGGCTAATTGCACACTTCATCCTCAAGAGGAGGAGAAGTATCCCTCACTGGATTCTGGGAACCTTTGAAGCAATACCACCCTTACCTTATCCTTCCTTTCCTCCCCTCTCCTTCATCTCCTAAACTTTCTCCTAAGTTTCTCAAGCAAGAGCAATCAGAGTTACTCAAATAGACATTAAAGTTAATATAGAAAAATAAATATGTAGAAATATCCAGGAACAAAAATAACTGAAAAGACAAAGTAGGGGTTACTAACACAGATGATCCTGACATTCTGTGCAGGTGACTCCCTTCCAGTGCTTAGACAGTGCCCTACTTCTTCCTGCAGGATCTGCCCAGAGCTTCTGCCAGATGATGGACACTTACGCATGCCATTACCTACCCTCAGGTGAGGTTTCCTGAGCCTGAGGCCTCCACTGTGTTCCCAGTGTGGAACATCCACTAACTTTCTCATCCTTGGTACGGCTCAGAAGCCCACTGCCTGTAGAGGAACAAAGAAAACAACAAACCCAAACCTGCAAGTTTCCTGTATCTGACTTGTCCTGTATCAATGTCGTCAGGGAGTGTGGTGCTGGTGATGGGAGGCTAGGAGCTGCAGAAAACTGAGTCAAGCTTTACTTACTTGCAGATCAGCTCATTCCAGTTTATGAATATAAAATGCATACCTTTTGTTACACGGCCTCCCGTAATTACTGTGGTTCAGATTACAACTTACCATTTGAGATTTTTATTTCAAGCACTCCAATAACAGAAGGCGACCGCTTCCTCATTATCTCCGATGCTGCCAGGTGTTCTTCCCTCCTCAAATTGTTAAGGAAAACACACAAAACATATGTTTTCCATTGTTCCCTGTATAATCCAGAGCCATAGAAATGCTGGCTGCTCACACTCTCAGCAGCAATGAGTGAGCATGAAATATTCATGAGCTCCGTGATGGTGATTATTAAGCAAAGGCCAATGCTGGTGAGTTTGTCATTTTTCAAATATAAAATATGCGGTTATTTATTAAACAACTTAATGTTTACTAGATTATAGGTCAATTCATAATAGAGGCCCAAACTGATTCCATGCCTGAGAAGTATATTGGAGACTCTTAAAGGAAGTATAAACGAATACAGGAATTGGCACAACCAGTACTACCACTCCCGAGTTCATAAAACAGCACCCACCGTCCCATTTCTTTTCATTTCCAGTGGAGAAACGGAGCAGCAAGCTTTGGGATTTGGAGACTGTCAGAGCTGGGGAGGAGTCTGCCTCCACTTGGGATATCAGATAAGTTGCTGTCTTTGTCAGCGATCAACGTTCTTTACCGATCTGTAGATGGGCAGTCGCCGTCAATGGGCATCTGAGATGACTGCCCTCAGCACCCTGGTGCATGCTACCCCCAGTGTCAGCCACAGGGTATGTGCTCGAAGCACAACACATCTCATTTCCTTTTTATTGACCGTCGTACCCAGTCTTTTCTCCTGAAAATGAGCATTCGCCTACAACTGAAAGCAGGCTGAAAAGCTACAGGCCCGTCCCTTGCTGGAGAAAGACCTCAGGGAGCAGCGCATGGACCTCAGAGAGCTAAGGGAGCAGTTCTTGACTTTGAAACTCTGAGGAAGAAACCATAGGTTTCAGATTCCTAGTCCACAAAATGGAGGATATTAATTGATTCATTCATATACATTTAGTAAGATCCTAGAAATAAAAATAGCACACACATTGTGATCATATATAAAGCATAGTTACTTTAGTTTGTATTATTTATTCTGTTCCAGCAAGCCTTCCACATCCTTCTCCATCAAATCTGCTGTAAGTTTTAGGTGATACAAATTGCAACTCTGCTACCACAAGCTAATCACTCGATATCACTAGGAGGAGCCCACAACATAAGCACAAATACATCTCATGTAATATCACAAGTCTGAAACGCTGCTCATCATAAATGATAAGGAAAAAAGAGACGTCCCTAACCGTGATTAGGATAACTCACTATGAGACATCTACACTGGGACAAAGGAATAGCATGCATATCTTAAAAAGACAGAGGCACACCGAACTGAGAGGCAGCCTCTATCTGCAGAGAGACGATGCTGCTGATGGATTAGGGAAAGTAACTGGAGCAGTTCCGGCTCTGGTGTCCATGGCTTCACCAACCAAGGCAAAGTTTTATTTTGAGATAGGTTTTCACTCAGATGCCCAGGCTAGCCTTGAGCTGGCAAGCCTCTTTCTCTGCTCAGTATTTCAGTGGTTGGACACCTGTCCTTCTCCTGACCCTTCTAGGCCATATAGAGGATGATGTGGTGTGTGTGTGTGTCCATGTATGTGGTGATGTGTGTTTTTTGTGTTCATTGTTTTTATGATGTGTGTGTGTGAGGGCGGGGGGGAATAAATAGAGTCAAAGAGACGCCAAGTAGCTGTCAAAGGAGACAGATGCCCTGGAACCTTACCAGCAAACTACAAGTGTGTGTGTGTGTGTGTGTGTGTGTGTGTGTGTGTGTGATTGCTGTGTGTTGATATCTCAGTGTCTCACTCTCCCAGCATTCATTTTGTCAAGGTAAATCAGGTTTAAAAATAACCGTGTAATTCCTACTTAGGTCTTCAGGAAAACCCTCTTGGAATACCTCTAGCCATAAAAAGGGAAAATCCCAGTATGAATTAGGGAGCATGCGCAGTGGAGAATTCTTCCTCTGCTAATGGACAGTTGTTTCTGGGCACTCATGTGGGAGTCTGTCTCTATACATTTACAAATGGGCTTTATTAAAACGAGTCACTTCTTCAAAATTGCTCATGCTATTAAAACTAAGGGAACAAAAGTTTTTAAAATTAAAGCCCCCCAACACCCTTTCCATAGATCATAATTTTATCCAAATTATACATTGTATCACTGCAGAACCACTTAAACCATTTCATTTCTTTCATGTGGGTGAAGCCTCAAGGTTCCCAGCTTTTGTGCTGGGGCCTGAAGGAGGCTGCTTCTCAGAGCCTTGTGTTTCAATGGGTGCTCGGCAAGGATTTTCCAAGAATTGTCATTGGCATCCAGTTCCACGCTGGAGACATCAGCACTCAGGCAGGAGACTAGATTTATTATATGCAATGTTCCTGCAAGACTGGTGACATCACTGGTAAGGCCAGGGACAGACTGTAGCTTGCTCTGCAGATGTGAGGTGTGAGGTCTGCTTCTGCAAAAATGCACAGGACATCTAAGTACTTCCCTTGCAACCCTTCTCCTCCTCTGGGACATCTGGCAAGCACAGGCAGAGCCCAGTGACCAGAACATAGCTGCCTCTTCCTCTTCATCAAGGTCCTCACCAGGATTCTGCTGCTTCCTCCATGCTGGCCTCTCGGCTGACTGCTACAATTCTCTGGCTTACAGTTGTTGCTCCTCCATAGCGGCAGTCATGACTTGGTCTGGTTAGCATCTATGTAGCACTCTTCTCTGCCGGTCATAGACTCTATAAGTGGTCATGAGAGGGACACAAGAGCAGTGAGCTGGGGAGCCCTTTCTGGTCCTGTTCCTAAGATGGCTGATCATCATGGAATGTTCTTCTGAGAGGACTGACAGTGGTGGGCTTTCTGTCTGCCTGACTTTCCCTGGCATCATGACATCGGTGGCTTTGTATTCAAGTTGGTGATAAATTTGTTAACTGGATTTGTCATTATGATGTCTTCTACTTTGTCCAATTTCATTTTTCATTACATAGCAAAATGCCTAGGAATTTTGCATAGATATGATATTGATACATTTGTGACCAGATTGAAAAATAATTCTCTCTCTCTCTCTCTCTCTCTCTCTCTCTCTCTCTCTCTCTCTCTCTCTCTCTCTATCTCTCTCTCTCCTTCCTTTTTCCTTCCACCCCTCTTCTCTGTCTCTCTCATCACCTCTTCTCTATACAACACACATTTTTCTTTGTTCACCAACTCAGGATACAAGCTTCGGATTTCCACTCTTCCCCGAGGCAGCCGCCTCTGGTCCTGGGGATGTCACCAAAGCACCTATGTGTGTCTGCCTAGAGCCAATGTCTGACCTTGGGAGTTGTTAGCTGAGGCTTGCATCTACCCAACTCCACATCTGGCTTTTGATGGCCCTAAGAGACTTCTGAAAAGATCTTGGGATGGGGAAATTATCCTTCAGTTCTTTTGGTGTCCCTGCACACTCTACCTGGCAGGCGCGCCAGCCATACAATGCATTCAGCAGTAATTGCCTCCGAAATCCTAAAACCACACACTGTTTTAGCACCTGGGAGGGATTTGACTGAATGCCCATATTATTAGCTTGATGCTCAGACTGAAGAAAAAAGCAATGCCTGCCTTTGACATCTTAACAGCATTTGTGTGAACCTGCAGGTACACTGTGAGCCACAGCCAGGTGCTGCCCCACGTCCCTCCCTGGTATTCTTATTTCTATGCTCCGTCACTCATTGCCCTTCCCAGAATTCACCCACTCTCAGTTCTCACTGTCACTCCTAACAGCATTTTCATTTTGGACCTATGGAAGTCCAAGGTTGTGTCAGAGAATAAAATCAAATTAATGGAGGGTCAAATGTTCAGAAGAACCAAGTCAGGCTTCAGCATGACGTCATTAACGGGAGGGCAGCATTCAAGCTTGTGTAATCATAAGGAAGACAAATGCTAATGATTGCAGGTGTGAAGCTAGCTGGCTAGCCAGAAGTCACTTTGAGGGACACACCGAGCACACAGTAGGCATTCAGAAGTAACTTAGAGTGATTCTATACTATGACCAATTGTACTGGCTAGTTTTATGTCAACTGGACAAAGGCTAGAGTCGTTTGAGGGGAGAGAGCTACCATGGAGAAAACACTTCCCTAAGATCAGGCTGTAGGAAAGCCTGTGAGGCGTTTTCATTACTTACTAAGGGCAGAAGGCCCCGCCCGCTGTGAGTGGTCCTGGGCAGTATAAGAAAGCAAGTCTCAGGGAACCAGTCAATAAGAAGCACCTGACCATGGCCTCCGCATCAGCTCCTGCCTCTGGGTTCCTTCCCTGTTTAAGCTTCTGCCCTGACTTTTCCAGAGATGAATGGCTGGCGACAAGGAAATGTCAGCCAAACAAACCATTTCCTCACCAGGTTGCTTTGGTCATGGTGTTTATTTTAGCCACTCACCCTGACCGAGACAGAGACTGTGCTGACTCTTTTGGGCATGTGATTTTTCACAGCTAGAAATGGAAGAATCTCAGGGAGAGATTAGTCAGCAAGGGCAAAATGACTACCTTGGTAGCACACCCTAGCTTTGGAACTTTCTGGTATCCCAGACTTACCCAGTTCACACCAGCTGACTACTCAGGTTGCAGAGAGGACCGTGCTTCCTTCTCTTCCTACACACCCAGGTTCAAAGCACCTGGCCCCTGTGGACAATGCCCTCATGTGTGAAAGGGGCAAACAGCAGGAAGAGAGAAGTCTGGCTCTGATATTCCAACACGCCCTCTTTCCCTTTCTTCTCTTTTCGGGTAAAGAAACGTGGACCCAGACATGGCAGAGCTTTTAAAATATCACTTCAAAGACAAGGCTGATCCTCTGAAAAGCCATCAAATGCACTGTCTCATCCCACAGCAGCTTCTGCCCAGGCAATGGACAAGATGCCTAGGGCAGACACGTTGACCATGATGTCATCTGAAAGTGTGGCTATCCACACTAAGCCAGGGAAGCATCAAACCCATCCCAGAAAGCAAAAGGCGGTTGTTCTGTAGTGAGGACAAAGCCGAGCTCCCTGAGGCAAAGAGGGGATGGGAAGAGCAGAAATCAGTGCACAGAGAGAAGACATCTGGGAGAGGGAGGGGAAAAACTCTTCTAGGTAGGAAAGGAATGTGAGCAGAGCTCACCGCCTCAGCGGCACCAGCAAAAAGAAGCGAGATGCTCCTGCCTGGACCATACCAGAGCAAGTGCCTGAGGCTAGCTGAGGGAAGTTCTGAATCTCACAACACAGTTACAATGCAACAAAATAACTACGTAATTAAGTAAGTAAATTGCTTGGTCAATCCCATTCCAGACATTCCAAACAATGAGGGTGCTAAGGATGAGGCTGGGCAAGAAGCCTGTATTCCTCCTAATGAACCAAAAGTTTCTTGTGCCTGTTCTGTAACTTCCTTTTTTGCTTGTATTTTTTTAATTTTTGTAATAATTTCATACATGGTCCCTTTATTTACATAATTTCCATCCCTCTTTTCCCTCCGTCAACTCTCCTTCCATGTCCCTCTTTCTTCCCAAATCCATAACTTCTTCTTTAACTATTATTACTACATATGTATATACACACACTCATACACACAGAGAGAGACAGAGACAAAGATAGACGCACACAGTATGCCACAAATAAACACCAATAAATGGAATTTCAGAAAAGGTTTTTTGGTTTGGGGGCTGGAGCAATGGCTCGGGAATTAAGAGCACTTGCTGCTATTGCAGAGAACTCAGGTTCAGTTCCCCAAACCTGTGACTCTAGTTCCAGGGCCTCCCACAGCCTCCTGTGGTCTCCACGTGTACAAGACACAGAACTGAGGGTATCTCTTGGGGTCACTTACTCAGATGTCACCAGTTCTAGGAACATTAGGAGGGCAGGATTACTGACCTTGCTGTTTCTCATTGTGGTTGTGCCTTCCTCACAGAAATGAAAGTATTCTCCTTGAAAGTCAGGGGATCCAGACCATCTGTGCTGTTGAGTCAGCCCGAAAGTGCTTCTGCAGCTTTGTGTAATAGTCATGTATGATTGTGATTTTTAAATATCTACATTTGGATTCTCAGGTTGAATAATTCACTGTGTATATTATTATTGATATACTCCAGGGAATTCATTGGTCTAAAAGTCATACAGAATCGGGGTCTTAGTGAATAGACAATGCTCAGAAGATTGGCCAACTCTGACAAGTGTTACTCTTGACTCCTCAAAAATAATAACAATTCTGCCTGGACCAGGAGGACAGGCAAAACCCACAATTGCTAAGTATTCGTGTGAAGGGCATGTTGGCAGGCTGAAGCATCCCTATCTTATGCCACAAAGGAGGTATGATTTTTAACTTCATTTTTTCCTTATACAAGAATTTGAACCCTCTGTGATCATTAGCAGCTGGGCATGGACACCTGTTCTTGGATGCAGTTATTTAAAACAGAGAACAGATTTTTCTCCCACAAATCAGGACAAGAAGAGGCAAGCGGGCTAAGGCCGAAGTGCTAACTTATTCAAAGAATCAGCAAGAGCAGAGAGTTCTGTGTGTTTTTACAAATATGAACTCATTCTTTTTTTTTCTCATCAACCTCCTGAGGTAAAAATTATTCTAATTTTTCGTATGAGGAAAGAAGGGGACAGAGTACTTAGTCAATTAGGAAGGAGTGGCCATGGTCTCAGATGTTTATTTGTATTTGGTGTCACTGTGACCTAAGTGTCTGAGAAAAAAACTGAAGCTAAAAAGGATTTTATGTGGCTCACAGTTTCAGAGGACCCCGCCCCACAGCCCAAGGAAAGTATAATGCCGCAGTAGCATTCAGAACATGACAGGCTGGGAAAGCAGACATGAGTCAGGAAGGGCTCAGGGCTAAGAGAAGCCCCTAAGTTCTGGCCCTGATTGACTTCCTTCCTTCAGCTGGACAAAAGCTCCAGAAACTTCACAAATAATACTGTGCTGACTAAGTTTTTTTCTCTCAACTTGACACAAACTAAAACATTCTGGGAGAGAAATCTTGACCGGGAAAATGCCCCCATCAGATGGGGATAAACCTGGGGGATGGGAGACATTTTGTGGTTGAAGGTTGATGTGAGAAGACACAGCCATTGTGGGCAGAGCCATCCCTGGGCAGGAGGCCCGAGAGGAATAGCAAAGGTGCTGACTGTGGGCCTGGAACATGAGTCCAGTAAACCATGCTTCTTCATGTTCTCTGCTTCAGTTCCTGCCTCCAGGTTCCTGCCTTGAGCTCCTCTCCCGACTTCCCTTCTTGATAGACTACAATGTGGAAACCAAATAAACCCTTTCCTCTTCACATTACTTTGGACCATGGTGGTTTCTCACAGCAGTAGAAAGCAAACCAAGACTAAGAAGACTTCTTCAGAAAGCGTTTCATTTTCTGGAGGCAAAACATTCTCATCATAGTGTAGCAGTCTCTGTCAATCAAATGTCAACACTGCTGTAAGACTAGGTTTCAACAAAACACCAAACAGCCATACATTCTAAAGAACTCAACTGGGCATTGAAAGCATGACATATGTAGTTATAGTTATATGAATATATGTAATCTAAATATGCGTGGAATCTATGTACATATGGGTATTGTATTTATCATCTATCTAGCCCCAATTATCTATACTTCAGCTATGTGTCATCTGTCACTTATCGCCTACTCACTCTCTGTCTGTATCTAGGTCTGTGTGTATTCATTACTTTTGTGATTCTGTGATAACATACCATGACCAAGGCAACTTACAGAAGAGTTCATTTGGACTCCCAGTGGCCAAGGGAGGGTCTGTATTAATACAGGCGAGCCATCGCAGCAGGCGGCTGGGGCAGAAAGCCGAGAGATCACATCTTCAGCTACAAACATGGAACAGACAGTGTGAACTGAAAGTAAGCTAGGCTACCAGCCTTCAGTGTCCACTCCTTGTGATCTCTCTCGATGGTCCTGCTTCCAGTGGACTAAATATTCAGACATGTGAGCATAGGTGATATGTAACAGGAAGGCCGCTTGTTCATTCTGACTGCCCAGAACTGAAATAATCACACAGGAACTGTATTAATTAAATCACTGCTTGGCCTGTTAGCTCTAACTTCTTATTGGCTAATTCTTATATATTAATTTAACCCATTTCTATTCATCTGTATATCGCCACATGTCAGTGGCTTATGAGCAAGGATTTGACATGTCTGACACTGGCAGTGGCTCCATAACGTCTCCCTGACTCTGCCTTCTTCCTCCCAGAATTCAGTTCCGTGTTCCCTGTCTGCCTAAGTTCTGCCATATCAATAGGCCAAGGCAGTTTCTTTATTCATTAACCAAGAAAAACAACACACAGACAGAAGGACCTCCTCCATCATTTCCCCTTTCTGTTGATATGCTTGCCCTAAAACCATCACCATACACATTATAGAAAGCTATTGCAAAGGTAAAGCCACCCCCTCCTGAAGAATACAGTGCCCTCGACATGCTTATTCATCACAAGATCCAGGCCTGCAGTTGTCCCGCTGCCTGTGAAACTGGGCTTTGAATTTACGCCAAAGATAAGCATTTCCCCAGCTTTGTCATTACTGAGTGCCTTCAACTGTGCAGACAATAAAACTATATATCAGACAGATCTTTACACACACACCACCAGGACTTGGCATTACTTAACTGTGTGTAGTTCATAAGGGCACAAAATCCAGCTGATGTGAGCTCAACTATCTGAAGCATATGTTAAAATACAAGCTAATATATTAATTAATTGATTTAAAATTTTTTGGTAATTAAAGATTTCTGTATAAGTATAGAAAGCTGTATAAAATACCCTCCTGTATTATGGTACAAGTGTCAACTATGGCTGCACCTCACAGAAAGACCGTGAGCATCGCACCTGCAATATAGATAGGGACATAGTCACCATAGAGCTTCTTCACAAGGACACTCCCACTGTGCTTTGTATCCCATCCCCTTGTCACCCGTAGCCCCAGAACTTCCGGCAATAGCTAGTCAGTTCTGCATCTCTATAATTTTGCCATTTCTAGTTTGTTACCTAGGGGAAGTCCTGCAGGATGCAGTCGTGTGGAGTGGACATCTTCATTCAGTCTGCTTTTCTAGAGACTGATCCAGGTGGTGCGCAGCCAATGGCTCGCTCCTTATCATCTGTGAGTAGTGTGCTATTGGATGCACTGTGGATACCCGCTTAAGGGTATCTGGGCTGCTTCCACTTGGGTGCTGTCGTGAATAAAACTACTGGGAATATTTTTGCTCAGGGTTTTGTATGAACGGAGATGGACTTATCTCTATGAAGGCTCAGAAAAACATCTGCTATTGCACAGGCAACTTTGTGATAGCTATCAAAGACATCCACCAGCATTTCCCAAGCTTCTCTCTGTTGTTGCCAGCATTTAGGTTTGTCACACATTTTATTTTAATCATTTATATATGTATATACATACAAATACAGCGATAATACATTCTGTTTTCATTTTTTTCTTGTTAAAGGTGGTATCAAATATTTTTGTTGTTTCTTTACCATTTGTGTATCCTTTTGCCAAAACATCTTTTCATTTATTTAGATTAGATATTAGATTAGATTATTATTTCTAAAAGTATTTTATGAAAATATTGCATTGTCATGACCTCATACCTCTCCTTGAGGATCTACTGAAAATTGCTAACTTCCTGGAGAAAGAGTCAGTGTTAATGGAGAATGTGGCCCCTGGTAGGTTGGCCATGCACCAGTGGATGGTTTCCCGCCCAGGAGTATGTGGGCAGCACCAACCGGATATGGGAGGCTATTTATAATAATATAAAAACAAAACTGTTGTAATAGGAGCAGCGGTGCTGCGTCCCCGGCACCCCCGCCGCCTGCATGGCTAGCTTTAGCTTATGCCCCGAAATAATTACACAGAAACTGTATTCTTTTAAACACCGCTTGGCCCATTTCTATCTAGCCTCTTCTAGGCTAGCTCTCGCACCTGGATTAGCCCATTTCTAATAATCTGCTGTAGCCCATGAGCTGGCTTACCAGGAATGATCTTAACCTGCGTCTGTCTGGAGTGTGAGAATCATGGCGACTCTCTGACTCAGCTTCTTTCTCCCAGCCTTCTGTTCTGTTTACTCCTCCCACCTATGTTTTAACCTATGAGGCCAAAGCAGTTTCTTTATTGCTTAACCAATGAAATCAACAGATTGATATATGACACTCCCACATCACAAAACTGTGCATGAGGGTGGGAGAGTGGGTCGGAGACAGTAGGTGGATCTGAGAGCAAGGAGGGGCGCATATGTTCAAAATACACTGCATGCATGTATGGACTTCTCGAAGAATTTCTATAAATGCCATATTAAAACATTAAGTTGTGTTTTTATTGCTCATTGTTTTTCCTTTGTCGGACAAATGGGTTGCAAGTGTTTTCTACCAGAATGGAGATTTTCTTTTCTTCTTCTTAACACAGATGAAAAGAAAATGAACCATTTTAATGACGTCCAACTTACTGACTTCAAATGTCAACCCTATGAACTTTATTATTATCTCTAGACTGTCTTTAAGTTATTTTCTATTTATGCTTCCCTTCAAGGTTTTAAGTTGGGTCTACCAGACAGCTCGGGGGTGAAGAGCACATACTGCTTCTGCAGAAGACCTAAGTTCAGTGGTCAGCGTATGCTGTGATGAGAGGCTCCCACGTGGGCATGCTCAAAATCAAAAACAAAATTAAATTAAAAAGTGTGTTTTAAGATAATTTTGTAAAAGATAATTGATTTTGATCCAAGCTAACTTACACAGGCACGTGATTATTACTAGCAGAACGAAACGGTTCAGACATTCTCCTATACTGTCACTTTACTAAATTTATATATCTTAGGACTTTTTTTCTCTTTCCCTCTTTTCCTTTTCTTCTCTATTTCCTTGTTTTCTTTCTTCCTTTTCTCCTATTTCTCTTTGCCTTACTTTTCCCCTCCATCCCTTCTTTTCCTTCCTAATATGTTACAATTTTAATTTTCCCAACTTATGACGATTTATGTCCCACCACAGGCACACTCCTTTATTACCTCTTCTTGTCTTTCTTGGAATGAGTACGTGTGACTCCAGCAAACACCATTGTCATGTTTTCAGATTTAGAAAACAAAGCCCTTAGTCTTTCCCTGCTAATAATCACGTTACCTGAATTTGTAAAGGATAATTTTATCCAGTAGAGGAAATATCTGTTATTCCTATTTTGTGAGTTTGATTTTTTTTAACATAAACAGTTTTTAAATTTTGCCAAAATCATTTTTCACATCAATTGATTTGATCACTGTTTTCATCTTCTTGAGTCTGCCAAATGAGTGGATTACATTGATTGATGTTGGAACACTGAGATAGCTTCCCAGCCTTGAAATAAAACTTACTTGGCCATGGCATGTAATTAGGTTTATATATTGCTAAATTCTGCTTGTAAACAATTTTTGGGATTTTTGCATTTGTATTCATGAAGGCTATGCATCCACACTTTTTTTTATTCTTCTGACTTTGACTATTTTTATTATTAGTGTAATTGAAACTTCATCAACTGTACTGGAGATAATTCTATTTCTTCTGTGTTCTGGAAAAGATTATGGAGACTTGCTGTTAATTCACCTTTGAATGTTTGATAAAGTAAATTTAGCTAGGTCTCAAGATGTTTTTTGAAGAGTTAATTTAGGGGACAGGGCAGATGGCTCGGTAGTTAAGTATACTCACTACTCTTGCAGAGGACCCAGGTTCAGACACACACACACACACACACAAACACGTACACACACACACACCACATTGCAGTGTAGAAGCACCCACAGCTACAGTTCCCAAGGATCTACCTCCCTCTTCTGGCTGTTACAGCTACTTCACTCATGTGGTGCACGTATGTACACGCACTTGTGTGGCACACATGTATTCGTGCAGGCAGACACTCAGACATATATAAATTATCTTTTAAAAAAATTCAGTTTCTTAGTATTCTGTGGTCATTTAGTTTGCGGTTTTATAATGTTTTTAACTTTTTTTTGAACTGATCCTTCTCATCTAAGTTCACAAATTGTGTGTAGAACCCATTGTAGGATTCTTTCTCTATCATTCTCCTTTAATAGCACTGAGATTTTTTCACTGGGTCCTCCATGGATTTTATGATATACATGTATGTATGTATGTATATATATATATAAAATTCTGATATATATAGATTTCTCACTATATAATTTCTATGTATATATAAATTTTCTCTTTATAGAGAAATGTATGTATATATAACATATAGTTTCTAGTTTAATTCCATTTTGGTCATTAAAGATACTCTTTATGATTTCCATGGAGGAAATTGTTTCATGTGAGTGTGGTTGCTTTGTTCCATGTTTCATAGTAATTGTATATGTATGTAAGCTGTCATTTTGAACAAAAAAGTAGCACTATTACAACTGAGCATTCTCTCCAGCTCTTTCCTCCTCCTCTCCCTCATTCTTCTCCCCTCAGCATCTCATCACCTCTCTACTGGGAACTGGGCTTAAGGATGCATCCATTCCAAGTGTCCTACCCCCGAACTACATCTTCAGTGCTCTTTCTAGTCCTCGTTTTGAGACAGGCTCTCACTGAACTTCCCAGGCTGCCTTTGACACTGCAACTCCTCTCCTTCCCATTCCTGAGTGGCTAGGATTGTGGGCCCTTGTCACCAGGCCTGGCTGTAAGTCCCCTTTAACTCTCAAGTGCATTCTGCTCTCCTGCCTCCATCACGGTCACTCATGCAGACTTCAGTCCCTCCATGATGCTTGTGCTCTCACTGGAGAGCACTCTCTTTCATACTGGAACTGCGGAGGCTGTAGAGGTTGCGCGAGAAGGACGCACCACCTCGGGCACAGCGATGTGAAATCCTGGCTGGGAACTTGAGTAATGACACGAATTCATGGTTTTAAACTTGGAGCACACTCTTGTGTTGATGCTCACTGTGGGCTTTTGTGTCTGGAAGTGTGTTTGCACTTCTCCCAGGACTTTCACACGACTGTTTTTCTTCATTATTGCACTATGCCTGTAAACACGTGATTGGGATTAGCAAGACGTTGCCAACTTCGAATTCATGATTGATTGCATATAGTCTTTATAATGTATGCCATCAGCACGATCTAAAGAAGGTCTGATTCCATGAGATTCCGGTACACATAAGTTCTTTCCCCAGCAGAGACCTCATTCCTTTCCCTCCAATCAATTTGCCCCTCTTTAGCTTGATCCTTGGTACCCATGTTCACCTTTGTCCTCCTCCAGAAATTTGTACACATTACCATCAGCTCTGTTTTGAAGCACTCAAATATTTAATATGATATTACATTGATTAT
The DNA here is from genome assembly GCF_037038515.1 of Microtus pennsylvanicus. Taxonomy (NCBI): domain Eukaryota; kingdom Metazoa; phylum Chordata; class Mammalia; order Rodentia; family Cricetidae; genus Microtus; species Microtus pennsylvanicus. Next base: position 146,240,288 of record NC_134580.1, on the reverse strand, counting down.
AGTGACCATAAATTGCTAATCTATGCTAATAGTCTTATAAGGATATTTAACTTCTACTTCTAGCTCCCACCATTGAATCTGGTACATAGGAGGTTGATAAATGTGCATTTAATGCGAATTGTATTCAGTTTGTAAAAAGTAAAGAAGCTGCCCTGTGTTACAGGTGAATAATTTGAATTTCTTCATTAATAAAATTTTTCTTATGAAGGTGGGAATTTAACAGAGATTAAAACATACATGAAGATAGTGGATGTGCCCACTAATGATAACCAATAATTACACTCCACATTTACACTTATCAATTCTGAACCTTCTTCAGCTCCATTAGGAATACTCAATGCCCTATTGAAACATGGGGATTGGTTCCCCTACAAGGTAAAGTTCCAAGTCTTCAACCCAATATGAATGTGATGTGGCCATTACAACTTCGAAGCCATGTTAGCCAGGTCTCTATCACCATGCTGGTTGGGGGCAGCAAGCCATTGAGTGGTTCATGCTCACTCAGGTGTCTGTGGTTTGGTTCTAGTGCAGCTTAGCAGTGCTTGCCTTTCTGGAGGGTTACCAGGCACCACAGACCGGCCGTTCATGCTGTAGCTACAGTCTCTAACAGTGGCATAAGCAGTTCATCTTCCAAGGGTGCTTGCTGATCCTGGTTCATCCCCCGGTCAGACCTCTGAGGCTGGTCCTGCTCGACACCATCGCGTAGAGAAGACGTCATCATTCTGGGAGCTGACACCTCTTGTCCACGACTTTCATCTACAGGAGTTGGAACTGGACATTAATCTGTTTCGATTTCCAAAACTCATTGACTTTATTGTTTCTACTAATATTGGCCAATACGTTAGCAATTTAAAAGGAGGGGAGGAAGAGAGACTTTTAAAACATTTTCCAGGCACCTAGAGAACAGAAATAAGATGCACACACGCAGTCACCTACCGAGTAAACCGCATGCACATTCAGATGCAGGATTTAATCTGCAGTCGGTGTCTTCGGTGATCCGTGTTATTTGCTTTTCCAGAGATGTGTAAAAGAATATTCCTTAGAGAAGAAATGGTTTTCTCCCCACACCATCCTACACCTCTAACGGAGATGCTGGGGGACATGCTAAGGTGGAGACTTCTTCCAGTCTCAAATCAGGTGTGCAGGTATTCCACAGTGTTTGCCTTCCCTCAACATATCAGCTTTGCCTGCAGTTCTTACGGCTAAAATATTGTGTCAGACTGACACGGCCATAAACGCAGTAACTGCCAAATTTATAGACCAGCAAAGAAGGCTAGAATTCCAATTATCAGTGAACCAAAGAAACCATCTTCAATAAAGAAGATATACGGAAAGGTGTCTGATGGAGGGAGAGAGCAGAGACTGATTGAAGAACTCAATGAACATCCATGTGGTTCCGCCCCCTTCTGGCCTTGTTAGGTATTGGAGGGCTACAATGGATTTCTCTATCAACAATCTTTGGTTTTCTGACTAATATCACTCAGTGGTCTTCACAGCAAGACAATCGCTTCCCAGGACTTTTCACTTAGAAACAGTAATAAGAATTTAGACATCTCCTTTGACTAAGTTTTTGACTGACCTTTGGGTGACAGGCAAAAGTGAAAGATGAAACACGGGAAGACCTTGCAGCCATTCTTTGTGGCTGTGCCCTAAAAGTTTCTGACCCGCCGCACATGACGCCCCTGTGTGCAAGGGAGCTGGAGGGCAAGGGAGCTGGAGGGCAAGGGAGCTGGGGGTTAAAATACACAAACACACACAGACAAAGAGACAGCGACATGGGTCATCCTTGAATTCCCCAAGAATGCTCCCTTTATTGTGTTCAGGGGCAGAGTATATAGAGATAGCCACGCCCCAGGCAAACTCACCAGAAACCACTCTCCTGCCATCAGGAACTTCTGAAGGTCTCGTGCTCAGAGCAGCTGTAGGCAGTCAGTTCAGGGGATTACAAGAAATTCAGGATCTGGGGTCTCACTGCTCCCAACACTGACCCTATTGTGGACTGGGGGGAAATTTGACTTCATGGGGTGTTGAGTCTCATAGTGTTAATGTCCTTGGGGAGAAATGTGGACTCATTCAGCCCCACAGAACATCCTTTACAGGCCGGAGGACTTCTCCTTGCCAAGTGGCACTCTGTAAGTCCCTCCCCTGAATGTTCAGGCTCCCTACCTGCCCCCTCCCAGCTCTTTGGGAGACCCACTTCAAGAAAAACCTTAATTGGTTCTCTAAGTGGAGGCTGAAGGAACAGATGCTCAAATCTAACCTTTGTCATCACACAGAAGCTTTGTGACGAGATAGTGGGGTGAAGGACAAGAGTCTCTCTCAAGGCATTTGGATACAGCGAGGGGTGGGAACAATACCAGAGACTGAAGGGGGGGCAGTATGTGTCTACCCTCAAGATTGACTCTTTAATAGAGAAAAATAGTTTTAAAAATATTGGGCTGAACTCCTCTACCAACTACCAGGTATTGGCCCAAGAATCGCCAAGTTCTAAGGTTGTGTCTTGTGCAAGGTCTACCTTGCCCTCCCTTCTTTCTTCTTACCATCTTCAACCATGGTCTGTTATTTTCTGCTCAGAGTGGTCAAGCCTGCAGGACAGAGGTTGAGAAAGGGTGAGATTCTGATCAGGTCATTTTCTCTAAATCTTACAAATCACCCTTGTCTCTATTGCTGTGTTTGATAGGACACCTGTGACGTCAGCAGAGATGATTTAAGTAAACACTCAGTCAGCCGTGTGCTCTGAGGAAATCATAGGCATGGGGTGGGTGGGAAAGCAGAAGAACCATGAGATTCGAGGAACAGCCAGCAGGGACATGGTGGGCATATGGAGAACCATTTCCAGAAGGGGCATGGTGGGCATATGGAGAACCATTTCCAGCAGGGGCATGGTGGACATATGAGAACCATCGTTGCCAAGCATACATTCAACCAGCCTATGAACAGTGATAGAAACAGAAGGATGAAGACAGAATGACAGAGGGCTAATGAGTGATGGAGAAAGTACACTTCCTTTGTTGACTTCATCTTGGCTTCATCATCTCTGTGGTTCCAGATGTTTTCCCAACCTGGGTTTCCTCAGAGGATCTTGTTGTTTGTAGCACGAACTTCCCTGATGTTTCTTCTGGCTCAGGTGCTTTCTCGGTGCCTTAGACACTTTCTTTGTAATCTTAGTGGCATCCATTGTCTCTAGCACTAGAAGAAACCAAGGTTGCTGTTGATCTCAGCATAGCCAGGCTCAGCTCAGCCAAGTGGGAAGAGAAAGGCTTCGGGGCGTGTGCATCATTCAAATGCAGCCTCAGACAGGTCCCAACAGCATACGCCTCCTGACAACAACACCTCTGAGTATCTGACTAGATTCGCTGAATAACAATTCTGTAGGTTCAGTTCACATTTCTGGAGTCATCAGTAAATTTTGTTTTTCCAGTGACTCAATGCAGAAGGAAAATCCAAGGCTGATGCTTTCTGCCCAGTGATCGCTAGTTGCAGCTTTAATTATTTGAGCACCACATCGATGCTTAGTAAGAGTCTTCAGATGTGACTGAGCTCTGACTTGACAAGCACACTTGTCCAGCTCATTGCACCAACAACCAGAATAACACTTCCCATGCAGTAACAGGAAATAGCTTTTAAACAAGAGCTGTTGGCGTTCATCGTTATTTACACACACACACACACACACACACACACACACACACACACACACTAAAGGCAATATCATTCGGGTAAAAATTTTATGTTGTTAAGACAATACATGAAATTAAATTAAAATGTCTCTCTAGTCCTTAATGAATTCATATTTAATACAAAGTAACAAAAATATGATCAAGCAAGTTAAAAGTCCTAGCACACAAGGGGAGGGCCTCTCGAGGCCTCAGTCCCAGCAACTGATGGGTGCTGGGAAAGGGAGATCCACTTCTCTTCGTGTGGTAGCTGTTGGTAGGTTGCCATTGGCCCAGTGGCTGATCCCATGCCTATGTGTGTATAGGGCACAATATTTGGAATCAGTGGATTACTAAAAAACAAAATAAAACCAAGCACATAAAGTCAGGAGGAAGATACATAGAGCATAGCCCTGGAGGAGCTGGAGGGAGGCCGACCATGGCGGAGAGGCATTGCATACTTGTATGAATTTTCCACAGAATAAATTCAAAACTTCAATGGCTGCCAAAATCTAATGTCTATATTTGTGGTCACATCTCTGCTGTCCCCTCCAACTGCTGAGTTCTCCAGCTGTTGTACTGGATGATAGTTCTTCTACTTTAAGATCTGCTTTACAATGTCAACCCAAACAGGAGTTTTAGTAGGTATCTTTATGATGGACATTAAGCATTTTTTATTTAATCTTGAGAAACCATACAAATATGTACACAATATACTTTGCATGCTCCATATTTATGGTGATTTATATAGTCTTATGTTTATGCATGCTACTATTTACAAAACTCATTTGTTCAGCAAATATTTGAGGCAAGTCTGCATGCCATGCACTGCGGGTATCAAGCAGGCCTAAGATAAACCCACACCCGCAAGATGCGTGATCACAAGGGGAAGTCAGACATAAAAATGAATAATGGTGATAAAGGGCTAAGGACAACATGATCAAATGTGTTTGTGGGTGCTACAAAGAGAAGGAGCGGCCATTTGTTTTGTTTTGTGCAGAGACAGAGCTAGGGCCAAATATAGATGATTAAGTACTTAATGAATGACTTTCTCTGGCGACAGCAGAGTCCATTTGGAAAATGCAAGGTGGATAAGCTTTCCTCTGAGCTCTCAGGACTGACAGCCGAGAGGGGACATCCACAGTGAGAACGAGATTCAATTGAAGAAAATCACTGTTCAGTGAACTGTTGCTAAATCTTGACCCACAGCCTCACAGCTTGGGTGAGCTCTGGCTTCAATGTCAGACAGAACTTTGGTAGACAGGAAGAGGAAAAATAAACCTTTCGCTTGGTGTCTGTTCTCTGCATGAACGCAGAGAGAATTTGCCCGGGTTTTGAAATGTCTCTGTAGGCCCAGGAAGAGCTAGTAAGATGAAGACCATTAAGAAAATTAGCAAGTCAGTCAGACTGAAGGGGATATAGTCTAGTGCTCCTGGGGTCAGAATGGATCTTCTGGCATCTGGACTGTGTTTAATTAAACACAGCTGCCCTCACAACACTAATACATCCCCAATCCAAAACCTACTCCAACTAGCCAGGCCGGTGATACTTTTATTTTGGGGCCACTCCTTGTTTTCCAAAGGAAAAGTAAAAATGTCACTATCCTCACTCACTGGCATGCTTCTAAAGGGACTTTCTCCATTAATTCATTGGGAATTCTTCCTCAACACATTCATTGTACGGCTAACATATGGGCATTATGGCGCATTTCAGTTACTTCCTGCTTATGTGGTACAAGGTTATGACCAAGGCAGCTTGTAGAAATAAGTGTTTGTTTGGGCTTATGGTTCCAGAAGGATAGGAAGCTATCATGGTGGGAAAGTACAGTAGCAAGCCGCGGGAAGCTGAGAGTGCACATCTTCAAAGGCAAGAACGAAGCAGACAAAGAACTGGAGCTAACAGGAGGCTGTAAATTCTCAACTGCGCTCCTAATGACACAGTCCCTTCAACAAGGCTGAGCCTCCTAAGTCTCCCCCAAAATAGCACCACCCCTGAGTGACCAAGTATTTAAATATATGAGCATATAGGGACCATTTCTCATTTCAGTCATCAATGGGAGAATAGACTGGGGTTAGCAGCAGACAATGCCATGAGTCTCATAGGATTTATGTTTGGATTAGCAAACTCACCATTAACAGCTAAATACATGATGTAACGGTCTCTGTCCATTTCACTAAATAACTAGAATAATCATATTGCAGATAACAAATGAGCAGATGTGGAGTGGGATCAGAGCTGAGGCACTTGTAGCAAAGAGCACGGAAGGAATTTTGAGGGCAGATAGCAGGGATTATAGCACACACCCAGCGTTAATGTTCCCAGCTTGAATGTATCACCCAGGGCAGGACATGGTCAGCTGAAATAAACCAATAAAAATGGTTGAAATGAACTCTGTAGAATAACCTAGATTTCTAGAGTGTGTCACGGGAGTAGGAGAGGCGAGGCAGAGGAAGAAGGACCATTTAAGCTGGAATTTCTCCTTACGGCACTATAGCACCAATTATTACTGATTTGACATGGACGTTGAGACTTGAGAGATAATGGCTCGTGACTCATTTCCTCCCACTCTGAGTTCTACATTGACGCAAAGAAAAAAAAAAACGAGTAAAGACAGTTGGCAATCAGAATCTCAGCTCTTTTATACTAGCAGGTTTATACTAACAGGCCTCTGTTTGGAGAGATTTCATTTCAGTTGGAAGCCATGGGTAAACTACAAGGTTCTGAACTTAAGCTTGATGCACCCAAACAGAGCAACCCAAAGGGAAAAAAAGGAGGCCTTAGCTGTACCATATAACCTAGAACAGTGTTATCACTCCTATAAATGTGGAGTTGATTACTAGCCAGAGACAGTTGTCTCGCTACTTCTGAAAGGTCAGAATGTCTTGCATGATTCTCACATAGGAACTCATAGAAAGGAGGAAAAACCCACCCAGTGACTATTTAACAATACCAGTCACTATTAAAGTTCTAGCTGTGGTGGCCACTCATTTGTCAATTCCCAGGATGTTTTTTTCATACATGATAATTGTGTTCTGAAACAATAAGCGTGGTCTGACGAAGCTATTCTGCTGGAGTCAGAAGGAAAATTCTCAGAGCTGGGTGATGGTGCTTGCTTTTGCTTTGTATCTGACTCAGAAGAACAAAATCAGTATTTAAAGGGCGTACCTCCAGTGTTAAATATGGGGTTGTGGTGGTAGTGTGCTTTCCTCAGTCCCTAAGTTTCCACTAGTAAAGATTTTCATGCCATAATTCATTGTGGAGTAGATAAAATTATAGAAAATATACAGGTTTGATGACAGTTTCAAAATTATTGCCAGAAAAAAGATTTTTGCTGTTTTCTTTCTTTCATCTTTTTAAGACAAATTTTAAAGTTAGTATACAAAGTCACCTGTTTTATATATATATATATTGTTCTGGTTCAACTCCTCCCCCAACTGCCCTTTCTCATATCATTTTAAATATGTATTTCTTAGTCGGATAGAACTCTCTAGGTTGGAGCTCATCTCAGTGGTAAAGTGGAATGGTTAATGTCAGCTGTCAACTTGTCAAAAATCTAGACTCCCATGGAAGATAGGCCTGTTAGTATATAAGAGGCAGTAGTTGGTGTGGGAAGATACGCCCACAATGGGCGGTACCATTCCCTAAGCAGTGATGCTGGGCTGTCTGAGTGGAAAGAATGATAGGCCCTGGTATACATGCATTCATTGCTTTCTCCTTCTGGCTGAGGATGTGATGTGACTGGGCAGCTTCAAGTCCCTGATATCTTGACTTTCCCAGAGTACACTGTGCCTTGAACTGTGAGCTAATATAAACCTTTACTCCTTAGATTTTCTTCTTTTTCAGAGTATTTTATCACAGCAACAGGAAAAGAACCTGAGACAAGCTGCATATTATCATCCTTTTTTAACAGCATGAGACACGCTGCATAGTCTCATCCTCCAACCCAAGACACGCTGCATAGTCTCATCCTCCAACCCGAGACATGCTGCATAGTCTCATCCTCCAACCCGAGACACGCTGCATAGTCTCATCCTCCAACAACCCAAGACACGCTGCATAGTCTCATCCTCCAACCCAAGACACGCTGCATAGTCTCATCCTCCAACAACCTGAGACATGCTGCATAGTCTCATCCTCCAACAACCCGAGACACGCTGCATAGTCTCATCCTCCAACAACCCGAGACACGCTGCATAGTCTCATCCTCCAACAACCCAAGACACGCTGCATAGTCTCATCCTCCAACAACCCGAGACACGCTGCATAGTCTCATCCTCCAACAACCCGAGACATGCTGCATAGTCTCATCCTCCAACAACCCGAGACACTCTGCATTTCTCATCTTTTAACACAGATGAACGGTTATGAGAAGGTGTGTTTACCCCATGAATGTGTTCTTAAAATTTTCCAGCAAAGGAAGTTCTTGTTTTTTTTTGGACAACTTGTGAAACCTTTGAATATTTTTTTCCAATGTAATGACACCTGGAAAAGCTAACTGAATGATCTCTATTCCTTGGTCAACAGTACTATAGATTAGCAGCAATCAGATTCACTCCCTCTGGAGACGCAAGAGGACCCTTTATAAATAACCCTTGAAGGCCTGTGCCTCATCCTTGAATTCCATTCTGTCTCAATGCCACAAGATTTTAGTGCATTATTCCAGAGTGACTTCGGAAGGTGATAGGAGTTTCACATGATCACAGACCCAGGACAACTTAACTCCTATAACCCAGAAGCTGAGACTGCATCTGTCCACCGGAACAGACTGTGTAAGTCCTTAAGCCCCTCTCTGCCCTACGAATCAGGACCTTGAACCCTGGGCTCACAATTTATAACTAAAAAGAGACTTTGCAGTGTCTTGGAACTGGGCATTCTTTAGGGATCTGGAAGGATACTTACTACATGAGACAACTTTCCAGAGATCATGACCAAGCTTTTGCTAATGTCAGTAATTCCATCTTCATCTTCCTTGTTGTAGTCATCACTCTTACTTAAAGGGACAATATCGCTATTGCTACTTCACAATCAGTAGATCTGTGCCTGAACTGATGAACTACCTGAACTGTCATGGCAAGCTTGGCTCTACATTACCTACCATATCCTTTATTTTTACCTGGTGGTCACCTTAGCAACAGCTCTCCTGCAGCTGTTGCTCAAATGATGTAAATGGAGAGATTCCCAGACTCACGTGTGTTCATTTCTTGCTTCAATGCCACTCAGCCACAGTACTCTCCATCGAGAATCAATGAGTTGATCACATAAGAGGTCTTCACCAAAAGGCTGATGTAAAGTGATGTGCATACACGGGCCCTTGGGTGCTGTTTTTACATGTAGTATTTCTGCCTCCAGCTGCGTCTATAAACGATTCTCTTTAATATTTAATGTAATTTATTTATGAACAATAGATCTGAAAACAGGGTGTTATATGCACGCACATAGAGCATAGGTCCGTGTAAGTAACCTCTGAGATGGGTGATGTAGGAAAAATATGAGTTGGGAAATTTGCTGATACCTTTGTTGACCCAGAACCAGAAGCAGAGCATTGGCTTTTGTTCTCATAATCTATAGCATAGGTTAAAGAGAACAGGGCTTTTGGATGGATAACACCTATTAGAGCTTTTCCTTCTATGGCTCAAAGTAAATAAAACGAAGTGGTTATTAGAAGTTTATCTCTTACAGTAAGCTAACTGGTTCTACTGCAAAGGCTATGGCTGCTGTGGGAGCACATTCTGCTCCTTCAGCCAATAGCCTTTAAGATACCAGTCCACTTGGACATGGTCTCTTATAGCTTAAAAAGCAGAGGGGAACTGTCCACCCACTCTTTTGCTTCTGGCTCTTGTTCCAGATGCTAGACTCTGTTCCTGTTTGCGCTCAGAGGACTATTGTTTAGGACGATGATCTGTAAGATTTCCCCTTAAATAAATAACTCTTTTATTATCCTAATTCTGAACTGGTGTGGGATTGTTTTACAGCATCATATGGCTTCACAACAGACACCTTCTAATCTCCTTTCTCAACTGTGTGATATAAAAGAATGTGGTAGGCCATCTACTAGTCATCCTGAAAGGATTCCATGCAGGTGCTGATATGCTTGATGCATCTGGATGTGTTCATTTGCATATCATAAAGGCTCAGTTCCATGAGCAGGTTGCTTGGTTAAGATGGACAGATTCCCTTTCTGCCTCAGTTTCTCCTCTATTCACTTCTATTTATTTAACTCTGGAAGACATTAGGTAAGGAACATGCTCCAGACTTTTGATACTGTCCTCATGATATTCGCAATAGGGATCTCTGGTGTGCTCTATTTCCCAATACCTTTACATGTGTGCATGTCACAGTGCCCCTTCAACAAGAGGAGAAGGAAAATCAAAGGAAGGCGAGAGTAAGAGGAGGGACACCACAGCCTGTCACTCACGTTGGGAACACAGACCAAAATGAAGACAATAGAGCAGTTCTCATGCTGGGCATTGGGGTCACCATTTCCTGGACTGAAAGGTGTGATACCCCAAGATGGTAACTGCTAAATAAAATGGGAGGGAGGCCATGTTTTTGGGACAGAGATTTAACCCTGTACCCCAACAAAATAGGCCAAATCAAACTGGAATCACTTCTAATAATGGACTACAGTCGAACTGGACTCTTCTTGAAAGTTTTGACACATTAAGAAACACACTCGACATCATAGCCAGAAGTCATTTTTGATAATAGCTCATCTATTTAAAAAGCAATCTAAACCATCAAACTGCTCAATTAAGGATTAAATTCTCATTACAGAACTTAAGAAAAAAACCCAGCAATCCCCTTTCTCTCTTCACTTTTTTGCTTGTCCACGCTGGTACCCTTGTTTTCATTGTTTTAAACACATCCCTTCATTCGCTCTCTGATTATATCTGTGGGTTCAGTCTTTGTCATCATGACACAGTTCTCTAAAATGTCTTTCTCTTTCTTGCCTGTTGAAGCTTTGGTGCTTCCCCTGGGCTTGTGAAATCCTCTGTGAAGCATTACTGCTACCAGTCTTCCTTAAAATGTTCCCTTCTCTATAGCTACACCTACGCAGTCTTACAGTGGGGTTTTCCATTTATGTGATAGCAGATTCATAAAGCGAATGGGCTGTTATTGTCTTTATATCTTCTTCAATTGTTTTCCAGACTGAGCATCTTGGAGTTATTTGGATCCAGAATTACTTTCTTAGAGTTATTTTTATAATCACCAAACTGAAAATAGCTTTCTTATGATTCCACATCTAGTATTTTATGAAAAGTAATAATTAACTTATAGGTCAAGCTCCCAGCGTCTCTGTCAGAGCATAAATATGAACTCAATTTTTTAATCCAAGCAATTCCTACAATGCAGTAAGTGTTCAATGAAGATTGTTGAATAAATGGGTGATTCTCTTAATCTTTCCAATCCACTCTGATAGGATGCAAAAACATAAACATACTAGTACTTGATAACTGATGACTATGTGAACAGATGCACTGGTGGCATATTTCAGTAAAATAAAATTAAAAAGGGACTCATAATAAGGCTTGCCACATTAATAATATAGATTTCTGGATCAGAGTTTGGCTTACAAATCACAGACCTTTGACAGAGTGGTTCATTAAGGCAGACACACATACTTACACAGGACCTCCAAATCTCTGTTTTTGGAATCCCAGCAAACAACCTTTTAAAATCTGTTATTGTGCCATTGTCAGAGTCTTAGATATGTACCTCTCATCTCTTGTAGTAGAACTTTGATTTTCTTTCTGGAATCAAAACATGTAATAACAGATTGCTAAGAATATTGGCATTTCCATTATGAAAATTTTGTTCGATGTATTTTGTTTATGGCCTTAGGAAAATTCTATTAATTGAGCAGTTTTATCTTTCCCCAGGTAAACTTTGCTATCCACAATTAAAGTAGATTGCATGTTGGATCCCATGATGCTTATGGGCTCAGTGATACTGGTTCCTCTTTCCCAGTTTTGATGGTGTCTGTCCATCCTTTCCAGGGACATACACTGAGATATCTAGCAAGATGCAGTCACTGACTTGGCTTTCATAATATGTGCAGACTTTTAGATTTGGTTGAGAATCTGACCTATTTATTTTGACAACCAGGCCTGTCGTACTTGTGCCTTATACCATTAACAGCATGCCTCTCATAGAATTTTCTAGACTGTCATATTGACATTGGCTATTTTAGGATGAAATTCCACTAATGTCCAAAAGATCCCCAGAAGGAACCTTATTTGTTGAGGAGAAATTTTCCCTGCAAAGATATTGGATGTGTCTTTAAAGTATAGTAAACTTGAGAAGAAAATGAATTGAATAGAATCTCAATGAGAGTTTGTTAAATGCACTCTCATTAAACTGAGAAGAGCAGTTAGGGCTGCCTCTCAGTGGTAGATCTCTCTCTCTCTCTCTCTCTCTCTCTCTCTCTCTCTCTCTCTCTCTCTCTCTCTCTCAGCACAAAGCCCTGGGTTCAGTCTTTAGTGCTGATAGAAGAAGAAAACTCATTTTGTCCTCCAATCTTTCTTTTTTCTTTCCCTTTCAATCTAGTTAGTTTGTGGCAAATTGCAATCATATGCGATTATTCTCTACTCAAAATAAGAGGAGCCAAGGTCAAGAAATAAGCATGGTATGTTCATCTAGAGTCAGAGGTGTTGATGTGACCCTCCTCTTGACTTCCAGCCTAATCTCACTGACACTCAATAGTGATGGGCACAGCTGCATCTGGGTCTTGGTTGCTAAGGACCAATTCTCTGTTGAATAAAATGCGGTCTTATCAAGGAAATGGTTGGTTTCCATATCTTGTCTAGGAAAAGAATAGGCCAACTTAGAGCACTTTATTGCACCAAAAGTAAAATCGGGCTCACAGAATGATGAACACACATCAGAAAGATGACAGACAGTTGAAAGAGCTCCTGTTGGCCAAAGTTGGGGACATTCTGAACCTCAAAATAAGTAATAATAAAGATTACAATTCATTATCCAGAAACCAGCAAATCCATACTAATATGTATGAATGAAAGGATTGCTTCTGTATATTAGGATGCAAGCTAATAAATGTAAAATAAGTTATCAAATGACAGTAGCTAATTCTAATAGCAGCAATCATTAATTGGGGCAGAACATGTCCATGGTAAAAGTGGGAAGGGGTTGGGGGGGCACAAGAAGGTGAGAAGTTACTGAGTTTCAGGGTCCTCTTACCGAGTGAGGTGGTGGGTAGTTGGCTCTCAGGAAAGGTATCAGGGAGATGCCATCTGAATTGAGCGATTGGGTGGATGGGCTCCACATGGTCAGCAATAGGAAGATCTATATCAGAAGCTATGGGGTTTAAGCCAAACGGAAGATAAACGTCATGTCTATGACAGTAGGTTAAACTTACATACTCTGGGGCTGGATAAATGGCTTGAGATTTAAGAACAGTGGCTTCTCACCTGTGTGGTGGTGGTGCTCACCTTTAATCCTGGCGCTCGGAAGGCAAAGGCAGGTGGGTCTTTGTGAGTTTGAGGCCAGCATGGTCTGCAAGAGCTAGTTCTAAAACAGGCTCCAAAGCTACAGAGAAACCCTGTCTCAATAAAAAAAAAGGGGGGGGGAGAGAAAGAAACAAACAGTGACTTCTTTTCCAGAGGCCAGAGGGCCTGGGTTCAATTCCTAGTGCCCACATCAAGGTCTACAACTGTCTATATCTCCAGTTCCAGGGGGTCTGACACCATCTTTGGGCCTGGGGTATCAGGCATGCAGGTGATGCATAGATATACATGAAGGCAAAACAACCATACATATAAACAAAATCCTTTATAAATACATTCTCTGATGTAGATTGGAGACTAGAGAACCAATAGATGAAGAGACCGATGTATCTTCCTTTTCTTGCAAGGCCATTAGTGGGAGAATTAGAAAAATGATGGGCCTGAAGACCAAGAGTTATGTGGAAAATTCATTCACCTTATCTATATAATTTTGAAATTACTTCAAAATGCATCTGTTTCTAGGTACCAGTGACACATGCATAATTTGCTGTTGTTACTCTATATCTTTGTTTAATATTTCTTTTTATTTATGTATTTGTGTGTGCCTATGTATGTGTATGATGCGTGTGTATGTGAGTGAACATGGAAACTAGGAGAGGGCATCCTATCTCCTGGAGTTAGAGTTACAGGCAGTTGCAAGCTGCCAATGTGGGTGCTAAGAACAGGGTTTCCAGACACTGAGAAATCTCTCGAATCCCTGATCCACATCCTTCCAGTTCATATATTTACTTTCTCCCATTGCTGTGAACTCATGTGCAGCAGATGCTTACTGGTTGTGTGACTGTCAGCTGTTGGTGGGTTAATCCTAATTTAAGGAAGGATCAGATTCGTCCTGTGATTTAAGCCTATCCATCTAGCTCTTCTCTTCCCAGCCCATCCTGTGTTATTCCTCTTCACTGGCTCTGTCCTGTTTTCCCATTTCTTCATTGATGCACGAGGGTCTCTGCAGATGGTGTTCCTTCCGTCTAGAACATTCACCTGTTCTCTATATACAGGCTTCTCTCACGCTGATTCCTTGATAGCTTCAGTTCTCAACGCAGGACATCATTACCTTGGGGTCGGTCTCCTATCGACGAAATGACCAACCACCAACTGTGGCCACAAACACAGCCACTTATTCCTTTCCTATCATGTTTCCCTATGCAGCCCTCATGGACTATGTTGGTCCATGGCGTGTATTTACTTTCTTACCCAGCATCTGTTCTTTGTCTTGCTTCCCTCTCATTTGGACCACCTGTTCTGCTTACTTACATCCCTGTCTCCAGAGCTTGGCATCAGGGCTTCACCATTACGTGCTGCATGGAAGATACCCATGGAAGTAAATCTGCACTGATAACATTCCAGAGATGAGACAGGCTGCCACCCACGAACCGTCATAGTTTAGACTCAGCTCTGCATCACCAACCCTACCCACACTCAATCCCCAACCGCAGAACGAGTGGGGTGGGTCTCCTAAGAAGACACCGGCTTATGGTGAAGAAATCATTTGATAATTCAATTTCTTTCACATTTCATACAATTTTTAGGGCAGGCACCATCTCCTGTTATTCTCTAATTATTACATCTAGTAATACACAACTCATTTGGAGAGAAAAGTATACAAAGAACTCACTTTTTCTTTATTTTGTCCAAAGTTTAACAAAAGAGTATAAATTTGAAGTTCTGAAATCTTAAAAATGTTTCAGTTCAAAATGAGGCCAAGATGTCTAAAGTCTTTCCTGGAAAGACTACTAATGTATTTTTTATTTTTATTTTTTGTACTTCTACAGAGTAAATACCCTGGGCTCAGCTGAACCAAAGAAAGAACAACAATGTTGTGAAATACATAAAATATCTAAATACATAAGTTATCCAGAATTTGAAATTATGCATGCTCTTTGTAGACTATCTCAGGAGACATGCAAAATATTGACTCTCCATAGAATTCTACATCAAGATGCTTTCCAGTCACTTTGGATTTGGGGAGGAATGCGGGGGAGCCATCACCACATACTCTCAATTTCTGATCTATCCCTTTTACCCCTTGGTTGTCAGAGCTTGTGTGTGTGTTAGTGTGTGTACACTTGTGCACTTGTGTGTGCATGTATATGAGTGCATGTACATGCGGAAGACAGAGTGGCCTCAGATGTCATTCTTCAAAAAGAATCCATTTTTTTTTGTTGTTTTGAGACAGGGTCTCTTGCTGGCCTAGAATTCCCCAAGTAGGCTAGTGATACTGACCAGCAATCTCCAGAAACCTGTCTGTCTGTCCCCAGCACTGAGATCACAGGCCTATATCACCATGCTTGACTCTTCTAGTTGGGTTCTAGTTGAGCCCAGATTCTTATATTTGCCAGGCAAGCTATTGACTGGATCACCTCTCTGCCCCCGAATCTTGACTTGTCATGGAACCACCAACCTAGGGCTGTGCAAGTTTGGTAAACAAACAGAGTGGCAATAAACAAAAATCAAGCCTGTGTTCCACACGAATGACAGGTAATGCTCAGACAATACTTCAAGTGTGCCTAACACCGTCCAAACACTTTGCAAATATTTGTGCACAGTTTCTTTCTCAGAGGCCAAGGAAGAAGCTGAAAACTTGCACAGAATCAGGTGTCCAGTCAATGTGAGAGGCAGGATTTTACCCTCAGTCGATTAGCTACAAAGCCTTCCACTGTGATGCCGAAAAGCTTGTGCCCTCCATCAGACTGGTCACCTCAGGCTACTCATTGGAATGCCCAATTCCTGGCAGAGGTTCCAGAGTACTATGCGGGAACATACTTAGCAAATACTCAGAACAGGCGCGAAGATCCTTCTTCCTCCACTTAAAAAACCTTTTGGTGCTTTTACTTGTTTGTTATCTCATTTCGTCTTTATTTGCTTGTATGTGCTCTTGCGTGTGTGCACGCATGTATATGTATATTCATGTAGAGGCCAGAGCCAGACAGTGATTAACACTGAGGGTCTTCTTGTAATTCTATTCCAATTTTAAAAGATAGTTTTAAAATGATTTATTTTTTAATTAAAAACATATACTATGTATTCCGACTATGATTTTAACTTCTCCCAGATTATCCCTATCTCTCCACACACCCAAATTCTCTTCCTTCTTGCTGTCTAGAAAACAAATGGGCATCTAAAAATGATAAAAAGAAGATAAAATAAGAATAAACAAACCCAAATAGGACAAAACAAATTAACAGAAATACGAAAAGCCAAAAGAAAATCATAGAGATACACATGTTGGTGAACACAGAAATCCCATCAAAACACAGCACTGATAACCATAATATACAAGCAAAATATCTGTAGGGTGTAGGGAAGGGAAAGAAAAATTAATGCCAGGAAAAAGTACTAAGAGACAAATTAGCAAACACAACAACCCCAGAACTGCAAACATCCCATTGAGTTCATTTTGTGTTGGCTCTCTACTGCTGGGCACGGGGTCTGGCCTGAAAAGAGGCTGGTATTCCAGTGAGTTGGAGAAAACCAGTTTTTCATCTGCAGGTGGTTACCAAGTGGAGACAGTTTCTGTGTTAGGGATGTGGGCTTATGCTCCCTCACACTCTGGGCGCTGGTACCCCATCAGGCCCAGGCCCTGTGCATGTTGCCATAGTCTCTGTGAGCTCATGTGAGCATCAGTCATGATGCTCATGGTTCTGGAATGTACTCGGCATATCCGCAAAGGAGAAAAACAAACACCAACTGAGCTGTAAACCCTTCGATCCACAATGGTGACCGTGATACACCAGTGCAACACTGGCACCGAGTGTGTGGAGCAACCAAATATCAGATTGGATTTCAGACCACTCTATGAGAGTGAATCTATCCCTGCCACGGCTCAGGGGGCCGAGAACCTGATACTACATAGGCCAGGGACCTAGGGTTAAGCCAAATACAATAAAATGACTTCTAACCGCTTTCTGCTATACTCGTAGATCAGTGTCTTGCTCGGCCATCATTAGAGCAACTTCCTCCTGCAGTAGATGGGAAATAAACACCGAGACCCACAGCTTGACAATGTGCAGAGTCCTAAAAGGGACATCTCCATCAGTTCCCTCCACTCCCGGCTCAGGAAACTGCACAGCAATGGAAACAGAAAGATTGTAACAGCCGAAGGAGATAGAGCACACCAAGGAAACAAAACCCCCTAATATGATTTATTTATCTTTAATTTTATGTGTATAAGTGCTGCCTCCATCTACATTAAATATTTGGTGCCTGCAAAGGCCCCAGGAGAGTATCAGATCTCCTGGAACTACACCTTGTGGGTTCTAGGAACTCAATCTGTTCCTCCTTCAGGGGTAACACGTGCTTTTAATGCCTGAGCTTTCACCAGGCCCTCATATTATTTCTGGGGACAGTGCCTTTCCTCGAGCTGGGAGCTCACTGCTTTAGACACGCTAGTGTACCTATGTGCACCAGGAATCCTTCCATGCCCGCTTCCTCAGAATTATGGCTGCCGTATATGCTGTGGTGCCTGGCTGTTAAAGTGCGTTTCGGGTCCCCATGCTTGCAAGACAAGTGCCCCACCAATGGAATCATCTTCTTAGTCCAGACTTTTCTCCTTTAATGTTAATTCAGGGCCGAGAGATCTCTGTTATTAGATGTTAATTGTTAAAGATTAAGAAACTTGGGCCCAGGCAGGACCTCGAGTTTAGGGTAATACAGTCAGCAAGTGATGGGAACTGTGAATTGTAGAAGTAACGTTTTAAATGACAGATCCATAGAGACAGAGTCCTGGTTTCCTCTCTTCTATTTCTAACTCCAGGAGTGAAATGGCAGCGTGTTTTATTTCCAGCTTATGTCTGCGCATGGCAGGCTGCCCCTGGCTTTCTTCATCTGCTTTAATCTCTTGCTTTCCACACATATTATACCTTGTAAAGAATCAAAAGAATGAGTATGACCCTCATTAGCGGAAGGTGTTTGTGTGAGTTTAAAAATGGGACATGGCAGCTGGTTTTGAACTTGGAGAGGTGCCGAAGCCTGCAGGTATCAGGCACCAAGCAACGCCTGTCTGAATGGCGTCATTCTGTAAAAGGTGAAACATCTCCCTTCACACTCACAGCAAGGATATTCTTAGTGTGCGGATTTGGCTCTTAGACTTAAGAGGGGAAATGGATTCATTTTCAAGTACACTTGTGAAGGGGTCAGAGTGCTGAGCCACACTGCCTCGACTTTATACTCACATCTGATGGTCAGAGCAGATGTCCACCTGCGCCAGAAATCAGGAGCCCCCAGATTCCTGAAGTGACCATGGGGTTCCTTATGTCCCAGGCTCTCAGTTGCTTTATCTGCATCTGTAAATGGAATGGCTAAGCTTCCCTTTGTACCTCTGGGATGGGGTTTGACTCACACTAGACAGATCTCTGATCCCTATTGCATGTGTGTTGATGATTTTCTGTAAAGAAATAATTTGCATTCTCCCCATACTCTATTCTGAGTGTAGAAAACAAAACAAAACAACAACAACAACAAAACAATACTAAGACCGAGATGTAAGGATGATGCTATCTCCAGATCCGGAAAGAAGTGAACAAGTTTCCTGGACACCTGACCTTATTCAAATAAATCATGAACAAATCCATGTTAGGGTTCTACCTCACTGAGCATTGTGCATCAAATGATGCCAGAGGAGAAAACAGAAATCACCTGAAAAGGTTATTTTGTGAGCAACTCCAGCAGAGTGTTTTGTAGTTAAGGTCTATGGCAACCAAGAATGATTGCAGTGGGCTGAAAATTACTCATTGCACACAGGAATTGCAAAATGCCTTTCTGTTAGCACATACCTAACACATGCTCACCTATCATTATCAAATCTGGGCACTGCCAGATACATCTAAATTTAACACGAAAAACAACAGATGGAGAGAAACATCACCCTACCTGTGCTCTCCAGGTGTGAACTGTGACTCATTATGGGAAATTAAGGGTCATAGAAGACAGTTAGCAAAAAGGCATGTTGTGCTAGAAAATGAAGGAAGAAAGCAAGAAAGGAAATGAATAAAGAAGAAAGGAAGGAAGGAAGGAAAGAAGGAAGGAAGGAATAGAGCATGGGTGGATGGATTGGTGGTTGGATGGGTCAGTAGATAAATAAGTATTGAATCACTGGTGTGAATTACCAAGGACATAAAAGAATTCTTTGAGTCTCAAATTCAGACATCACAGACATGGCTAGATACTGAATAAAGATAATTGAACAAAGAGATTTCTACTTGAAAGTCTTCACTTATTTGGGGGCTGTACTTAGCAGGAAAAGGTTTAAAGGGGTCCGAGGACAATAGAAAGGCAAAGAAAATCCGGGTGTTGTCTTGAGCTATTGTTTCTCATTTTTCTACTCAATAGACTGAAAATCCAAAGGGTTGTGACTAGAAAAGATACTATATATCCTTTTAAATATGTGGAGACTGCCACACAAATCTTTTCTGCATTTAAAATATTTTCTATTCTCGATCAAACTCGAGCCTGTAATGTTAGTATTTAATTCTGATCTTTCTATTCTCTTTTGTTTAAAAGAAACCTTTAGAGACAACTGAATATTTTTGAAAATTAGCTCATAAAATGTTGCCATAATATAGAAATCTATATACTTATTTAACAGTCTAATTCCACTGCCTTTGGGATCATCAGAGAACAATTCTCTCTGCATTTTCAAATATAATTTGGGACTGTGTTTGTATCACCATTGGCAATTCATGATGAAATAATAATTCAAGAGTACATTAAAATGATTTTGATACACTATAAACAAGATTAAATGATTATGACTATTTTGCATATAGATGTGGAAATTTCTTTTGAAATGTAAATGAATTTAAGAGAAATTTTATCCCTTTTCTGTTCAATGTAAGGAAACCTACTATAAACAGTAAATCACAACTCTTCATACAATAATTCCATGGAAAGCCTTGAGGCAAAGGCAGTGATAATCTATATAATAAGGTTATGAGATGGAAAACTTTCATCAAGCTCACGAAGGAAGTGAACACTCACAAGGAATCACAAGTAAGAATGTGATCACAAAATAAATCAGAATGAAGAGGATGGGTGTCTAGTTGTTCACTGCCAAATCCAGGAATCTGGAACAAAGCAACAAAGCCTTCATAGGGAAGAGAGAAGAGGCTGCCACCTACCGCCTCAAGTTAACACCTTCAAACTTGAAGATTTGCTCGTTTTCCCTTGGTTATTTCTGTAGACCTTGGGCATTGTAGGGCAGGCACTTGGGATGAATATTTGAATGGCTGGTAAAATATCCAAGTCTACTGATTTAATAAATGTAGCTAACATCTACTAAATATTACATAGTACAAATATGCAAATAAATACTAGACAAGGGTTACACTCACACCATGCTTCGATATCTTGTGCTGATGATAGACATGCAAAGAGCCATGCACAGTGCTGAATGCTAATGCGGTAAAATGGGCAAGTGTGGGCTGTCAGTGTGACCGAGGAAGAGCCTAACTCAGGTCAAGGGTTCTAGAAATATTTCCAAGAAGAAGGAATTCCTCAAGTAATATCTTTGGTTAGGCAAATCCCTAGGAGATGCTGGGCCACAAGATATATATTCTACTTTACAAATAAAATACAGATTTGGGAAAGTCGCAGGAGTGGGTTTTCCTCTAGGGTCTACAACCTCAGCAGCCAAGGGTAATTGGTTAGGTTAGAACATCAGGAATGAATTGCCTCATTCTGAGCAGACCATTAGTCCAATTAAATGGATGTTGGCTACCCCAAGATATAAGTGCCACTATTGTGCTCTTGGGGATATCATGCCTGCCTCATCATTGTTGTGGTCTACAGGCTTTCCAGCTCGGTAGAAATATTGATTGCTTTTCTCCCTTGACAGCTTGTATAGTTCCTTCAACTATTAGAGGTAGTCCTTGGGGATAAGGCTTAAAGGTCAGTTCCAGCTGGATTTTCTTTTTCTGTTTTCTGAAATATACAAAAAAAAATAAAATAAAAAGAAACTGACAGGTTGTTTTTGAAAGCATTTGTCCTCTGATTTTATATTCTGTCTGTTAATGTATGTGATAGTCTGTTGTTGCTATCATTGCCAATGCTTGTGGTATTTCTGCAGATGCATGCGTGAACTCCTGCACAGGCATTTTAGCCATCCTAACACTATGCTATGATATAGCCTTGTAGCTTCATTTTGCATTTCTCCAATGATCAATATTGCTGTTTTCATCCTGTGCAGATTGGCTATTTTGTGTGTCTCCTTTTGTGAAATATCTGTTGACTACATTTATTATTGTTTATCCTTTCATCACTGTCATATGTGTATTCTGCATATATTTTTCTAGGTCTGCCAATGGATTTTATTAATAACATCTAATAAACACATGTCAACTTTATGAATAACTTTATTGTATGCTCACTGTTCCTTCATCTTAGAATATCTTTCTCAAGATAGATTTGAACATGTTTTATCTTCCACCGTTCGTAAAGCTTTATCATCACTATGTAGGATTGCATTTATCCTGACTTAAATTGTTCGGGGGGGGGAGGGGAGAGGGGAGGTCACCATTGTAAAAGTGGATAGCTAGTTGCTCTGGTGTTATTTGTTGAACAGACATTTTCTTCTTCATATAAATATTTTCGCATCTGTGGTGGTATGAATGAGAGTGGTTCCCATAGGCTCATATATTTGAGTGCTTAGTCAAAAGGGAGTGGAGGTTTTTTTTTTTTAAAAAAAGATTAGAGGTGTGGCTTTGTCGGAGAAAATGTGTCACTGGGAATGGGCTTTGAGGTTTCAAAAGCCCATGTCAGACCAAGCCTCTCTTTTCTCTTTTTTTGACCTGTAGATCAAAATATAGCTATCAGCTACTTCTCCAGCACCATGTTTGCCTGAGTGCCGCCATGCTCCCCTCCATGATGACGACTAACTAAACTTCTGAAACTGTAAGAAAATGTCCTATAGATGCTTTTTAAAAAAGGAGTTTCCCCAGTCATGGCATCTCTTTACAACAATAGAATAATGACTAAGGCAGAAGTTGGTACAAGGAATGGGATATTGCTGTGACTGACCATACTTCTTGTTGGTGATGGATACATTTGGGGATGCTGGACTAGGAAAACAGGGAATGCTTTCATCAGGGATTAATGGGTCATATTAGTAGGAACATCAAAAAGAGTAGTGCTGAAAGCAATGAAGATTGTGATGTCTCAGTCAAGGGGTTTCAGAGGGGAAGAATATTAGAAAGTGATCTAGATACCATTCTTATGATATTTTTGCAAAGACTATGGCTACTTTTCTACTATTGTCTGAAAAATCTGCTTGATGCTAAACTGAAGAGTTTTGGATTAATGACCTTGGCAGAGATTTTAATACAGCCTAGTATTCTGGGTCTTGTGGTTATTAGTGGGCAGTCTTATGGAGCTATATAATTAAAAGGAGCTATCTAGACAAGAAAAAATACAGAACATGCAGTTTGAGGAGAAAAGGAGCATCCAGAAGTGTAATGAAACCAAGTCCTGTGCTCAGGGAGATAAGAGTTTAAAGGAATATCTGATGTAAAATGAAATAAAGGGAGTGGTGACTTCTGGGTAAGACCCCACCCAGTAAACCTTCCAACTTGTAAAAAGCAATTAAAGAAAAGCTTAAGCAATGAAAGAAAACAGCAAAAACAAAAAGCGTATACAGATATCATTGAAGGAGAGGGCCATGTTTAAGCACTAGAAAACAGAACTTGGCAGCTTTAGCCAATTGATTCTGGATTGGGAGTCAAGAATAAAAGAAATGGGTTATGGAGTCTCCCTTCATGACTAAAGAAAGCCTCCAAGGCTGGCATGTGGCAAAGGTGTCCCTGTATGGAGGCCTAAAAAGGTCTTTATGTGAAACCTATATTGTGTTGGAGACTCCAAGATGTTGGAGATCCCAGAGTTGTTGGGTAACTGCCAAGGAGAGCTACAGACTGGACATGGAACCATCTCAAGAGCAAGAACTGTGTTGCAGTCAACAAAGTTGAAGGGAGCTGGAGATTTGAAGAACTCTTTGACATCAGGCATGGAGATACAGAATTTTGGAGTCTGCTCTCTTGGTTTTTAGTGTTGCTTTGGATCAATATTTTTCACTATTCCCCTGTCCTCCCTTTAGGATTTGTGGTATATGGTCTGTGCCATTGTATGTTGAAAATATATTATCTGTTTTTTTTTATTTTGATTTTATAGGGGATTACAGTTAAGAGATTGATTTAAGTCACAGAAAAGAGTTTGGGCTTTTAAATAGTCTTAAGACTGAAGGACTATGGGACTTTGAAAGTTGGACTGAATGCAATTTTTATTATGGATGGTCATAAGTCTATGTAGTCCAGTTTGGGAAATATGTTGGTTTGAATGAGAATGGCCCCTATAGGCCCATATATTTGAGTGCTAATGAATTAACGGGTAATGAAACTTAGAAAGAGTAGGAGGTGTAATCTTGTTGGGGTCCCTCCTTTCTCTCTCTTGGCCTGGGGATCGGGTGTAGCTCTCAATGACTGCTCCAGCACAAAGCATACTGCCATGCTCCCCACCACAATGGGCCAAACCTACGAAACTGTAAGCAAGCCCCAGTTAAATATTTTCTCTTATAAGAAATGTTTTGATCATGATGTCTCTTTACAGCAATAGAACACTGGTTAAGACAGCATCTCTGTCAAAACAACCAGTTGCCCATATACATATACGTATGTCTTTTGAATCTCTATTCAAAAACACTGATTTGCTCACATAGCTCTGTGTCAAAACCGTACTGACTGTTGAGAATTCTCTGTTCAACTCAGTACCCCGGACTGGCTGAATATAGAGGACAATGAGGAATACTGAGAACTCAAGAACAATCGCAGAGGGTTTTTGATCCTACTGCACGTACTGGCTTTGGGGGAGCCTAGGCAGTTTGGATGCTCACCTTAGGAGACCTGGATAGAGGTGGGCAGTCCTTGGGCTTCCCACAGGTCAGGGAACCCTGATTGCTCTTCGAGCAGATTAGGGAGGGTGACTTGATCGGGGGAGGGGGAGGGAAATGGGAGGCGGTTGCGGGGAGGAGGCAGAAATCCTTAATAAATAAATAAATAAAAATAAAAAAAATTTAAAAAAAAAAAAAAAAAGAAAGAAAAGAAAAAAAAAAATAAAAAAAAAATAAAAAAAAAATAAAAAAAAAAAAAAAAAAAAAAACAAAACCGTACTGACTGGATTCTTATAGTATTGCAAACCATTAAGATCAAAGACGGGAGAGTCCTTCCTCTATTTAAAAATAGATTAGCCCTCTGAGGCTTCAGTTAAAATCATGACAGTCTGCTTTTCTATATAAATTGTTAAGGATCCCCAGGTCAAAACAATGGGAAAAGTCTTACTAGGGTTGGCATTAGGATTGCATTAAGCCTATAGATCAATTAAGATTTTTTTATAAAAACATGGATACCTTAATTGCATATCTTATAAATCATAAATGTAGTGTATCACCCCGTGTATTCAGCTCTTCTTTTTCTCCAATAATTTGTAACTGTTTGTATAAAGCTTTGCTTCAGTTCAGATTTTCAATGTCCTTCAAAGGTTCAGCTATAAAAGCAAGGTGTCAGAGTGACACTATCGGGAGGTAGTGTCCTTGGTAGAGGTCTTCAGGCCATAGGTGATGGGAAGGAGATTGTGGGACCTAACAGCGACCTCTCTTTTCTTCTTTGCTTGGCCTTGGGTACGCAGTTTTGCTACACCACAGGCTCTAGCTTGATGCATTCCATTGCAGGTCTAGAGTGATGGGCCAAAAGTGTATGTAAACCAACAAACGTGGCTCTGCATAACTTAATTGCCTTAGGCATTTTGCTATAACTAATAGACTGGCCTTGCATAACTTTCATAAAATTTGTCCTGATTATTAATTTATAATGAAGCTACTACAATTGATATTATATATAATTTATTTATGAAATATATTTATTTATAAAATATATATTATATATATTTAACTGAAAGCAAAACTGAATGTGATAACTCATGCCTGTAATCCCTGCACTCAGGTAGCTGAGGCAAGAGTATAATCAGTGAGTTTAAGGACAGCCAAGCTAGTAGTGAGTCCCTGGCCAGCCTGAGGAACAGAGTGAGATCTTGTATCAATAGCGAATCTAAGTTAAATTAAAATAGAAGACAAACAAAGTTGCAAGTATCATAAACACAATTTCTTTCTTAGACTGACATTTATTCTTAGAATTTTATGAATTTCTGCATTAGATTTTGCTGTCTTAAAAAAAGCTGCACAAAAATATACTTCTTTGCTCTAAAATTGTATAGCTATGTTTCTTTGGTTTGTTTCTTTTGACAGCACCTTGCTATGTGTCCCTAACTGACCTGGAACTTACTATGTAGACAAGCTAGTTTCAAGCTCACAGACATCCCCCTTGCTTCTGACTCCAGAGTCCTGGAACTAAGATGTGCACAACTACTCTCCCCATAGCTGCATTTTTAAAAGTCATATTTTATGTCTCTTATGTTTCTTTGTCTCATGCCTGTAATTTCATGTTGAAAGGATTCATTAGAACAAATACATCTACCTTCATCTCACCCTTACAGGGAACTTGGGTCTCTCACAACTCTGTACATTTCAGAAGAAGCTTCCAGTCCTGTTGAGGGTCTTTCTCATCAATTATTATGGTTCCGCTATTCTTCATTTCTCATTTCATTATGTGTATCAGACTGACTACTTCACACGTTTGTGCTAAAAGAAGGTAACAGAAATATCATATGTTATTCTGACATCCCATATCTGTTCTTCAACAAGGAATATCATGCTGATAATGAGTGACTGAATATATAGTGATGAAATAATAAAAAGGGCAGAAACAACCAGTGCCTACTCAAGACCTACTCTATCTATACCTAGCTGTGTTGTCAGATATGATAAAAGCCACAGGAGGCAAATATCACTAGATCCGTTGAAAGAGGTTTACTCATACCTTATTGGGAGAAGGAGTATTGGACTTGAAGAAAAACAACTTGAGGGTAGAATAGCCAGAATTGGGGTGTTTTGCTCCCAAACAAGCTTGTTTTAATGTCACATGATAATATGGCATTCTGGCCATCTTTGTCTACAAAGCTCTGTGTGTGCCTATGGATGTGGCCTTCGTTTCAGAAGATTCTCGCGACCCTTTGCCTCTGGCACCGTTAATTCTTGGTGCAGACAGGCTCTGTATCAAAATGTCTGCTCAGCTTCTGAATTTGACAGTCCTACCTCCATTTTTCATCTCGGGGCCTTGGCTTCTAGAGAATATGAAATATGTATGGGATTTTATCCACAGCTCAGCCATGGTCCTGTATAAGTAGATGTATTCTATCAAGAAGAGTCTGTCTCCCCCAGATAGATACAAATCTGGGCGTGACAAGTGACGGGGGCATCCCTTTCACCCCACAGCTTCTTATTTACAATTTTCTACACCTAATACAAACAATTGTAGCTTAATTCCAATGGCCTTGAACATACTGAATGTGATTGAGCATGAATATGAAAGGGCAGAGGATGATGGGCTACGTAGCCAGTGTCACTCAAAGGGAAAGGTACCAATTCTCATGTGTTTTAACTACTGGTCTCCAGCTGGTGGCACTATTCCCAGAAGTCATGAAACTTCCTGGAGGAAGCAGGTCCCTGCACAGTACATCTGAGGCTCAAGGCCCAACTGTTATTTCAGCTCCATCTCTTTAAGCCTCCTGACTGCTGACATGACAAAATCAGTTACCTCGCATTCCTGCTGCCACAGCCAGGAGCATCTTCTACCACCATAGCACCACGGGCCACATTTCCTCAAGCCATGTCTAAAACAAACCTACCTTCCTTAGGTTCTTTCTTGCCATCCATTTGACCACAGCAATAAGAGGAAATATTAATAAAGCCCATGTAGTGAACTCAGCTAAGTAATTTGCCAAACACTGACTACGCATCTGCTCACTTCTTTTTTCATTAAGCATTTAGCAAATATTTTTAATCACATATTTCCTACAAAAAGACTTGGCCAGCACTGGCAAAACTCATTATCAATTGCTAAACATGGCCATTATGTTCAAAATATCTTACAAGTATCTTAAACAAATTTCTCGCCGTGGGAGTCTACCAGGTTGTTGATAATAATGGTGTTCGTAATATCAAAATCATATTTAATGTATACTTAATTGGTTTATGGCTCTGTACTATGACATAAATACATAATGTATCACTTGGAGACCTGAGATTAAATATATGAAGCTTTTGAGCACTCTACCACGTGACAGAGGAACTGACATTCATGGCTACTCTCGGAAAGCTTGAGGTTCTGACTTCTTACATTACATCTTGAGACTTGTGTAAGTGACCTATTGGAACCCAGTAGGCATCTGAATATTTTTTTTTAGTTTTTTTTTTTTTTTAGTTTTTTCGAGACAGGGTTTCTCTGTAGCTTTGGAGGCTGTCCTGGCACTAGCTCTTGTACACCAGGCTGGCCTCGAACTCACAGAGATCCGCCTGCCTCTGCCTCCTGAGTGCTGGGATTAAAGGCGTGCACCATCACCGCCTGGCTAAATATTTTTTATATGTTTTTATGATGGTTATAAGATGAAATAACCCTAGAGAGATTTTTTCTTCCTGGAATTTTGATTGTTCACCTTCTCTTGTATACTCCATCTTAAAATCATCCCCAAGTCTTTTGCTATATAACAATCACCACCTAAGCTTCCCAGAGGTTAATGCTCTGGACTCCGAACCAATGACATGTCATGGCTTCAACTCCTAGAATGACTCCTGGGGCTTTATTTATCCTCCTACTTTAGAAGATGTCTTTCTTCCCGTCCTTATATGTTTCCAGCATGAGCTATGGGGCTTCTTCATTTCAGCCTGGGTAGTTCCTCCTTAGCTCTACAGCCGACTCCTTGGTGAGTGTCCCTTGTCAGTCTTTTGTCCTCTGTCATTGATTCTTGTTTTCCTTGTCACTTGCCCTCTAGAATGACTTGGTACCTGTTTGCTTATTTAACTGTTTTCTTCCTCTATATTCATGAGAACAGGGACTTTGACTACTTTATTCACAGTGATAACATCAATTGGAAACATTCTCTTTGTATATATTATTTCTTTCTGTGTACATTTACATGTGCATAAGTGGTGCATGCATGTGAGTGGTGTGTGTGTGTGTGTGTGTGTGTGTGTGTGTGTGTGTGTGTGTTGACCAAAGTTCAGCATCTGTTGTCTTCTTCAGTTGCCTTTTGAGACTTGCTCTCTTATTAAATCTGGAACTCACAATTCAGCTAGACTGTTGTGTCAGCAGGCCCAGGGCTTCTACCTGCCTTCGCCTCTCTGAGATTACAAGAGTGTATTGTTGTCTGTGGGTATTTTATGTACTGGGGAAGCAAATTTAGGTCCTCATGTTTGCAGGGAAAGTTCTTCCTCAAGTGAGCTACCTCGCCAGTCACTGTTGCTGTATAGTCTTTAATCAGATGATCTGAAGACTAAACAGAACCTTGGATGACCACTGTAATGTCCCTGGCTGCAATGTCCTGATCCCAGATTGCCTTTACTCCTTATAACAAAGCAAGTAGATATTGTGCCCATGATGGGAAGACTTCTGTCTGCAACCTCTGAAATACTTGAACCAAAAGGAAGAGTGGAACCATTAACAGAAACTTATACTATAGGATTTGTATTTTAGATGTTGGGATTAATTCATGACACCCCCCAAAAACTTTGTACATTTGCTAAAGGTGTCCTTTCTAGAGCTAAGTCTTCACAGTTTCTTATTCTTAGCACCTGGACCAGTTACGAGGCTCTGCATTGATTGCGGCTATCCAAGACACCCTCTAATACAAAAGAAGGCAGAAATAACGTATGAGCCAGAGGATGGAGGGGAGTGGTGTGAAACCTGGCCTTCAGAACATGGCAAGACTATTGCATTCCTAAATCCGTAGCAGCTGTGGCACATAATCAAGCCAGCCTAAAAGTCCAGCGCAGATGGAGGAGATGTTCGCGATTCTCTAACTCTAACAGAAGAGCTATTGGAAATTGGTAGTTGCTGGCAGAGGGATACTCATTCTTTTCTGGGGATGCAGACACTGGTAGGCAGCCCATACTCCAACAACCAACCTGTATCCATGCACACATTAACAGCACTGGTTGGAATTTGAGGTTTATTATTTTTAAATATGACATGAAGTTAGCAGGAGAGACATGTGAAGGAATGAGTTGTAGTGGGGAATTAGAGGAATGGATATAATCATGTGCATGCATGTGTGTGTGTGTGTGTGTGTGTGTGTGTGTGTGTGTGTAAAATTCTCAAAGAACAAACAGGAAAAGAAAAGGCAAATACTTTGTGTGTGTGCATATAAGTTAATCTCTATAATTCTTACTCTATGGAGTGTGAGTCATAAGAGTGTTTATGTGGGTGAAAATGATAGCCCCCCCCCCGAGACTATGTTGGTTTCATCATGGCCAGCTTGTTACTATGGAGATCAGGAAACAAATCACAAGTTGGGAAAGCCAACACACACACACACACACACACACACACACACACACACACACACATGAATATGTAACACAGCAGGCAGCATCCAAGGAAATCCCTAAAGCCTGAGAAACCCACTGAACACTTCATAGGAGAACAACTTCATGAGACTCAGGAGAAGATACAGAGAAGAACATCAATCCTTCAGCAATTGCTGGAAAACTAGCCTCAGTGTGTCTATGGTATGCACTGGTTCAGATCTGAAGGTCAAAAGGACAAGGTAATTCATAGTTGATCCATAGTCAATACCCTATACAATTACACAACTTCAGCCTTTTAAGTCAATCAGGATTCTCTAGGATGCTATAAACCTATTGATTTAAAAATAATCCCAGAAATATTGCTTGAATACTTTGATAAACAAAGCATTTTACATGAATCGTCTCATTGATTTTCTTCAGAGTCTGATATTTTTTTTTTAATTTTGAGATAATTATAGATTCATACAAAGTTGCAAAACCAGAACAGAGGAGCCTGGTACTCATTAGCAGCTTCCTTCAACAGTGATATATAAACATACAGAATTGTGTGGATAGGAACAAAGTCACCAATTAACTACTGTTCTCACTGGGTTTAGGGCAGAGAGTTCATTTAGGATACATTGGTTTCTGAGGACCACTGTGACTATGTACCCCAAACTGTGAGATCAAAAACAATTTATTGTCCAACTGTTTGAAGTTGAGAATGCCAAAGTCAAGGCATGAGAACCAGGCCCTGAACCCTTCACGGGAGTTTGTCCTTGTTTCTTCTGAGATTTGTCAGCGTGCTCTGACTTGCCTTGGCTTACTACAATATAACTCTGGTACTTGCTTTTGTTATCAGGAAGTGTCCTTCACGTCTATGTCTGTTTATAAAAGTGCTCTTAAATGATAGCAGTTAGATGGGTTAAGTCTCAGTCTCACCCCTGTCTGCAAAGATCCTCCTCCTCCCCCTCCCCCCTCCATTAAAGGCTGATTTAAATTTTATGTTTATGCTTGTCTACGTTTGAGGATATGCACGGTATGCATGTAATGCTGGAGAAGGCCAGAGAGGACATTAGATCTGTTAGATGTGGAATTACTTGTGGGTGCAGATTGCTATGTTGGCGCTGAGAACTGAACTCTGGTCCTCTATAAGTTTCTAAAGTGCTCTAACCACTCTGGACGCTCTCCAGGTCCCAAACTCCCAGTTCTTAATAAGACATGTTTCCGGGCCCCCAAGAGATGGGATCTCAGTAGGTTTTATTGGGGTGGCCCGACTACAATCCATCAGACACTCATCCACCAACATTCTCATCTCACAAATAAAAACAAAGAAGACTCAGAGGGAGAATAACTTTTCTAAAATTCTACACACAGCAAAGGAGGAAGTCTAAATTTGAATCCTATCTGTTTGACTGTGGAGCCTGCTCTCCCACAGTGAGGCTCCCCATTTATGTAGAAATTGGACAAAATTGGGTAAAAGGTAGCAGGAACACAGCAGCCTCAGCACCAGACAACAGACCTTGGCTCATGTCCTCTGCATGGGAAATTTCCTGCAGAGTCTCTTGGAAATAAGCCACGAGGGTCGCAGAAGAATAAACCGGAGAAGTGACCCAAGCTTTCCATTTTAAAGAGGGTCTGTGTGTAACTATGATTATTATTTTATTTTGTATGTGTTTCAGTACTTTCTCTATATTTATGTCTATGTATAACCTGCATGCCTGGTACCTGTCAAAGTCAGAAGAGAGCTTCACTGCCTTGGAACTGGAGTTACAGATGGCTGTAACGCCATGTGGATTATGAGTCCTAAACCCATGTCCTTCTGAAGATCACTTGATTCTCTTAAGCACTGAGTCATCTCTCCAGCCCATAAATAATTTTTTTTGGCAAAGACTTGTGGTTCTGCCATTCAATACTATCAAACGGCAAAGCAAAGGTACTACATGCTTTGTTATTCATACCTGGAACATGACTGCTTAATAAAGGATTGTCTTCCCAAGAGGCTGTTCATCTCTACTGGGAGATGGTCCTTTCATCTCTCTGTTTCAGAGACAAGGTCATATATGATGATTCCATGGGTCCTTGCTGTACTTTATTATTATTATTATTATTATTATTATTATTATTATTATATTTTGGTTTTTCAAGATAAGGTTTCTCTGTGTAGCCTTTGAGTCTGTCCTGGAACTCACTCTGTAGACAATGATAACTTTGAACCCACAGAGATCCGCCTGCCTTTGCCTTTTGAGTGGCAGGATTAAAGGCATGCACCACCACTGCCTGGTGTCCTCATTTTTTAATTGGGGATATTTGCATTTCATTTTCAGAGATGTTCTTTCCCTTCTTCCCTATGCCTAAGTCTTGACAGTTGCCCTCAAGAGACTCCTTGACGCTTCCCTCTTAGGAAAGTGGATGTCACACCTGAGCACCTCCTTACTCACTGCTACTGTTGTTCTGAGGGTGCTGTATATGGAGGTCTTGTTTTCCTAGGTAGACAACTCTGTATTTGTAGAGGACTGGTACTTCTTTTCTGCAGACCTCCATGGAACCCAGGATGCTATGGGCACAAGGCACCAAGTTCCGCATCGTCACAAAGTTCAAAGCAGCTTTCTCACAGAACCACGAGCACCCTAAAGGCGGAGGTCTGCTGGGTCTAAACCTTGGTGTCATTTAGTGCAGAGAGTGCTGGCAGGCTTTACCTTGGGATGTAGGCCTGCCATACTTCATTATGCCTCTGCGATTGTACAACAAAACTACATTTAATAAGAATTTATGTCATAGCTTATATACAGCATATGACAATGGTGAAAACTGATAAGCCTGCAACTTCATACAGCCGTGATTTTTACATGTCCTTCAGAAAACACCTCATCATAGCAGACAAATAATAAATAATACACATATTTTGCAATTGTACTTGGCTTTTTAAGTGAATATTTCCTGAGCACTTATTTTCATAAGCATGTTAACAGCTGCATGGTGTTTTCATGAGTGGAGTGTCATTGTTTAGGACATTTCAACCCTGGTTACATGCTGTATGGCAGTCACAGTTCTGAGTACTTGGTGCATGTGATGAACAAGACAGACCTCCTGCTCAGCAGGGGCTACTCTACTGAGGAAATGTTCGGTTCCACGTTTGCTAGGACAATTTTACTTTGACAGTTATCAACTGATATACTTTTCCTTGGAGGAGCAATGAGTCCCTAGTGGAGAGAAGTCACTACGTGCAGTGCTGTCTGTAGCTTAGTAGCTGGAGAGATAGATTGGAAGGAAGGCTGCAAGTGGCATCTTATGGGTGGGAGCACAGAGCTTGATAAAACTCTAAAGGTACAGTGCAAACTCGTGCAAGACAAAACAATATCCTACATAAGATGTCAGCAGTGCTAAAGTGCTGAATTGTGGTTGTGCTCGGCGGCAGTAGATAGACGACTGTAATTCGGTAAATACACTGATAAATTAGCCTGCACAGAGAGAAGTTTCAATGTGCTTGGGTACTTTGCTAAGAATGTTAATTCTCAACCGTAGCTTTATCCACTTTCTGAAGAGTAGAAGTTGCCAAATTAGAAACCAATGTGGAGCACTGCACATGTCTTAGCAGGCAAGACTGCTTGCTAAGAAAGCATGAGGACCCGAGTTCAAACTCCCAACTCCCGTGTAGCAAGCCGCACACGGCTCCTGTGCCTCTGCCCTCTGTGGAACAGGAAGTGGAGATAGGATTGCTGGAGTGCTACTAGTTAACAACCTAGTTCAGTGTGAGGCCTTGGCTCAAGAAAATATGGCAGACAATGACAGAGCAGCAGTCAACTGATGCCCTCCTCTGGCCTCTATGTATTCTGACAGAATGGCACACTTGCTCAGACTTGCATATCTGCACACCTGTGCATGTAAACCATATACATATATTACATTCACACACACACACACATCCACACACACTCATACATAAAACTAATTTTTAAATAAAAAAGACAACTGATATTTAGGTAAAAACAAGAACTGCAAGAAGATGTCCTAGTACCAAAAAACAGATAAGACCATGTACATGGGCAAAATGACACCAAAGGACTGTTTACCTGGGTATGAATCATTTTGTTAAAGCCAGTTCCCTAGATTATGTTTAAGCTTTGGGGGATATTGCTTGGAAACAATGGTGGGCTATGTGGAGTCTCATAGTGGAGAAAGCTGACTTAAGTTCACATTTTTCTTCCATGATGTGATTGGTTTGGAAGTTTACTTCCAAGAAAATACAAGTATTGACCTGGATGTAAAAATCAATGTTTCAAATTTCTCTTTTTATGAAAACAAGCAAGTCAATTTCACATATGCTTGGAAATGCATGTGGTTTCAGCTAGCTGGAAAGTGGGGGTGGGGGGCATGTGAGCACAGTTGGTGTAGAGAACATCCCACAGTTGTTACTCACCCAACTGCATAAGCATGTCCCTGGTTCACAAAGGGCTAGACATGAACCATCATCCAATGCATACATCTGTCAACGACAGCACCAAGTTGAGTCTGGATCGGCATCAGTGAAAGGGACAAGAAGAAAATACTAATACAAGTCAAAATAAAAGTCTGTCAAAATCTCCAAAACAGTATGCTTTCACTCCGTGAATCACGGTTTTGTTTCTTTAACTGAAAACAGGATAAATTTAAGCATCTGTGTTGATATTATAACATTGGAATCAGGTGGGTAGTTAGGCCTGAAATTCAGTTGTGAATTCTACTTGACTATGAGATGTAACATGATTAATAAAACACAGACACAGATATTGGCGCTCAACCTGAAGGTCAGAAGAGCAAAACATCCAGCCATGGGTTCTTACCTCTATGTTAATCCAAAATAGATATCCTGCCTCCAGTATTCCTCAGAATGAGACTGACTGAGAGCTGTCCCCGCATCTTATATTCCTCTCTAGTGCTTGGTTTAAAGGCATGCACCACTACCACCCAGTTTCTATGACAAACTTGTGTGGCTACTGGGATTTAAGGTGTGTGTCATCATTGCCTTGTCTGTAAGGCTGACCAGGGCAGCTGTTTTACTCTCTGATCTTCTGGCAAGCTTTATTTATTAAAATACAAATGAAATATTATTATAATGGTAGAAATCCCCACAAAACCTTCTCCTGTGTCAAATAAAATACTATTTGATACTAATGGTTGATGTGGGATTCCTCTCTGTATGCTGTGAATATGTTTTATTGCCATTGGCTAATAAAAAAAAGCTGCTTTGGGCCAGTTGCTTAACAGAATAGAGCTAGGCAGGAAAACTAAACTGAATGCTGGGAGAAAGTAGGCAGAGTCAGGCAGAAGCCAGATAGCTGCTGCTAATCCACAGCCACATGGTGATACATAGATTAATAGAAATGGGCTAATTTAAGATATAAGAGTGAGCCAGAAATATGCTTAAGCTGTTGGCCAAACAGTATTAGAAATAATATAGTGTCTAGTGATTATTTCATGGTCTGCGCAGCTGGTAATAAACAAGCTGCCTCCAACAACAGATGGCTATGCTGGTTAATTGTGACTGTTAATCTGACTGGCTTGAGATGTGCCTAGGACATTAACTCACATCTATGTTTACAGGCTGTTTCCAAGAAGTCTTAACTAAACAGGAAAGACCTGTACTGAGTGTGGGTGGCACCATCTGATAGGCCTGAGGCCCAGCTAGAGGAAATGGGACAAAGGAGAAATCTCACATAGGTGGGTAGTCTCTTAATTTCTTGGCCACCGTGATGTGTCCCACTTCACTGCACTGTGTGGTGTTTGTCACAACGGAGGCGAACTCGGAAACCATGATCTAAAATGAATGAGTCCTCTCTTTAGGTTCCTCTGTTAGTTACCTCAGCCACAGCTGCAGAAAGCCAAGTCACACAGTGGTAAGGGCTGTGCCCAGATTACGACCTCTAGAGAGAGACTACCGGACTGTAATAAGCAAGGTTTAATTAGCATAATACAAACATAATACAGTCTGGGCCTCTCTGGTGGTCTCTCTCTGCAGGTCGTAATCTGGGCCCAACAGTAAGGGTTCCCATTGGATTACGAAGTTGAATATATTTGTAAAAGTCATTTAGTTAGTGAAATACTGACTAAATAAACAGGCTTGATATTTCATAGCTTGAAGCAATAAGTGGTGTTCCTGATTCTCCACTTATTTTGTGTTGTCAGGTTGCTATGATGAAGTCTGTGATATGCTTTAGATTATAGCTCATGGGAGTATAGTTTATATAGAAAAATATCTCAGGAGCAGAAAGGGGAGGCAGACAGCTGCTTCCATTGCTTCTGTAGTCAGGGAGCAGAGACGAAACCTGGTGCCAAGCACTCTTCTGTTTTATGTAACCGAAAGCTCATGCCTGTGGAATGGTATTACCCACATCCATGATGGTTTGTGTACCTCAAGAAACTCAATGTGGAAAACACCTCCTAGACATGCTTAGAATCTTGTCTTCTAGATGACTCTACATCCTGCCACGATGGCAAAGCACATTAACTGCCACACTGGGCATGGCCGTTTTGGAGGTTTTAACCCTTTAGGTAACAAAATGAGATAGTGGGTTCTATAATGCGTATCCTGTGATTCATTATATAAAGTACGGGTTTGCTTAAAATGTAGCTGGCATAGTATTGAGCATCAGCTGATAAACTCAACATTCGCTTCTTCTTGCATTTTTTTTCAGTATTGTGTAGCCGCCCTTATTTTATTTCTTCCATCAGTGAACAAACTTTTAGCTCAGTAGATGTGTTCCTGTAGCACAGTGGGAAAAACTTGGAATGGCTTTCATATCTAATTCTCTGAATGTGACTACTCGGTTATTTGTATACCCTACAAGATGGGTATTTTGTTAACTGTTTTTGAAAGATTTTTTTTGTCTCCTTCACTGTTCTAGGTATTTACCTATCTCGTTGTCTTTTGTAGCTTTCTCAATATCTTGTGCCAAGCAGGGACATTATTTTTAATAAAGCTATAGAGGAGAGTGAAACTTGGCATTAAGTGTTCAACAATTGATCAATTGATCAGAAGTTCCTGAACTTTTAAGGCTGCAATGCACCACAAATTGAAGTATCCTGGGAGCCTTTGCTAGAACCTGTTCACAGACATTCAAAAAGTCTGCTTTAAGTTTGCTGCCATGCTGGTTTATAAAGGGAGAATTTTTGTAGGCTCTAAATATAATGCTTAGAATACTAGAAAAGATTGACTTAGAGATAATACATTTTATCTCTGTATTTTTCTAAAGCAGAGCCTCAAATAAATATTGGCATGATTGACAGTTAGTAGGTGTTTCCTTCTAATTTGAAAGCAAATTTTAATTTAACCTTCACATAGTTGAGGAAAAGTATTACCATCCACTCAGTAATTAGACTTAATTGGTCTGAGGATTTAAATGTTGCCCTGACACCAAACATTTCAAACTGTGCACATTTCTCTGCTTTAAATCAACTCCTGAGACCATAGCTGGAGATATATTTAATCAGTCAGTGCGATACTTCTGTAAGCAAATGAATTTTAGAGCTCAGCGGCTGATATTTGGAAATGAAAATTAAAACTAAACATAAGTCAGTGTACTTCCCACTCTGTCTAGACGACACATGACAATAATTTTTTTATGTCAGAGACTGAGGATCTCAATGGCTTTCTTTTCCGTCTTTCAATTAGCACCGACCCTCTGACATCTACATCAACCATTTACTAAACACCACCCATACTTTAAACTTTTGGTTAAATTATTTTTTTCATGCTTTTTAACTTAAAAATGAATTATTTTATTTTGTGGGTTTGGGTGTTTTGCCTGCCTGTATGCTTGTACGTGTATCACACTGTGTGCAGTGCCTGAGGAGACCAGAAGGGGGAGCTAAATGACCTGGAACTTGAGTTACAGATGCTGTGAGCTGCCTCGTGGGTGCTGGGGACCCAGGCTGGGTCTTTTGGAAGAACATTAATCCACAGAGCCATCTTCCAGCCCACAGTCTATTTCCTAACATGCACAGACATGAGTATCACTGTGTTTCTTGGAGATAAATTGTCTTTTCAAAATCTAATATAAAGAAATCTCTTTTTAAAAGTGTGATAAACCTTACTTTTGTCTAAGCTTTGTTGTACATTCCTAACTCTTACTCCGTATACCCAAAGATAAAGACACTTGCTGGAACAATTGGAACGTCTGTGAGGGGTGGTCTTATATTGGGTATACTATCAAATTTGGTTGATATAAATAAATTCTCTTGTATTGATTCATACTTTAAATTGGGTAAGGAAGCCATCTATCCTTAGGTTATAAACCTGCAGATACACGAATTTAATGTAGCCAGTAACCAGGTTTCCTAGCCATATAAAGTTAAAATCAAGCATTGACAGTAGAGGTGAGATAAGAAAAAATACTCTAAGTCCTAATGACTGTGGCATCATTGTAATGAAGACATTTCATTTATAGAACAAATGAAATTTCAGCTCAACATCTCTTCACTGCCCAGCAATTCTAGTTGACCCCCTCTTCTATGTCATTGACAGCTCAGGGCTCTACAGACATTGCCAGCTATCTCTTGATGGGCCCCGTGAAGGGGCAGTCATTTCCAACGAAAATACCAGAGTTATGACCAACTGCGCCACTTACTACTCTGCTTGCCAATCACCTGAGTTATATAGCTACCCGATTTTCATAACTTGATTTGAAATTGAGTTTCTTTAAGCCGCAACTCAAAAATTTTATTTAAAAGAAAAAAAAGGCAAATAACTTGCCTAGAGTCACAAAGAAGAGCACACCATGCTACAGGTAATAAGTGTGTGTCATGAGAAAACGGAGGGGCCCACTTCAGAGTGTGACCGGAAGAGGCAGGGCACCCCGAAGGATCTGCCTGCACAGACGTTCAAGTTTGTTGTCCAGACTGGTGACTCACATGAAACAAATAAACAGAGATGAGTGTCCACATACGCAGTCTGAGTTTGGCTACATTTGGGAAATGACTGGGTAAAAACATGCAAATGATGTGTCTTTTATGATAAGATTTCACAATAATATCCTTCATGTTTGGCATTCTGCAAAATGTAAAAAATGCAGCTGTCCATAAATTCAGAGGCAGTCACAGTGGAAGACACAGATAGGGCTTCTCTTACAAGATGGTGGTATGGACAGAGACGCAGATATGGTGAAGCCTGGCAGCTTCTTCTGTTAAGTAGGTTATTTGTATTTGGAAGGACATAGGAATTTATGATAGACTCTATTTTTAGCCGAGTTTGGACACTTCTTTTAGGGGCAATCAAAGACTATCAATGAGATGAGTGAACAGATCTACTATGAGACTGGAAAACTGTTATTTTGTGAAGAGTGGGTAGAAGGATAAAAGCAAACAGAGCAGAAGAACAGAGGGGGACTAGAAATTGTCCAGTGGAATGGATCAATGCCCAAGAGGAAAGTGCCTGAGCTGAGGGACATAAATACAAATCCTATATATAATACATATTCTTACATACAATATATTAGAATATATAAAGAATATACAGTTACATATATTCTATATATATGATACAGACACCTACAACTGATCAATGTACAGAGACTAAGACACTGAAGAGCTCTCAGCTCTAAATGGAGCTCCTATATTCCATAGCACAGACCCTGCCCATCCCTGTCAAGGCTCACAGAGCATATTAGAAAAGGCCCAGAAAGATTGTGAGAGTCAGAGAGAGTAACTCTCTGTGAAAACAGTGTTTGCTGGACCTGAAAGTGTAGTTGCACACATGAACTCACTCCCAGGAGCTGTGGCTGCATCCATAAGACCTGTACGAAATCAAGCCAGCCAAATCGCAGCGCAAAAGTGAGACGGGCCCAGGAGCTCCACAGTTATCAGATGAGTTCCAACTGATGGCTTCAGAAGGAGTGAGGGTCAGTTTTTGTTTCAGGGATGTGGACCCTAAATGGCTGCCCAAGCCTGGTACAACATGGTCCTATACTCATGCACTAAGTGGGTTCAATGAGTATTAACAGAGAGACGTGAGGATAGGGAGAGGAGGGGGGAGGAGGACACATGACGTTAGGAGAGAGATGTGTGGTGAGAGAAACAGGAGGGGAGAAAATGTGGTCATGGGTTTGATCCAAACACTTGTAGAAACATGAAATAAAATGTTTCCAAAGGTATATGTATACATGAATACCGTACATATAGTTTTCCATGTGACACTGATGTTTTTAGTCAGTTTGACAGGCTGCTTTAACTCAAAGCTCCTTTTTTAGCATCAGTGGGGCAAATCCTACGGCCTGACAGTACACCAAGTATTGTGCTTGAGTGAAATCTGGCCTCATCAGAAAGCAAATCCGCCTTAAGAAATTCTTTCTAGAAGGTAGTTCCACCGGCTTTATATCGGAGTCCATTTTATCCATAAACGAAGGTTTTATTAACTGCATCCAACTCAGATACTCTAATATATGGGTGTAGTGAACATGCTGAGCGTCTGTGTACAGGGTCCTTGGCAAATTTGCTAGTGAGTACACCAAGCCCTTCCTTCTCCCTCCCGAGTGTTAAAATTGCTGGGGTTATAATGGGCATCTTTGGATCAGACACTTTCTGGCTCTTGCTGTCTTTGTTGCCTGCTTGCTGGAAGATAAGAATTCGGCCAACCAGCAAGGGATGGCGTGGGGAGCTCCCAGACTTCCTCGTGCCTGGCAGCTTCTGAATGTGTGTGGTGTCATTATGCAAGTTATCATCAATCAGCAGGCAGCTGCTTTTAGGACTTGCAGCCAGCAAGGCAAACATTTGCGCTCATGGCTTCATCCCCGAGCTTGCTGGACCAGAGGCCCATAAGGCAAGAGAACTGCATATACAGCCCCTGCTTGCTGCTCTGGACCACTTGAACAGCTGTTTCTGGCTGGTGTTAGGATGCTCACCTGGCATCCCTGTTGGAGTTTGGAGTGAGACGCGCAGATTAGAGCCTGTTTGCTCAACACAAAAGGCTTTCTGTGAAAGAACCATGGGGAAGCAGGGCAGAGAGCAGTGAAGCTGAGGATCAACCCAACAAAACATTTCCTAATAAAAAATAGGCCAGATGATGTAGACACAGGAGCATACGTGACAAACATGAAATAAAATGCAAAAAACCAAATGAGAAGATGAATACACCACATTTAGATCCTGACAGTGGGAGGACAGGAAGCTTGACCGGCTGTTAAAGGAAAAGAAAAGATACGGGACTGTATAACCAACAAATAAATACTTAGCAAACACATTCTGGGCACACTACCCTCGGGGGGATATAGAATAGTGAGATAGAACCTTATAAGACAAAACGTTTCTAATAATCTCCAGCAGGTAAGACAACCGCACAGGAAGTGGGTACTCACGATTAAAGGTCACTGTGTGGAGCTCGCAGGAAGGAATTATAAGATTACAAGGTTTTATTGTCTCTCTATAGATGCAGATGTGCAAACCCTGAAGTGGGAAGGGAAAGGTTCAATGAAATGCTCCTGCATGTAGGGTATGGACAGCTGGATCTCATAAGGCTTCAGTGCACCAGGACCAAAACTAAAACACAGTCTGTGTCAACTGACCTGGTACCCCGGAGACTCGTGTGCTAAACCTCTCGAGTAGTGTTTATATAAGCTTGAACCTTTAACTTGAAGAAATGCATCTGGAAAAGGGAGAGGAAGCAATGGGGATTCAGACTGAGATTTCCCTGCAGATTAGGAACCTGCAGCTGATCGAGGCTTGTCTGGGACCACCTCAGAATCATGTGCAGACATCTGTGTGTGTGTCCGTGAGTAGTGCTTTCTCCAGGGAGAAAGTTCACAGATCCCTGCTCACTCTTCAAACAATTGCCTCACATCTGTCATTTGCACAACTAGTTACCTTTCAATACATCTCCCTTTATCTGTTGTTCTGGTTTGATTTCTTTTTCTGTGATGAAATACCCGAACAAAAAGCAACTTAGGGGAAAAGGGCAACTCATTTCAGCTCACAATTACAGGGTACAGTCCATCACAGTAGGGAAGCCAAGGCAGGAGCTTCCAACAGTCATATTACCTCCAGAGTCAAGAGCAGAGAGCAATGGACGCACCCATGTTAGCGTGTTTGCTTGGCCTCAGCTGGATTTGTCTACTCTTACAGAGCTCAGTACTCTACCTTAGGCAATGGTCCCAACCACAGTGAGCGGGGTCTTCTCACATTAATTAACTTCGTCAAGACAGTTCCACACAGATGTGCCCAAATTCCGACCCAGTGTAATTTCATCCTAGGTGTTTTCTGGTTGGGTCAAGTTGACAATTAAACCTAATCATCACATT
The DNA here is from genome assembly GCF_037038515.1 of Microtus pennsylvanicus. Taxonomy (NCBI): domain Eukaryota; kingdom Metazoa; phylum Chordata; class Mammalia; order Rodentia; family Cricetidae; genus Microtus; species Microtus pennsylvanicus. The sequence continues at coordinate 146,198,410 of NC_134580.1, read as the reverse complement.
ATCTATCCACCAATCTGAGATAAGTGGGTCTGCTGATTCAATTAATCCATCCCCTAGATAGACTTCAAAACTTATCTTGCTAATAAATATCTGTGGTTTCTGCTTTTTGTCATATCTTCTCCAAAGCTACCTCACGCCAACAGTTGGAAAGCTCATAGGTCAACACGTCTATCTAATCCGTAGAAGTCCATCAGCTTCTGGCATGATTCTTTGCTTTTTCCCAGTGGGGAGTGACATAGCAGAGCCCAGATCCACACCCACTTAATTTCCTCGGGTAATTTGCTACCCACTTGTGTTGTTACGGAGAGCCAGAGTCACCATACCTACGAATCCGATGAGGGATGTCTGTGTTTATGTTGAATGTTTACAAAGAGAAAGAACTAGAAAGACTGGAGAGGGGGTTCAGTAGGAAGAATGCTTATCTTGCAAGTATCAGGACTTGAATTCAATCCCCAGAACCTGTGTAAAATAAGGCCCAGTGCTAGAGAGGCAGAGACAGGCAGATGTCTGGGGCTCATTGGCCAGACAGCAGAGCTGAATCGTCAACCTCTGAGATCAGAGACAGACAGCAGCCTGAAGAACTACAGCTGAGGCTGACCTCTGGCCTCCATACAGACATGTACCCTCCCCACTTGCATCTGTGCACACATATGTACATGTGCCTCTACACACATGGACATGCATAGGCATACACACATGAAAGGAGGAAAGAAAGACAGTTGAGAAAGTGCATTCACACTCCTTACTCAAAGCTTTATTTCAAACATAGCTCGACGTGAAGACCAACCAAAAAAAAGAAGCTCAAGTCACACAGCTAATGCCAGAAAGCCCTTGGAAAGCCAACCAGAATATTCTACTTCCAACCCCAGTCCTGTGAGGCTGGCTTGCTAAAGGTGACATTGAAAATAAGGGTCTTGACACGCCAGATGATACAATTGGCAACCAAGGGAAACAACACGAAGAGGCATTTTCTGCAATGGTTTAGCAATTCCCATCTCGCCATGGCAGAATCCCCGGGTTCCCAGCCTGCTTGTGGTCGGACAGCGACTGCCCTGTTTTGAAGAATGGCCACTAGTAACCACACCACTTGTCTTTTCTTCCTGTGTCACGCACGCTTCTCCTGCCCCGAGTCCTGTCTGGTTTCCCACAGAACACATCTATTTTCAGCGGTGGAAGAAATTTACTGTCTTTCAGACAGAAAGCTGTTTTTGGCTGGGGGCTTTTAGCAGACCATCAAGAACTAAAATAGCTCCTTGTCCCCTTCTGCTATAATCTTGGACTTTCAATCACTCAGCCCAGCCCTGGAAGACTTCAGTGTGGCAGGACCAGCGTCTCCAAACCATGTTTATGGTCACCAAATAATGAGGCTGTTTGAGCGGCTGACGGGAATAGAGTTTATAGGGACTGCTTCTACAGTGTGCTTGATATTACGTTCAAATTTCCAGAGAAAACAGAAAAAGTGGCATCTAGAAACTGCTGGGAGTGGGGTTCTATGAGAGAAAATGTCTGTTTTACTGGCGAGGGACAAATGACTGTTATTGTTGCCTGGTGCCTGTCTCTAGTATTTCTATGGGAAGCCCGAGGGTATAGAATTCTGGGGACAGTGTCCCTCTGGACAGGAGAATGGGTCACCAGAGAAAAGCTAGCCTTGGCTGACGGAGTTGAAGACGGTCCTCAGTTTTATAACAGAAGTGCAAACAGGATGTTTTCTAATTATATTTATTACATCCCCCCTTCTCTCCCTCCTCTCTCTCTCTCTCTCTCTCTCTCTCTCTCTCTCTCTCTCTCTCTCTCTCTCTCTGTGTGTGTGTGTGTGTGTGTATTTGTGTGTGCCTGTGTATGTGTTGGGGGCACCTGGAGTACTACCTGTAAGAGTCAGTTTTCTATAAACCAGGGATTGAACTCAGGCCCTCAGGCCATCAGGTTTAGTGGCAAGCTCCCTCAGCCCTCTCAACAGCACAACCAACAATAAGTTAACTAGAGAAAATCGTTGCTTATTGACCTTTTGTATCCACACATTTGTCAATTTATGTTTATGTGTAGTAGAACTGGCTAAAAACACCTTTCACTGTTCTATCCCCTGAGGGTTCCTTTTTCTTGTTGTTTGGTTGTATTTTTGTTTGTCTCTGTTGTTGCTATTGTGAAGGAGAAGGGTTGCCTAGGCAGGTGAAGACCTAATGCCTGTGAAGTCAGCACAGGGAAATAGCAACAGGTGTTGGGATGAGAAAGGGTGGATTCGCATCATGGCAGGAGTTACAGTGCTTCTCTATCCACTCATTAAGAACCACACTCTACTCGGGAGGCAGAGGCAGGTGGATGTCTGTGAGTTTAAAGCCAGCCTGGTAAGCAGAGTGAGTACCAGAATAGTCAAGGCTACACAGAGAAACTCTGTCTAGAAACACCAAAAAAAAAAAAAATCCTGCCCTCATGCTTCTGAGGTCATCACTCATTCCAATGACTCATCATTTCATGAACATTGAAAAGTGGCCACAAAATAGTGTGAGAGGGGCAAGAATATAAGTTGGTTAGAAACATGTTTAGCTGAATATTAGATATGCAAAATAACAGTGGCCTGTGCAAGGGACTATTTTCTCTAAGTGAATTTGTACATGTTAAAGCCATAAAATGGCGATATGGTTTTCTACCAGAGACAAGGTTCCTTCATGTCACCTCATCCACACGGTCTCTCTCTCATATATATCTATAGTCCACAGCAGTACAGAGTGTAGGTCAGTGGTTCTCAACCTGTGGGTCATGACCGCTCTGCTGTCACATGTCAGATGTCCTGCATATCACATATTTACATTACAATTCATAACAGTAGCAAAATTACACTTATGAAGTATCAGAGAGATAATTTTATGGTGGGGATGGGTCACCACAACATGAGGAATTGTATTAAATGGTTGCAACATTAAAAAGGATGAGAACCGTTAGCTTAGGTCATGGAAAGAAAAGAATAGTTTTCCTTTGAATGACTGACCAGTGGATTACATACATTGCTTACTGTCTTATTGAAGCAAGGTGTGTGTTCATGGGTTGTGTTAGTCATGTTTAAGTCACCATTTATTCAAGTGAGATGTGTTGGGGGGGTATTTTAGTCAGGTTTAAGTCACCATCATAGACACTCACGATTATCAATTCACAGAGAGAAAATGCTTGTGTAGGTTCACAACTCGAGAGGCTCCAATGTGTGGTTCCGTAGTCACTTTGCTTTGGCAGTATGGTAACTTATCCTGACCACACACAATTTTGCTCATCTCTTTATCAGGAAGCAAAGGAGATAGAGAGGAGTGAGCTCAAGTCTCATATTCATCTCCAAGGGCATTTCTCTGTTTCTTTTCTGTTGCTATGATCAAAAATTCCTGACCAAAAGCAACTTAGGAGACAGAGAGGTTTATTTCTTCTTACAATCCCAGGTCCCTGTCCATCATATCAGAGAAGTCAAGGCAGGGATGGCACACATCTAGTCACATAAGGGTCACAGTCAAGGGCAGAGGAGAAGCAAATGAGTGTATGCCAGCTTGCTTGGGCTTCGTTCAGCTTCTCTAGTAACAGAGTTCTGGACACATGCCTAGGGAATGATGCTACCCATAGTAGACTGGGGTTTCCCACATCAATAAATTTAACTGAGATGATCCCCAATAGACATCCCCACAGGCCAACCCAATGGGGGATTGTCTACATTGTGTTAGCTGTGTGGGTGTCTACGAGGCATTGTCTATAAGAGTTTGTCCTGTGGGGATGTCTATGGGGGATTGTCTACATTGCTTTGGCTGTAGGTGCATCTATAAAGGATTATCTACTTTAGGTTAGCCTGTGGGATGTTTGTGGGGGGAAGTAATCTACACCTAATACTATAAACCTGGTCAAAATCCCATGGCTAGGAAGGTCACAAGACCTACAAGTAACCTAATACTGTTACCTTGCTCAATGGAGATATTGTCAAACTGACATCTAAACGACATGTTTATACACATGGTTTTAGCCCTACCCTAAACCTTGGACAGAGAAGATTGTTTCTGGAACAGTCAGTAATTATTGCAGAGTCTCAGAGCTGTTGTAAGTAATGAGAATGAATGACTAATGACTGTTCAGTCCTAAATGGGGCATCTATATCACTGCTCTTATCAGTAAAGGCTCCAAGAACATTGTTGACAAGGGAACAGAAGGAACGTGGGAGCCAGAGGGCGGAAGGAGTGGCGTGAAGGCTGTCTTATAATCATGATATGGCCATTGCAGAAGAGGTCACAAAGGAGGGCAGACACATGTTGGAAATGTCTGAAAGATGGGGATGGTGAAGATATATACAATTAAGATACAGTATTTACATGCATAAGATTGCCAAAGAATAAATAAAGGATTCTCTATATTTAAAAAAAGAATTGATCCCATCCTGCCCATCTCAGGTTCAAGTGGATAAGATTCAAATTCACCTGAAGAACCTCAAAACCTCTTTGAGTCTGCCAGGAAGCTTAGCTCTTATTGGACTACTAGATTCATTTTACCATGGTCTCATGATCACCTCATGTACTAAAATTGAAATGATACAAAGATTAGCATGCCCCTGTAGAAAGAGAGCATGCAATTTCATGAAATGTCCATGTTTTTTATGTGTAAGGACAGAAGTCCTGGCAGAGGCCTCAGGACATTAGGTATGTCAGGAGCACGGGAATATGTCAAAGAAAGTCACCATCAATGAGCACGGTCAGTACAACCAAAGGCTACATTGTTGCAAACGCTAGACTGGGCTGCCTGAGTCCTGTGGAATGACTGAGTCAGTGTGTAACCTGACTGTCACACAGCCAGCTACAGCATTTTATCTTAGCTGTGTTCATTTCAGTCTTTGGTCTCATCCCTCCTTTCTATGCTTACTCTTTTTTAGAAGGGAAATATGTGTGTACTGTATTTTTTTTCAGCAAGTGATGAAAGCCTACAACTTTATCCTCGATTTCACAAGCACTCACAGACAACATTACCTTAAATCCCAGAGGAGATTTTAACCAGTGGTGGAAGTCTTAAGATGCTGTAGTCCTGGAGCTGGACTATACGCAGTTTTTATCATCAGGAATAAGGCTTTGGTGGTGGGTAGGATAATGTTGCGGTTTAAACATTAACAGGACTTTCAGAAAATGATCAGTTCATGAGGATTATGTATCCATCAGTGGACAAGTTCATTGATCAATCCATACACTGATATCATTTTAGTTAGGTGACAGATACTAAGAGGTAGAGCTGACTGGATGAAGTAGATGATTATCAGCATGCCTTTGAAGGGATAACATTGAGTCTAAATTTCCCCAATCAACATACCATCCCTTTTGCTTATTAAAAAATAAGTTATATTGCTGTGAGACAAAACAGATTCTCCTGTTGGGTATAAACATTTATATTTATAACAATTGATGGGTTCTTGAATCTTCCACTTAGGGTACCACACATAGCACAAGGTAGAGCCCTTACAGGGCTTACAGAAGTCACATTTTATCATAGAGCACTTTGAAGTCAAAACCATTGCCTGGAGAGTTTCCACAGTTAAGCGACTCCAGAACGAATGTTTTTGGGGAGATATAGTCATTCCAGTCCTTGTCTGTTACTGCTGTCTGTGGAGACCTTGAGACAACTGTCAAGGCTTGTCACCAGAATGTCAGTCACCAGTTGCAGATCAGAGGAGGCTGTGGTCCTTTCATGTTCCATCAGCCTGTGTCCCGCCTTCCTTCTTGGGAAAGGAAGCAGTTGGCAAAGAGAAACATCTATGTATTTCCCAAACTTTCAAATCCTCAACATTTTTTCTCGTGGCAAATTGGTGGATATGACCTACTCTGAAAGAATCATAGAGCCAAAAGTCTGTCTTCAAGATTCCGACCCAGGAGTCAGCATGGCCTCTGCTTAGTTCTAGCCTTCTTATCATATTGCTATCCCCATGCGGTGCTTATGCGTATCCATGTATCTTTTCTTTTTCCTGAGGGACACACATGACTTAGTGGCCATGGTGGTTCTCTGAGAACAGAAAAATTTTCCTAGAGGCTGCTAAGGGTGCCCATCGCTTGTGTCCTTGTCCTCATCCTAGGTGGCTATGAGCCGTCAACTTGTTATGAGTTCACAAGAGGTCCAGAATTGTTTCTAAATCCTTGTTATTCCTTAAAGTTCGTCTTTGCCTTTGTGACAGAATATTCTTAGAACTTAGAAAGGGTATGGGTCTGCTGAGTAAGGAGTAAAGCTCGAAAATGGGCATTTGTCAGTAAACAGGTATGAGAAGACAATCCGAATTCCGCCCAACTTGATACATAATTCTCCAAGAGGTGAATTGAGGAGATCTGCAGCTTACAATACAACCCGATGAGATAAGAGAAATAAATGCGGTATTAATTTACCGTCCTTGCATCAGCGTTCAAAACATATTTGTGCTCTGGGAAATCTCTTAGTCTGTCTGTTTTCCAGATGCTGAGTGGCTGAGGGCACGCCGTGCCATATCCTCCAGGCGTTAGATGGAAGGGGTCATCCTCAGACTCAAAACCTTCCCCACCTCCTCGCTCCTTTCTCCACTAACTCTAAATCTGCAGACTCTCTGGAAATTCTACTGAAGTAATTTCCCTAAAATACACACTGAATCATAAACATGGAGGGAGAAACTGTTCATGCTTTGAATAAGAAGGGCTTTGTCTGCTCTCATGGTCCAATCCCTGGAAGAGCCGACAGATGGGGGGCTTAGGTGTGAGCTAGCGAAGGCTGATTATCCTCACAGTCATGTCGAACACTGACAGTGTGGTCCCAGCTCTGTGCTGCAACTATTACCTTAGCGAGCATTTCAGTTCCTCCCACGGCTTATTTAGCTAATTATGATGGGATGCTTTACTGTATCTATAGACTCAAGGAATGAATTGGTGCTATTAGAGGAAATTGCTCCCTACCTGCATCTGCTTGCCCACCCTATAGTGCTATAGAAGACATTAACACACTGATTTCCTCCCTCCCCCTGCTTTCAGTCAAAGCACGGGCTTTGTATTTGTAAGGTTCTTTGCTATTATTTCAATCAGAAGTAATAATAGGTCGGTGTTGTTGAGTGGCTTTTTTAACGGCATAAAACACTTCCCTTTGAAAGGGAGTCAATTACCCTCCAAAGTATTATATATGTATGTATGTGTGTGTGTGCATGCATGTGTGTATGGTGCATGCTTTGTTAGAAAGATATCCTAATGTTGGGATAGGTAGTGGAGATGATGGAGGATGCATAAAAATAAATGTGTCCTTTGAAAATTTTCAAATTGCATTATTTACAATAAAACCCATTCTCTCCACATTCCCAAACCATGGCCAATTTTCTGTTCCAATCAGATTCTATTCATTTCTTTACACATCACACTTCAGGAACTGTTAGCATGAAATATAAGCGTAGGAATAAATACCCTTATCTTAGTCCAATTGTATCTATTTTCTTGCCACTTCCAGGTAAGTGGGGATTATCTGTTTTATATTTAATAGTCCTCTTGTGTAGGAATAGGATGGCTGCCTTCCCTCTGATCCTGTGATGAATGTGAACACCCATTCTCTCCAGTCCTGGAGGACCCAACAGGGATCTCATTTTAGCCTTTCGCCTCGGTTGTCTTCATTACGAATTTTTTACCAAGCAAATGGTCACTATGAATTTATTACTTCTCAGTTGACCACGGTCAAGCCCAGTCTTCTTACCATGCCCATGCATTCTGTATTTATTTCCAGTCAAGTCAGACTCCAGGTTTTTGCTGGCTACTTTTTAATTATTTACTGGATACAACCTAGAGTCTCTTGGGGAGAGTTGAAGTATTTCCTCCACTAGGTTGGCCTGTGTTTCTTTTTCTTTCTTTCCTCTATTTTTTTGGCTAACGATTAATATGGGGACAACTTACAATGGGCAACAATATTCCCTGTACAGTTTTCTCTTGGATGTATAAGTAAGTAAGATGAGCAAGCCAGAAAGAGAGAGGGGTAAAGAGGGAGAGAAAGGGAGGCAGAGAGCTAGCAAGCAACATTTCTCTGTGGCTTATTGTAGTGATATTTCATTTGTATTTTAATAAATAAAGCTCACCTAAAGGTCAGAGAGTAAACAGCCACACTAATCAGATCATCTTTACAGGCCAGGCAGTGGTGACACACACCTTTAATCCCATTAGCTACACTAGTTTGCCATAGAAACTGGGAGGTAGGTAGTGGTGCACACCTTTAATCCCAGCACTAAAGAGGAATATAAGACAGAAGGAGACAGCTCTCACTCACTATTTGGGGTGGATGCTTGTTTGTTTCCTGGCCACCCAGGCTCCTGAAATAATCACACAGAAATCTATATTGATTGCAATACTGCTTGGCCAATAGCTTAAGCATGATTCTGGCTAACTCTTATATCTTAAATTAATCCATTTCTATTAATCTATGTATCGCCACATAGCTGTGACTTACTGGCAAGGTTTGGGTGCATCGGTCTCCTGTGGGCACCTACATGGCTTCTCCCGACTGTGCCTTCCTTTTTCCCAGCATTCAGTTTAGTTTTCTCACCTAGCTTTACTATGGTAAGCCATTGGCTGAAGGCAGCTTCTTTATTAACCAATGACAATAAAACAGTCACACCACGCAGAGGGGAATTAGACATCAACTTACGGTCTCATTCTGAGATTCCTGGAGGCAGAATCTCCATTTCAGACTGAGGCAGAGGTAAGAGCCAGTGGCTGGATGTTTTACTTTCCTGACCTTCAGGTTGAACCCCATTTCTGTCTCTGGGTTTTCTTTAATCATGCTTCAGCTTATGCAGCAAGTTTAGCTTAACTTCCCTAAATGCTGGACTGTGGCCTTGAATTATGAAACAAATTAAAGCCTTTCTTCATACATTGACTTTTGTCAGCATGGTCTATCCCAACAGAACAGTGAACTAGGGCTGGATGCATCTCTGCTTATCTTGGGTTCTTGTGTTTTGATACAATATGTTGAATTTTCCATTTTAATAAATAACTTCTGTCCCTTTGCATTTGATTTGATGATTAATCTTTTTAAAAGATAATATATTATTGAGTTTGAATTTTTCATTCTTATACAATATTTTGATCATATCCATCTATCATTATCTCCCTTCCTACCCTTCCCCCTGCCAACTTCTTGTCCTGTATTTATCGTTATAATCTATAGAATTCATCAGTGATACATATATATATATATATATATATATATATATATATATATATATATCAGTATGGGGTCATCCTCCAGTAATTTACCTGTACAAGGACAATTCTGAGGGCATCTTCCAGCAATTTACCTCCATAAGACCTGCACAAGTCACCATGTTCTCTTCAGAGAAAAAAAAGACCAATTCTGATGTCAATAAAGGAGAGGTCAGAGACCAATACTTGGTGAAGGAGCTTTTGTAGCTCATAGGTATAAGAATCATTCTTCTTTACAAATATGGCTACTGTTGATTTACCATTAAAAGTAACTAAAAATTCCCCTATTTTTGTTGTTTCTGGACCCAACATCATGAACTTCCTCATAATTTTATTAAATTAAGTTATCATACAACATTCACTTATATTCACAGGTGTGTACACAGCCACAGGATAATGAATGAAACTTGGTACAGGACAATAGTCTTCTCTGACACATAATGATGGTCTAGAGATAACTGTCGGATGTATTCATGTCTAACACCTATTGTTTATTCAATGATTATATGCTGGATATGGGGTGTGTAAATAAATGGTTTAGTGACAAAATGACTTAAGATTAAATATTGTACAGAAAGAAATGCAGATATGGAAAAGAACAAAAGACGAGATTGGTAGTTCCCGAGTTTCTCATTTAGAAGCCCATCTTGTTAAAAGCCCAGCCTGCATTGGCTTCTGGGTGGCACAATTACGTTGTAAAGTCAGAGTCACAGATATCCCCTTAGTTTCAGAGATAGGCTAAGTCAGGTCGTGAAACTGATGAGGACTCCTCTAGCAGAAACAAGTGATTCTGATTGACTTTTTTAAACCACAGTCAGGATATGGTGCCTTACTGTCAAACTCTGCCCTAAGGATGCTTCCTGTGAAGACCTGGGAGGACTCAAAGCATAGGCCAAGGATGACAAAACCGCGGGCTTCGTCCTTGTGAGGCTGATCTTGGTTGTGAGCCTGACCAGATGTAGAAGCACTGCAGAAATAGCCCTGTGGGTGTGTCTGGGTGTGAGTTTCTAGGCTCCATTAACTTGAGTTGAGAAGACCACCCATAAATGTGAGTGACACTGTTCCACGGGCTGGGATCCTGGACTGAATACAAAAGAGAAGTGAACTAAGCAGCATCCTTCATCTCTCTCTGCTGCTTGACTGTAGATCCAGTACAACCGGCTACCTCATGCTCCAGAAGCTACGCCTCCCCTGCCGTGGCAGATGGTATCCTTGAACTGTGAGCTTAGATAAGCCTTTCCTTCCCTAAGCTGCTTTTGCCAGGGTATTTTGTCTTAGCAATAAGACCAGTAACGGGGCTGAGAGATGGCTCAGCAATTAAAAGCTCTCAACTTTCTTCCAAAGGATGTGGGTTCAATTCCTGTAGTTAGACATTGTCTGTAACTCAATTCTCTTCTGCAACTGACATCCTCTTCTGGCTTCTATTGGCATTGAATACACATAATACATAGACATACGTGCAGCAAAACATCCATACATAATAAATAAACAAATCTCAACAAAAATAAGACAAGTAGGAGCTAGGGAGATACATTAACAATTAATAATACATTCTGTTTGGGGTGGTTTGATTAAGAATGGCTCCCATGGGGTCATATATGTGAATTTTTAGTCATCAGAGAGTGGTACTATTTGATCAGGATACAGGTAACTCATCTACTACTCCACTACCTGCCTGCATGCTACTATTTTCCCATCACGATGAAAACTGAATAAACCTCTGTTAGCAAGACCCCAATTAAATGCTTTACTTTGTAAGAGAGCCTTGGCCATGATATCTTTTCACAGCAATAGAACACTGACTAAGACAATGTTCTTCTGGTGGACCTGGGTTTGACTCCCAGCACCCGTGTTGAACAGCTGATAATTGCCTGTAGCTTCTGTTCCGGCAGCTCTGAAACACTCTTTTGCCCTAGGTAGGCACCTATACCAATTGAACATACATAGATGCCTAATAAAAACTCAAATAAATGTCTCACCACCCACTCTGACTTCCCTTTTTTAAGCTCCTGACATCTGGAGATTATTTTGGATACAAGGGAGCAAATACCTCTGACTCAGTGTGTCTTGTCCCTTACTATGCAGAAATCACCAGATGAGAACATATCAACCCAGCATTCAGATGTGGAAAATAACAGCTCTGGAGACCCTCACCGAGCATCAGCTGTTTAAGGGAATAGAGAGATAATCAATATTTCATGCCCGCTTCTACACCCCTATTATTTACTTTTAATTTGGAACTGGACTGTTTTTCTGAGAATGCTTACCTGCTATGATGCCTCTCGTTCACTCACAGTTTTGATCCTCTCTTTAGCAACCATGAGCACTTCAGTTTTGCAAGAAGTTTCTCCATTTCTACCCATTGCTGCATTTCCTGAGATGTGTGTGTATACACAAGTATGTAATGTGCACACATTATGTATATGTCAAATAGATTCTACATATAACATTTTATGTGTATGTATATACATATACACATCATGTGTGTGTGTGTGCATGTGTCCACATTTATAAAATCTGTTTTCTCAAAGAGGTAAACGGAAAGCACAGGAGAAAACCAGTAAACCCATGGATCAACAGAGAGCGTCTGCTAACTTCCGGTTTATTTGTTCTTCTGTGAGTGAAGTATTTTGCTTCATTTTGTTGGTAGTATTGTCATACTTTATTTTTAAATGCCTTTAGCAACATTTTTGAATCTTCTAGGTCTCTGATCCGGGTGTCATGGACTGTTGTAGCCCAAGGTCTTCAGAAAAGGATCGTCAAACTGGTAAACCCAGTCTCAGGACACCACAGAATGTCCTCAAATGCCACTACATTGTCACCAAATATTTGTGGGTGGCAGAGACCTGCCTAAGAAGTAAGGCGGAAACAGAAACCTGAGGAAGAGTTGACATAGTGAGTGGAGAAGGCGGGAAACGCACAGCAGAAAACAAAGGGGAGAGGTAGGGAGAAAGGAATCTGGAATGTGCGGAACATGGGAGGCAGGTTGCTCAGCCTTTCCTGGACACAAGGACAGAGTCTAGCCAGATCTTCAACCTCGCTAATTTCTCACATTCTGGAGCTTCTATTTCCTTGTCATATGCAGCCTAAAGGCGTCTCTAAAAACTGATTCCCCTGAGCAAGACTATTATGAGGGCCGAACAATTCATCACTGAATGAATGAATAAATAAATAAGTAATAAAAATAAATAAAACAGAATAGGAAATAAATACACCAAGCACATTTGTGTGCAAGTGATATATCAACAGATATTGTGGATAGAAAATGTAGCCCAAAGTTTATTTGACTTCCACCATTTCCAAACTTGATTTATTAAAAACAAAACCTAAATATTTCCCTAAATTAATCTATTTTCTTAATTCTAAGGGAAAGAGCCTAATATTTTTGTGTCTGTGTTTTAAATTGGAGGGTATCCAAAACTGGAAAAAAACTCAGATATTTATGTAGAAACTTCAAAACTAATAAAAGGAATTTAAATTATTCAGTTTTCATAAATGAATAGACATTGCCAAGGCACTCCTAAATCTAGCTGCAGGAAATAAGATGTGTCTCTTATATAACCATATATTTCATATTTGTAAGCCAGAGAATGGTAGACCCAAAATATTTTAAAAGCAAATTAAGATATCACATCTAGTTATTCCCTCTGCTTGCTAGACGACTAAGTATGAGGCAGACATATCAAACTTTACTGCCATCTTGGGGCTGGAGACATGGCTCAACGGTTAAATGCTCATGTTGATCTTACAGACGACCAGGGCTTGGTTCCCAGAACCCACGCCAGCAGCTCAGAGCAGCCTGCGCTCCAGTTACAGGATATCCAACACCCTCTTTGGGCTTCCTCAAGCACCTTCAATGTGTGCTGCATGTGTGTGCATACACAGAGACACAAAAACAGTAAATGGATCATTTAATTGCTACCTTTTCTATCTGATTGTTCAGGCACACATTTGAAAATGTTGTTAGTGGGCATCCATCATACACTATGACAGACTGACAGACATTTGCTTCTGTATGTGCACACATGTATGGAAGCCAGAGGCTGATCTCGAGTATTCTCCTCTATCACTCTCAACCTCATTGTTTTGGAATAAGAACTTATAGCTCACTGAACCTACAGCTCACTGATTAGCTGTACTAGCTAGCCAGTAGGCCTCAGGGATCCTCCTGTCTCTGCTACCCCAGCACTAGGGGTGCAACCATTCCTGTCTTCTTTACGTGGATCCTAGGACCCCAAACTCTGGTCCCTGCTCTTTCACAGCAGGTACTTTATGAAGTCATTTCCTAGACTGTTGTTGTGGTAGACATATGTGAAGACATTTTGTAATTCTCCCACATAGTTAAGTAAAGGTACCACTGAAATTACCTGTTATTAGTTTATTATAAGTTCCTAATTATATATTCAGTATCTTCCATATATTATAACATATAAATACATATTAATATATTAATATATTAATATAAAATTTACTAATATCACATAGCAGTATACTTACATTTATATATATATATATATGCATGTGTATGTAACATGTAATATATAATATATACAGGAGCCATATTTTTAAGGTTTAAGATTATTCCATAACCCAAATATGCTATTGTGATATTGTCAGTTTTAAGTCACGTCACAAAGGGAAGGTTCAAGTTCACTTATAAAGTGTTTTGAAAGCAGATGAAGTTCCCACATGGAAGATGAAACTCTCCACCACAAAGAAAGCAACAATCTTATCATCAAGGATGGGTGGGTAAAGCTGCAAGAAACCCACTTGAATAATCTGTGCAAACGAGGCCTTATCATACTGGTCACGTCTCCATTCAGCTGAAGCATCCCATTGAATCTCACTTCACAGTCTAGTGAAATTCAGTGTGTGTTGGACTGCAGGACGATCTTAGGCTCTTCATTCTTTAAAAAGTGTAAGACTCACAATAATAAATGATTATACATTTGTATGCTTTTTTTCTTGTTAGTCTGTCAGGCTATTTTAAGTCAGGTTTATCATAAAATAGGTAGAAATACTTTATTCAGTGCTGTAGGAACTCATTAGAAAATATAACCATGTTTCTGGGAATGTGCCTGTGCCCATGCTCCTCGAAGCAGGCCAAGTGAAATTCATGATATTTTTAAAAAAGAAAAGAAAAATAGAAATAAAGACAGAGAAAAAATACACTAAAGTATACAAGGAACTGACTGGAAAAAAAAAGCAGCAACGGGGAGGAAAGAAGACAGGTGATGTGGGCTCTCCCAGAAGTCTCATCTCAGGAAGTGCAGTCTGGACCTCAGTCAGGTCAGGTGATTGCCACAGATCCCTGCATGTCTATGCTATCCCCTTATAATACCAACAGGTATAGCCTGAATCATGTGACCAGCCCTACCAGCCCAGCCAAGGAAGTGTAGCTCCCGCCCTTCAACAAAGAGGCAGGGAGGGGAGCAGAGAAAAATGTAGAGCTCAAAAAAAAATCAATAAAAAAGTGTCTCTGTGTAGCAAATGAGACCACTGCAGAAATCCACAACTGGTCAAATGCAGAAAATAACCAACAGGGGGTGGGCAACTTCAGCTGGCACACCTACAATGCAACCCTCTCTACCCAAAGGTCAGGGGACGTCCTGGAGAAGGGGACAGAAAGATCAAAGGTGCCAGAGAACCAGAAAGTGTGTGAGTCAATGTCTTCTACACAAGTCAGGGAGCCACAACTATGCAACCTGTCTCTCTGTCTGAAGACCAATACCCCGACAACAGTAGGTGAAATGCCAGCATAAATTCCTGAAATCTCACAGGGCACTGCCTCTGCATGAAGAGCTACTGGCAATTGGTGGCTCCCAAGAGGAGAAGAATCAGTCTTCCCCAGCGATGAGCTTTCTAAATGGTTATTTTATCTGAAGTGGTCAGTTCTACAAACATATGAACTTTAACAACACCAAATAGACTCAGTAGGCTGTGTGTTTGTGTTTGTGTGTGTGTGTGTGTGTGCACAACAGTAATTAAAGAACAAAAGACATCATGACATTGAATGGGAATCAGGGAAGGGGACATGGGAAGAGCTGGAGAGGTGGAAACATTGTAAATACAGTACTCATGTATGAAATTCTCAAAATATTTTAAAAGAAAACAAGGTAATATGAGAGAATGCCATTAAAATACATTATGCCTACTTGTGAAAATGTCACAGTGAAACTCATTACTATGTATAACCAATGTATGTTGAGATAAAACATAAAGAATGTCCTCTAAGAAAGAGGTAAAAAAGGTGTGTTCCCCCCTCTCTCCTTCTCTCTCTCTCCTCCCCCCTTCTCTGTACTGTCTTTCACCAATATGTTCTACTCACAGAACCTTTGTGTCCCATGACACAGATGTGATACCAAAGCTAGAAACTTTGGTAAAAACGTGTGCAGTTAGGCGACGGGAGTAAAGCTGTACCCACACCACATGGGCTACACATTGTTTTTAGGAAAGTCGTGGCCACAATTTCTTAACAATTTAGGAGCTAAGCTACACACCATTCTGTTACATTCTGCTCTGATAAAACACTGACTAAAAGAAGTTAGAGAGGAAAGGATTTAACTGGATTTCACTTCTTGGCCACAGTCCATGTTTGAGGGAAGTCAGAAGGGCTCGAGGCAGAACTGGAAGCAGAAACCATGGTTGAATTGTTTGTCTCAGGCTCACCCACAGTCTTATGCTCAGCTACCTTTCCAATGTAGCTCCAGACCATGATGCCCCAGGTGTACTGGGCTCTCTACATCAATGAACAATCTAGGTCATGGCCCCAAGCCAATCTGATTGAGGCAACTCCTCAATTAAGGGTCTGTGAAATGATGGTAGGCTGTGTCAGTTTCATAGATGAAGCCCACAAAGACAAACATGACATAGTATCACAGGTTAAACATATATACTACTTTGTGATTGGAATATGTTTTATAAAAACTGCACTATTTGAAAAATAGGAACCTTTGAAACAATGAACCAAATTTCCTTCAAAGAAACTCAGAATGCAAAAATGGGGAAGTGATAGGAGAGCTGGGTGATGCATCAGAGTTAGGACTTGGTGAGTACCTCAGAGTTAGGACTTGGTGAGTACCTCAGGGTTAGAGCTCAGTGACTACCTCAGGGTTAGAGCTCAGTGACTACCTCAGGGGTGAGTACCTCAGGGTTAGAGCTCAGTGAGTACCTCAGGGTTAGAGCTCAGTGAGTACCTCAGGGGTGAGTACCTCAGGGTTAGAGCTCAGTGAGTACCTCAGGGTTAGAGCTCAGTGACTACCTCAGGGTTAGAGCTCGGTGAGTACCTCAGGGTTAGAGCTCGGTGAGTACCTCAGGGGTGAGTACCTCAGGGTTAGAGCTCAGTGACTACCTCAGGGTTAGAGCTCGGTGAGTACCTCAGGGTTAGAGCTCAGTGACTACCTCAGGGTTAGAGCTCAGTGAGTACCTCAGGGTTAGAGCTCGGTGAGTACCTCAGGGTTAGAGCTCGGTGAGTACCTCAGGGTTAGAGCTCGGTGAGTACCTCAGGGTTAGAGCTCAGTGAGTACCTCAGGGTTAGAGCTCGGTGAGTACCTCAGGATTAGAGCTCGGTGAGTACCTCAGGGTTAGAGTCAGTGACTACCTCAGGGTTAGAGCTCGGTGAGTACCTCAGGGTTAGAGCTCAGTGACTACCTCAGGGTTAGAGCTCAGTGAGTACCTCAGGGTTAGAGCTCAGTGAGTACCTCAGGGTTAGAGCTCGGTGAGTACCTCAGGGTTAGAGCTCAGTGAATACCTCAGGGTTAGAGCTCAGTGACTACCTCAGGGTTAGAGCTCAGTGAATACCTCAGGGTTAGAGCTCAGTGAGTACCTCAGGGTTAGAGCTCGGTGAGTACCTCAGGGTTAGAGCTCGGTGAGTACCTCAGGGTTAGAGCTCGGTGACTACCTCAGGGTTAGAGCTCGGTGAGTACCTCAGGGTTAGAGCTCGGTGACTACCTCAGGGTTAGAGCTCGGTGAGTACCTCAGGGTTAGAGCTTAGTAAATAAACCAGAGCTACTTCTGTCCTTAGGGAACATGGGTAACAGACCTGAGTCACTGGTGAGTGGCAGTAGAGAATAAAATGAGAGACAGCGCTCACAATACGCACTCCCAACAATGGCAAAATAATTTACCAAACACAATAAACCCTTTGTTACCAACATCAAGGAAATGGAATTTGCATTAATAGACTTCTCACCCCTTCTGATGTCTAGTATTTAACAAAGGCTTAAAGGGTAACTATGAAAAGCGTTACTGAGTTATCAGTCACTTGACGCTTCAAAGTGTTTATAGTGAAAAGTTATTCAGCTCGTGCACCTCTTCCTTAAACAAATTTATTGTGCCTATAAATGCCCAGACCTACTTGGATGAGAGCAGGCAAGGCAATTCCTGGCTATTTAGAGTAAGCAAGTATTCACAGTAGCAGATCTCAGACAACTTCTGTTGTATGAAATTTTTACTAGATGAAACATAAAAAAAAAACTAAGTGTATGTATCTTTCAAACTTTCTATACATGATTCATTCGCTAGGGTAAAATGCTTTTAAAGGTGTAGCTATATTCTTTGTGTGTTTGCCTGCAGCCTGAGTAAACAAATGTGGACCACGATCATACAATACCTACAGAGGCCAGAAGAGGGCAGCGGGTCCTCTAGAACTAGAGCTACAGCCATTTGTGAGCCACCATGTGGGTGCTGGGAACTGAACCCAGGTCCTCCTCAATAGCAGTAAGAGCTCTTAACCTCTCCAACTCCTGAAGATGACCTATTTGAATCCTATCAAAATAAAATACTTTTAAGTGTTTCATTAGATGATTTTTGAATGAAATCTCTGTTTTCTGCCTTTTCTGCCACCCTTTCTTCCTTCTTCATCTGCTGCTGCTGGGGGTTGAGTTTGTTACTGTGTGTGTTAAACAAAAGCCCAGTCACCAAGCTATACCCCCAAACTTATTTACATTTGCTTTTAGATTTATTTATTTATTTTAGTGTGTGTGTGTGTGTGTGTGTGTGTGTGCGTGCGTGTGTTGTGTGTGTTGCTTGCATATTTGTCTGCGTACCATGTGCACACCCGGTGCCTTTGGAGGTTAGAAGAGTAAGACCATTGGCACCTGGGGTTACAGGGACTGTGAGCCACAGTGTTGGTGCTGAGACCTGAGTCCGGTACTCGGAAAGATTGCCCAAGCTCTCTTAACAGTGGGACCATTTCTCTAGGCTCCTCAGTCCTTTTTAAATATTATTTCAATGAAAGTTCTTTTACTGAAAAAAGGGGCAGCTCTTTATTTGTTTTCCATTCTCTTCTCTTGGAGAATACCACTCTTCAAGTAAGAAGCATCCGGTGCTGCTGGTCTCAGGGAAGCTACACTTCTGCAGCCTTGTCAGCTGCTGCTCCTGTTCCTGATGTACGGCTGCACAGTTTCAAAGCCCTAACCTCTAACGTCCTCCAATCACACACAGATCCAATTAGCTAATTGGGAGTGTTAAGAACATTTTTAAGTCATTGAAGTCATAGCTACTCTGCTGTTACTGTATTATATTTTTAATATATTTTCGGTGAGATTTAAATTCATCAAAAAGAGCCAATTAAAGACAGGCATAGCTTGGAGGATCATGCTGGCTTTCTGATTAGGAATCGATCAGAAATGACTTGAGATCTAAGTAAAACGAAGTAAACATGATTAACAAGCTGTAGAGGCAGACAGTACGAGGAAAATGGGAGCGAGGGCCTGACTCTAACATGTCTAAACTGAGCAGTTCTCATGTGTCATACAGTGAGCGGAAGCCACGAGAGCAACAGTTGACATTAACCACAGCCAGGGAGTGGTTAGGTCTCATCTTCAGCCCTCTTGGGCTCCACCTTTGCTCATCTATCCATTCTGCAGTCTTTGTGTGCAAGACAGATCTCTCCTTCAGACGTACAGACATCATTTCTATGCTCCTTTGTCAACCTGAGACGGTTTCCACCCTACTTGCAGGGGTAGGAACACAACTTAAAACAGGCAGATGCACAAAACCCTTTCCTTTAGAACAAACACATATGCATACATACTTCTATGCATACGCATACACACACATACATACATATATATGCACACATACCTATATGCATACACATACACACATACATACATATATATGCACACATACTTATATGCATACACATACACACATACATACATATATATGCATACATATGTACGTGTACATGTACACATCTCTCTCTCCTTAGTAATCTGAAAATTGTTAGGAAAATTCAGAAGGCATCACTATCCTCTCCTTTGTTCCTAGATCTCACATGGACTCGGGGCTTTGAATATCATGATGTGACCATCCAAGTGTGTATGTCTACATCTAATATTTCCCTCTGAACTCCAACGTTCTCATCTAACTGCTCATTCAAATCTCTCCTGTGTGTTGGTAGATTCTTCAAACGTTTTATAAACTCCATCCTGGTTTTGTGATTTTTTTTTCTTCCCTGTAAACTTCCGACTCCTATTGTGTCCATATTGTAATTGGCTAAGCTACTAACCCAATAATTTGGGACACAACTGTGGCATCTTCCATTGTTCATATTTTAGCGTCAGTTTCTCCGCATATTGATTTATACACCTTAGATTATACCTGCTGCTTTGGTGTCAATCAGCCTCATCCCTTTCACTCTGAAGAGGGTCTCTGGCTTAGGCTACCAAATCCAATGTCTGTGTGTGTAAAATATGCTGACTATGTCTCATATAGACATCCCGGCAATTTGAGTCTACATGGCCATTGTCTCTGCTTCCACCATTGACCTCAACGATCTTCATGTCACATCAGAAGTGATTACATTGGTCTCCTGGTGTTCCCACCACAAATGACTCCTCACTGGGTGGCATGAAGTAATGGAAACCTATTCTCCACAGTTCCAGGCTTTGAAAGTATAAAATCAATGTGTAGGTCAGGCCTCAGAATTATCTTTTTCAGCTTCTAGAGGTGACTGGCAACCTCTGGTGTTCTCTGGCTTGCAGATGCTTTACTCATGAAGAGTTTCTGTGTCCAAGTGCCCCTCCTTTCCTAAGAATGCCAGTCAGACAGGACTGGGACTCTCTGTTCTGTGGTTTCCATTTATTCGTTTGACAGCAGGCTAACAATCCGCGTATTTCTTCTAACACAAGTTATTGGGAGTACTAAAAAAGGCAATTGATGTTACAGAGAGGTTGTATGCATTATCTAATAAATTCTCTCTCTAGATGACTCGCTAGTTATCAGCAGAAAAAGCAAACAAGCACACAGTTATCAGTGGAGATGCCTAGAAGATTCTGCCCTTATATACTGAGCAGCTGATCGCCTAAGCTTCCATATCGGGGCATCCCAGCATGATGCAAATGAAGAAGGTGAGAAAATACCTCACAGAGATGAGCAAGCAGCCAAATCAGAAATAAAGGCAAAACAGGCTGATCCACACAACAATAACCATCCACTTCTCAAAAATGCCAAGGTCAAAAATGATACAGACACATCATCCTTCAGCAGTGAGCGACGACTAAAAAGAACCAAAACCATGCCCAGGGCATAATACCATGTGGGTGCTGAACCAGAAAGGGAACAGTTTCCTTCTTAACAAAGTCTACTGAGATCAGTAAGACTGAAGTGGTTTGCCGATAGCCATAACATCAAGTCATGATTCAGCTTCCTGCTTGCATCACTGGCAAAATGCTTCTTTTCATAGGAAATCCACTGTGAAGTAGCCAGGGATACAGACTCAGTACCTAAGCAGATGGAATGGCAGGGCCAGTGGGACAAGACCTTATTACTAGTGAATTCGAGTCAAGAGTAAAGCAGGGAACTTATTCTTGATATTCTTGTAATTTTATGTTTGAAACTATACAAAATAAGGTAAAATGATCTCATTTTACAAATTAATTTTTGGCCTCGCTACCATAAAAAATTCTCATTTGCTTCATTTTACATGCATATTATACAGCACTCCAGGAGATTCTGCTAGAAGAGACCTTCAAAAGATTTTCTGCTTCCCATGCTGACTTTAAAGAGACTGGCCATTTGTGAAAGTATTTCTCAGCTTGGAAACGGCATGGAACACCCTGGAAAGACATTTCTGACACACCTGTTGTCATTACAGACTGACTTTTCTGACACATTGCCTAACGGAATCCACTGACAATGATAGTTATAGACCGCCCCAACAACAGAATCCACTGACAATGATAGTTATAGACCGCCCCAGTAACTGAATCCATTAAGAGGAGATGATTCAATAAAGAAAGTGTTGATAGGAAGACATAATCTTGGGAAATTAAAGTGATACGACCACTAATCAGAAGCAAATGTCTCCCACAACTAACTGAGCACATCCTGGAGAGTACAGGTATCCACCTAGTTGATAGTCTTTTGGGAAAGGCTGCATCCCAACAGGATACATGTGATGAGCAGTAAGAGTAAATCCTTCAGAGTGTCACCGTCTAACTACCATGGGTCTGCTTCCATGCTTAGTCATGTGCCTTTCTCTGGTTTGCCCTCATCTCCCCATGTGCTGTCATGGAAGGAGCTAGTCGCTGCTCATCTGGGAAGTTTCTGAGATTACTAAACCCATATTGCTGCTTATTTATTAGACTGTGTGAGTTGGACTGGTGCAAGCAAATATTCTACAGACGAAATATCTCCTGCTAAAATAATAAAGCAGATTTTTAGGTCAAAAATTCTAACCATCAAACTCTGGGCCATGGTGGTGAGTGTGTGTGTGAGAGAGGGGGGGAAGGTAAGTCTTGTAAATCTTTAACTGGAATGAAATGTACTCCTAGATCATAAGCTATTTGCAATTGATAAACTTCTGGGAGAGGGGAAATCAATTTTCTTAAATGTAGTGACACTGGGTATATCAGCCACACACCTTGGGTCAGGCCCCGTGCTTGGAAGCAATTGGCCATCACAAATTGGACTCCATGTTCGCTTGTGGTTTGTCTCAGTTTTTGGTTTTGCTTGTCTTTTTTTTTTAGCTTAACAAAGGATATTTATTCATTTTTATTTATTTTTAAAACAATCTTTATTTATCTACCAACCCCAGTTCTCTCTCTGTCCAGTCCTCCTGTTCTTTCCACCTTCTCCACACCCCACCCCAATCCTCTCCTCAGAGGGTGAAGCCTCCCATGGGGAGTCAACAAAATCTGTGACATCACTTGAGAAGGACCAATGCCCTCCCACCAGCATCTAGGCTGAGTAAGGTATCCCTCTATAGAGAATGGGCTCCAAACAGCAGGTTAATTCACTAGGGATAAATACTGGAGTTAGTGGCTCCACAAACTGTCCAAGCCACACAACTGTCACTCACATCCAGAGGGTCTAGTTCGTCTTGTTCAGGTTCCCCAGCTGTCATTCCAGAATCAGTGAGCTCCGACTTGATTGGGTCAGTGGTTTCTGTGAGTTTCCCTATCATGATCTTGGTGTCCCTTTGCTCATAATATTGCTTCTCCCTCTCTATGACTGGACTCCAAGAGTTTGGGCCAGTGTTTAGCTGTGGATCTCTGCATTTGCTTCTGTCAGTTACTGGATGAAGGTTCTATGATGACAATTAAAGTAGTCTTCAATCTGATTACAAGGGAAGGTACTCTCTGCTATTGCTTAGATTCTTATCTGGGGTCATTCTAATGGATTTCTGGAAATTTCCCTAGTACTTGGTTTCTGGCTAACCACATAATGGCTTCCTCTTTCAAAGTATCTCTTTTCTTGCTGTTCCTTTCTGTCCTTCATTCAACTTGACCTTTCTACTCCATCATGTTCTCTTCCCCTTTTCCCTCTCCACTCCTCTACCCCCTCCTCTCACCCCACCCTGCCAATTTACTAAGACCCTTTCTACTTTCCCTTCCCTGGGAGGGGAAAGGGATCCATGTAGGTATCTCTTAGGGTTCTCCTTGTATTCTGTCTTTTCTGGGGTTGTGGACTGTGGGCTTGTTATCCTTTGTTTTATGTGTACTGTCCACTTATGAGTGAGTACATACAGTGTTTGTCTTTCTGGGTCTGGGTTACCTCACTCAGGATGGTTTCTTTCTAGTTCCAGCCATTTGCCCAGAAATTTTAAGAGTAGTACTCCATTATATAAATGTACCACATTTTCTTTTTCCATTCTTCAGTTGAGGGGCATCTAGGTTGTTTCCAGGTTCTGGCTATTATAAATAATACTGCTATAACACAGCTGAGCAAATGTCCTTGTAGTATGAGTGTGCATCCTTTGGGTATATGCCCCAGAGTGGTATTTCTGGGTCTCAAGGTAGATTGATTCCCAATTTTGTGGGAAACTGCTATACTGATTTTTAATTGTTTTAAGAGAGAGAGAAAGAACAAAAAATTTCATGGGTGAGATGGTAGAATGATGTTGGAGAAATTGAATGAGGAAAAAATATAATTAAAATATAGTATATGAAATTCTCAAAGAATAATTAAAAACAGAAAAATTACTAATGCAAACTATCTGAAAGAAAGATGAAGGAAGGAAGAGAGGGAGGAAGAGAGGGAGGGAGGGAGGGAAAGGAGGGAGGGAGGGAGGGAGGAAAGACTCTGTGGATTCTGTGCCTGGGTTCTGCTTCTGTAAGGGCAATTAGGTTTTGCTTGGGGAAACTTCTTGTTTCCCATCTTTCCTTTACAGCTTAGATAAGGAGCACATGCTCACTAAATTAAACTTCACACACATTAAAATGCCCCCCTACACACACACACACACACACACACACACACACACACGGCTAAATGAATGGGCATCTCCTCAGTGAGTACCCTGAGCACCAACAACAACTAATTTGGAAATACAAATAAAAATAATCTACATTTGTTGGACATTGACAAGCGGATGTGGGTGTTAATTGATCATCAGGAGGAATCAAGACTGTAGCATAGCCAGAGCATTTCTGGTTGGGTTTCTCAAATGCCAGAAATACCAGGTAGTGTCAGGTGGATCCTATTTCCACAGAGCCCTTTCTGGGTATCAGAGCATGACTAAGTTTGGACAGTTGCACAAACAGATGTGTTTTCTTGGCACCAGGTGCAGTGTTTCTAAGCTGTCCATAAAAAATGCAGCGTGTTTCAGGAGCTGATGCTCTCCTCGCCCACTTTGAAATGAGATGTTAGGCTGCCGTTCAAAAACAGCGTCCCAGAGGAAGGATTCAGAATGAATAAACTATTTATTGGCCTGTCTACATAAGCTGGAGCCAATCTAAAGAAGACATCAACGGTGATTGTATCTGAAGTCAGAAAGTAAGTCATGAGTTTGGTATTTCCATGACTGGGATCCCAACACTCTGCTGCCACAGAGAGAGCAATAACGATGGCGAGGAATGCAGATTCCCAACAGCGCAGCACCAGGGAATATAACAGCCTGCAGCATGGTGATAAGTTTATAAAATCATGCTCATAATTCTATAATAATTTCTATAGCCTCCTGACACATGGGGACAAACAGAGATGACATTACCTGTCCCCTAGGTGAGAAGCAGAAAACAGAGCAACAAAGTAAACTTGACTAAAGACACAGTTGATTTTCTAGACCTCCCTGTATCTGTCCTTACTCTCAGTAGAGTGCTCTGTCTGCCAGAAATGCAGTAAGGCGTGAGAAGGCCAAACATGTACATCCCTTGAAACTCAGAAGTTCCTGTGAAAGGACTAAGACATATATGTAATTCTAGCACTGGAGAGGCTGAGGCAGAGAGATACTAATTTTGAGACTAGCTTTGACTATATATCAAGAGATTGTTTTTATTTGTTTTTAAGTGTCCAGTAAGAAATGACAAAAGTTAACAGCAAAGTATAGTTTATAAAATACTGACTGGTTTATAGAGGAACATAGATACTATAATTCCTAAAGTAAAAAAGCGTGAGATAAAGTAAAACAAAAGTAAAATGAAGTTTTGTAATTAGAATTTTATGTCTTTGCATTGGGGTGTTTGGTCAGTGGATTGGACACTTACTTCAATGGGGCTGAGGACCTGAGGACTAGAGTTCACACCCACAACACACAGTAAATTCTGGGTGGGCATGAGAGCTCCCTGTGATTCCAGTATTTGAGAGTAGGACACCAACAAAAAAGTTGTCTACCCAGATAAACTAACTCTAGGGGTCATTCCCTGTCTTTTTTATTTTAGACAGGAAACGGGAAACATAGTGATATTTTGTTTGTGTTATAACAAATAAAGCTTGCCTGAAGATCAGAATGCAAAGGCATGCACTAGAGGCCAGGTAGTGGTGACACGCATTTAATCCCAGAACTCAGGAGACAGGCAGATGGATCTGTAAGTTCAAGGCCACCCTGGGATCCATCAAACTGATCCAGCCTGTAAGAGAAACAGAGCTCACACAAAGGTGATCCCAGCACTTGGAATCCCATGTCTTTAATCCCAATACTAGGGAGGTGGAGACAGAAGTGATATGGCTGGGCAGAGAGAGGATTACAGAGAGGAGACAAGAGCTCATTGCATTTGAGGATGCAGTCTGAAGCAGTTACTTAAGGATGCAGTCTGAGAACAGGATCACCCTTTTGGTCTGAGGATTCAGGAGAGGTGAAAGATCTCTCTAGTGGTCGACTTCACTGCTTCTCTGATCTCTCAGGCAAGCATTATTTGTTAAAACACAAACAAAATATCACTACACTTCCAGGCAAGATATGTTGGGGGAATTTAGTTTTAATTCTGAGTATATTCGCACTCAAAATACTATGTATTTAAGCTGTGCAATCATTATTGCAAAACATTGAGGGAGTGTATATTGAAGAATTACAAGTTTTTTAAAGTAAGAGTATATTTCATATAATGCGTATTTTGCACACACACATATACATATATATATATATATACACATACACACATATGTGTATGTGTGTCTATGTATGTTCAGTTGCCATAGTTATACCTCTTATAAAAAAAGTATTTAGCACATTGGTTTGAAGGCATTAAGGGAGAATTGTCATCAGCACTTTGTATCAAAAGTCGATAAAGTATTGGCAAAGGACTGTGTGATGATTGATGCTGATTGACAACTTGAAGGGAATCAGAAGAGACATGCCTCTGGGAGTATCTATGAGAGTATTTACATGGAGGTTTAAGTGATGTGGGGATATCCATCCTGGATGTGACTATCAACCTTCCATGTGCTGGGGTCCAGGATGGAATAAAAAGGAGAAAGCAAACGAAGCTCCAGAATGCATCTCTGCTTGCAGACTGAGTGCCTCACACTCCTGCCACCATGCCTTCTCCACCTCAATGAATGGGCTCTGCTCCCAAACTGTGAGCTTAGGTGACTTTAATCATGTATTTGCCGCAGCAGTTGAAACGTAACTCATAGAGTCTCTGCAGCAGACTCTTCAGGGTCTGTGTGAAGGAGGGATTCTTCTCTTTTTAGTGGGAAAGGAGCCATATACAATAAATGTGTGGGTGGATGTAGACTTATTTTACTCAAATTTTATTCATAACTTGTGTATCAAGGGAGTTGGAGCTGAAGATAGCCTACCGTACCCTACAATGGATTGTGTCTTCTTTGACCCATGGTGTAAAGGGTCAAGAAGCAATGTCAGAAGAACGATGTATGCAGAACAGTCACAGCAGGAAAGAGAACCAATTTTAGCTGTGAATCTGAACTAACGGTCAAATGCTACCCCTGTAGACCCTCGGAGAAGCCAGCAGTGAAGTTCACCTGAGTCCTGATGTAAATCTCATCAGTTCTCTCCATGGACAAGGCTGATTCTAAGTTCATTCTTAAAATTTAGGAAAGCCTAGCTCTCTCTCATCAACCAGAACAAGGATAACAAGGAAAGGAAGCACTCTACCAAAACCAAACAAAGCCATTAGCCTGTTTTCTCGAGCTTCAGCCACTTTCATGAGTGCTCAGATACAGATGAAAGCATCCCCACAAGTGCTTGATACCCTAGCCCGTGAGGAACCTCTTCTCTCCTCTGGGCACGACCTTCCTAGAACATGGACTGACGAGGTAGCTACACAAGTGCAGATTTATGGGAGCATATGGCTGGAATGGTATTATGTAGAACAGTAAACTGCTGGGAGCTGTACCATGGGGCATTCATTCAAAGAGTATGCCGAAGGCTGGCCAACAACAGTTCCAGCATTAGAAAGACACATAGTCCAGGAGGATTATGAAAATGCTTTTGTTCTGTGTGTATGAACTCAGTGTAAAAACACACTGTTCACACATTTCTCTCTCATTGTCTGGGATGGCTTGTGGGCAAGTGGTTGCTGGATGAAGTCCGAGGTGAAATCTTGTTTGCTCTTTACTTCTTTGGATTATGTGATTATTACCTTGTTTGGAAGGTTTAAAACATACTGATAGAAATGAAATTCTCTAAAGAGCACCTAAGATTCAGATTCAAAGACTACATTACCTATCCCATGAAGACACACAAACTGGGTTCTGCTTTCTGTTTTATGACCATGCATCTACATTAGATATCTTATATAACCATGCATCTACATTAGTTATCTTATAATTCCATGCATCTACATTAGTTACCTTAGATGACCATGCATCTAAATTAGTTATCTTAGATGACAATGTATCTACATTAGATATCTTAGATGACCATGCATCTACATTAGATATCTTAGATGACCATGCATCTACATTAGATATCTTAGATGACTGGGTATCTACATTAGTTATCTTAGATGACCATGCATCTACATTAGTTATCTTAGATGATAATGTATCTACATTAGTTATCTTAGATAACCATGCATCTACATTAGTTATCTTAGATGACCATGCATCTACATTAGATATCTTAGATGACCATGCATCTACATTAGATATCTTAGATGACTGGGTATCTACATTAGTTATCTTAGATGACCATGCATCTACATTAGTTATCTTAGATGATAATGTATCTACATTAGTTATCTTAGATAACCATGCATCTACATTAGTTATCTTAGATGACCATGCATCTACATTAGATATCTTAGATGACTGGGTATCTACATTAGTTATCTTAGATGACCATGCATCTACATTAGATATCTAGATGACAATGTATCTACATTAGTTATCTTAGAGGACCATGAATCTACATTAGTTATCTTCTAATACCATCCATCTACATTAGTTATCTTAGATAACCATGCATCTACATTAGTTATCTTAGATGACAATGTATCTACATTAGTTATCTTAGATAACCATGCATCTACATTAGTTACCTTAGATGACTGAGTATCTACATTAGTTATCTTAGATACCCATGCATCTACATTAGTTATCATAGATGACCGTGCATCTACATTAGATATCTTAGATGACTGAGTATCTACATTAGTTATCTTAGATAACCTTGCATCTACATTAGTTATCTTAGATGACCATGCATCTACGTTAGTTATCGTATATGACAATGTATATACATTAGTTATCTTAGATAACCATACATCTACATTAGTTATCTTAGATAACCATGCATCTACATTAGATATCTTAGATGACTGAGTATCTACATTAGTTATCTTAGATGACCATGCATCTACGTTAGTTATCTTAGATGACCATGCATCTACATTATTTATCTTAGATAACCATGCATCTACATTAGATATCTTAGATGTATTATCACTCCCAGCTCAGATTTTTTTAAGATAATAAAAACTGTAAAGTAGTCATTCAGACTATATATATGACCACATCAAAGTATTATAGCAGAACAAAATCTTCTGAATGTTAGTTCCTAAAGTTCAAATAGTTGTCCATTCATAATATCAGAAAAGTAAGATAAATTAAAATCTAATATACTTAAACAGGATATTAAGCATAATTAAATTCAGTAAGAATGATATGCATTGGCTGGTAGCCAATATTACTTCCCAGAACTAGAGTAAATTAATTAGCTTTTAATGAAAATCAGCTTAATTTACTAAGTTAATAAAGAAGGTCCATATATAATTATTTGAAAATATACACCATGAATAGCTTTCCCTTTGGTTCCTAGGGACCTCACTGACTACTTTCCTTCAGTGCTGATTGACAAGTCAGGATCATAGTTGAGTCTATTGTAAGAACCCAGCATCTATAAAAAAGAACATTTTTATGGGTAGACTTTTCACTCACATAAATCATTAAAAAGTACTCAGGATAAAATAGCACCAGGAAAATGCAAGTTAAAGTCACAACAGGATTCCACTTCATCCCATCTAGGACTCAAACACTTCACTCACTAAATTCCAAAGTTGGAACTATCATTCCACAACGATGGAGAGAAATTTGAACTTTTTTTTATTGTTTGGTGATAGGAATATGAAACAGTGCCATGGCTTTGGGAAAATTTCTGGAACAGTTAATATGCATCTATCCTGTGCCCCTCTTCTTTTATCAGGGGTTTGCTATGGAGGGATCCCTTTCGCAGTCATGGTGCAGGGGGAGGGCTTGGTCCTGCCTCAACTTGCTATGCCATACATTGTTGACTCTTCCTCCAAGGAGGCCTTACTCTTTCTGAGGACGGGGTTGGGTGGGTAGGGGGAAGGTGGGAGCCAAGGAAAAGGAGGGGAGGGAGGGGGAACTGTGGTTGATATGTAAAATAGAAAAACTTTAAAAATTAAAAATAGATAAACAAAATGCAGAAACGTGTATAAACAAAGGTTTAGGTACAAAATACCTATGGCAGTTTTATTCATAACAACAATAGGGTGGAAATAACTCAGCTGCCCACCAATGGCAAATGGCATAGTGCATAAAGAAATTATGGTTCATATTCATAAGACAACGGTATTCAACAATGAGACCTAGTCAACAAGCAACGGAGCCAGTGAATCTCAAATCATGACTCACAGACCTCAGGAGCATCATGAGGAACCAAAGACCTCTTTCTGGAAAGTGGACCTAGTACAGGAATCAATATATGTGAAATTTACCTTGCGTAAAAGTATAAAGGAGCAAGAAAGCACTGTGGAAATGCCCCAATACTCTTTTACTTGGTGGTATGTGTAGGGGGGTCAAATTATCCAATAATACTAACTTTTAGGACATCATTTTGCCCTCCAAATGAATAGATATCATTTTGAAGCCAGTGTTCTTCAAAATAGTGACTTTGAAATAATAGTCCCTTCCTCTCCCTCTCTAAAAGTATATTTTTACATAAAAATACAATATGTGTTTAATCCATGACCAATGTCAAACTAAAGAGCATATTAACAATATCTAGACCTATGTCATTAGCCCTGATTTTGATTTGTTATTATTTTGAAACAGACTCACTGAGCTACCTAGAGAGTTTTCAAATGTGTCACCCTCTTACCTCAGCCTCAGGAGCAGCCAGATGAAATCCTGTACCATCACACATGACAAAATCAGAATGCTTTCCAAGTGGCATAGATGACCTTTTCCTTAGTAATCTGGGATAGGTAACACAACAGGAAAAGTGGTTTTTTTTGCCTTGCAAGCCTATTCTGTTTACTGTGTCCTAAGAGAGTGTTAGCACACAAATGCACACTCTTTTGAATGTCATAACCTTTTACAGTGCAGACTTCTTAAATCCACGCATGTTTGTAAGCCATAGCTCAAGAATAAAATCTTATAACTAGAGTGGATCTGTGAAGCCACTAAGTGATGTCATTAGCTGTGCTGTCAACAGTGCTGTGACAGACATCAGCAGGTGTGTGTGGACAGACCTACAGGCTTGCTATCACAAGGACTCCGGTGGTGTGGCCAGGAGTGAGTGGCTCCAAGGCTGCTCACCACCCTACAAGGCTCACATTCACCTAGTGTGCTAGGACTGCTCCACTCAAACCCATGGTGTGCCTCTGGAAGCGCGAACCCTCCAGTGGGTTCTAAAGCCCCTAGAGTAGTGTTAGCCTCAGTATCCTGGCTTCGAGGTCCTGGGAATCTGATGCGTGGATGTGTGACCTCATCCTCCATCCCCTTCTCCCCACCTCTTTGCATTCCCAGGCTCACTGGCTTATTGGCTCTTCCCAAAACCTGAAACTGCTTCCTTCCTCTGCACCTTGACATCACATGCCTGGATCACACTCCTGCTCTGGTCCCACATCAGAGACCTTTACTCCCCTCTTGGCACAGCATTCTCAGCCAGGAACTTCCCTTCCTTTCTCTGCTTCTTTGCCCCCACTGTGGTGACATTTCCCAGCATATCATGTATTTGGTTTTTTTTTCTATCTGTTTGATTTTTTTTTCAGCTTGTCAGAATGAAGGCTCGCAAGGGCCTAAACCTCAGAAACAAAACAAATCAAAAGTAGAGTGTGTGTCAATACCTCAACAGCTTTCTTCTACTGTTGAATCATGGCTTCAATAAGCAATTGCTGAATCAATATTCCGAAAGCTTTTTTTCTAGAATCCTTTAGGGAAAGTTAAAATGCAAATTCAAAGTCTAGAGCCCTAGAGAGTGTCCACAACGGATCTGATGCTCAGGCAAATTGTGTGAAAGCATTCAACTAGTGAGAAGGCCTATTTGACACTAGAAAAAATCTCTGCGACATTCAAGCATCTAAGAGACTTCTCTCCTCCCACAGCGTGAGTCTGCTGTTAGCTCATCCTACAAGAGGCTGCAATGCTTGCTTATTGAGTACTCGATTATGGCCCCTGTCACTTCAGTTTTGCTAACACATCCCCTCTCTTTTTGTGTCATGGTCACGAGCATCCCACAGACACTCCACTGCTCCGTATACATCTGCGTACTTGGCGGTCCTGTATATGACACACTCACTTCTGGCTCTGAGAAAGACACAGTAGAAAACACGAAAAGAAACACAGGCATCTATGCTGAGACCAAGGCCTTTTCTTAGCTCAGGGGCTATTGCTTTCCTTCCAAGGAATGAAGGGAAAGCTGGGTTTAAGGAAGTTCTTTAAGCAAGCCGGACTGCATTTGCTTTAATTTTTATTATTATGTGTATGTGCATGTGCTTGTATTGGGTACATGCATGCGAATACCCTGACTGCAGGAGTCCGAACAGGGCATCAGATTTCCTGGAACTGGAGTCATAAGTGATTGTGTGCTAAGAACTGAACTCCAGTCCCCTGCAACAGTGGTGCTACTGCTTAACCCAGAACCACCGCTCCCACCCCAAAATGGAATACTTTAAGCATCTTGCTGTGGATGAAATGGAAGAAAAAGTCCTGCTCTGTCATTTCCCACCCTAGGCAACACAGACCTCTGGGCAATTAGTTATTAGTAAATAGTCACAATTCTCAAACAGTTAGAGCATGCTTGCCTGCTTAGAGGAGCTCAAATTAAATGTTCAATATTTTATGAAGGCTTTGAGTGGTAATGTTTACTTGATCTGATGTGCTCTTATTGCGGGGAGAGACGACAGAACTGGAAGGATGAAAGCAACCTGCAGTGACTTGAGGGACCCTGCTCGGTGTTTTATTATTTAGATGTTTCTTCATGGAACAGAGGAATCTTCCCCTTGGTGGGACCATCATTGAAGCAAAACTCTGTCACAAGTGATTATCTTGAAGATTTTTAATGTCCAGAAAAAGTCTCCAGATCATTTGATAGAATTTAGTGATAAAATAAAAGTTAAACTAATTTCAGTTAACACGCACCTTAATGTAACCGTGTTCTTTGAGAAATAGTTATACTAAACGCATTTTAGCATTAAGGAAATGGCTCGGTGGATAAGAGTGTTTAATATACAAGCAAGAGGAGCTGAGTTTAATCCCAGTGCCCACATAAGAACAGAAATCCAAGTGTTGCCATGCTCTCCTGTAATCCCAGTACTGTCGGGGAACCAAGGCAGGAGAGTCACCGAGGCTTGCTCCTGCCAGTCTATTGGAAATGGCTAACCCCTGATTCCTGTCTAAAGGGAGTAGAGCAGAGAGATTCTGTTTCAAGGGAGTAGAGCCAAGAGCAGTGGGACAAGCCTTCCGATGCCCTTCTCTTTTCGCTGTGCACAGGAATGGGCTCTCTCATTCCCTGCACATTCACACACGCACATGCATGCACACACACACACACACACACACACACAAGCACACACACATTTACACATACATGCACACTCACACACACTCACACACACACAAGATATGAAAAAAAACTTTTCTTAGCTACGATCCCTGTAGTAATTATCCACTTGACTGTTCAGTGGTTTCCCAGGATATTCGAAAGCAAGAAAAGAGAGCCCTAAACTACTATAGGGTGATATTTTAAGGTTCGAAGAAACTCTTATGATTCAGGCAAGGGCAGTGCTCAAGGGAAGTAATGAGTTACCGAGGGTACTGGATTTATGGAGATGCCTGCTTTTGGGGTTATACAAAGTCAAGGACTACTTTTGTGGTTATCCGAAGTCATCCAACTGCAGTCATGGCTTACATGTAAATAACTCCCAGAAATCCCCATCGTAGGCTCCTCATGTGACTCACTTTAGTTAGATCTTTATACAAGTTTATAATTCTATCTCCTTTTTTTTTTCTCACAACCAGAGACCGAGGTAAAATTGAACGAAGAATAACTTTATCTTAGAGGATCTAGAGAAAGCTTTAGTTAGACTCTACTGTTCCATGTGAGTGCAAATGACTTTATCCTTTGCTATTCTAGGTGTGAGAAAGGGAATGCATTTGAGCTTTTTCATGTGTGTGAGTGTTTTGCTGGCATGTATGTCAGTGCACTACATGTATGCCTGCAGAGGCCTGAAGAGGGCATCAGATCCCCTAGCACTTGAATTACAGATACTTGTGAGCCATTCGATGGGTGCTAGGATTCTAACCCAGTACTCCGGAAGAGTAGACGGTACTATTAACCACTGGGGCGTCTATGCAGCCCTGCATTTCACCTGCGTTTCAACTGTTTTTTTTTTTTGTTGTTGTTGTTTTGTTTTTTTTTATTTTCGAGACAGGGTTTCTCCGTAGCTTTTGGTTCCTGTCCTGGAACTACCTCTTGTAGACCAGCCTGGCCTCTAACTCACAGAGATCCACCTGCCTCTGCCTCCCGAGTGCTGGGATTAAAGGCGTGTGCCACCACCGCCCGGCCTGCATTTCAATTTTTAAGCAAATATTTGGGAGATATCACCACACCCTATCCAGCCAACCTAGCGCTGAGAATGTACTTTAGCAACAACTGGGAACAGAAGATCCCTATTCTCATCTGTCTTGCAGTCTAACAGGAAAATAAAGAACCCGATGAGATCAAAAAGAAGAGGAATGCAGCTGAGCAACAGTCAATGGTTTGAAGTGAAGGTGATATACAATACATGGCACAAATATCTTGAGAAGGAGAAATCTGAGCCCAGAATCAAAGTAAAACTTAAGAACTGACGAGTGCAAAGCTCATTGAGAAGGGCAGATGCAGTGTCATCTGCAGAGCCAATAAGGGGCATGAATGTGAACTGAGAGCCAATGAGGGGCATGGATATGAACTGAGCCAATGGGGGGCAAGATTGTGAACTGAGAGCCAATGAGGGGCATGGATGTGAACTGAGAGCCAGTGAGGGGCAAGATTGTGAACTGAGAGCCAATGAGGGGCATGGATGAGAACAGAGAGGAGATACAGTGTCACTAAGAAGACCCAGACCACTAAGCTTGATGAGCAGAGTTTGATCCTAGTGACCCACATGGTAGAAGGAAAAAGAGATTCCAATTTATTCTCTGACCTCCACACACACCGTAGCATACATGCATGTGTGCTCATACACAGATACACTCAAAATAAACACATGAATATACACACAATAAAGAAATAAGTGTAAAAATTAAATTAAATTAAAATTACAAAGTCCTTCATACAAAGAAGAAAAGTTACCCCTGTGCCCAAATCGCCTTCTATTTCCATGACAGTCACCACACTCAGACAGCCACAGGAGACATATCCTATGGCTATAAGGAAGCAGGAATAGGACGCTAAATGATGATGACGCAAGAGATGTGTTCAGTGGCAAAGGTGAAGGATGACACGGGCTGGATCATCCCCACTTCCTGCTTCTCAGTCTCGGTCCTATCGAGCTCTACGTTTATCTGCTTCTGAAACACTACAAGGGCACCCATCAGTGAAGCACAGTCACCCAGTCAAATGTTAGAGAGAAATGAAGGAATAACTGTACAAAAAGCAGAAAGGACAGAAAATATAAATTGGGATCCTCGTGTCATTGCTGAGAGATGATGGCAACAGGGAGGAAGGAGAAGGGGAAAGTATGGCCAATTATGACTGAAGTCTTCAGTATTTGCGAGAACAAAATTCCTTGAGCTTGTCAGTGAAGAAACCCTTGTCAAAGTAGGAAGAGGTAGGTGCAGGTGAATGCGCTGAAGGAGTACAGTGGCAGCTTCGATGTGCGTATGTGCTATGATTTGATAAATGACACTGGTATTTTGAAAGATTGGAACTGTTCAAAGGAAAGGATACACACATCAGCGTTGCAGAGAGCTTTTGTATTTTGTGGCTGGAATTACGTTCCCTCAAAGGATAAATTGCTCTCCAGACATACAGAGTCTCAGATATTTCTTGGAAAACAGGTTACAGTGGTTGTTATTACTTCAAATTAAACTACAACGGACTATGACAGAGCCTCAATAAAGCAGAGCTGACATCATTATAGGGGAATCAAAAGAGGAACAGCAACAGACATAGAGAGGACACTGTACCTAAGGAGGCAGGAACTCGAGAGCTAAACAAATATGCTATAGATTCCTGGGATTCCTGAAGTAGGAGCGGGTAGTGAGGTACATCCTCTGAAGCCCTCAGAGGGAGCACAACCTCAGAGGGAGCACTATCTCAGAAGGAGTACCACCTCAGAGGGAGCATAACCTCAGGGTGAATATAACCCTGCCAACACCTGCATTTCTGACTTCTGATTTCCAGAATTAAGGAAAACTTTAATCCTGTTTTAAGCAACTCTGTTCATGATGTGCTTTATGTCATCAACATGGGAACCACCAATATAAGCTTTGTGGGATTTCACTCATCAAAGAAAAAGTATCCTGAAAGTTTTCCTGAGGGCAAAAGTCAAGAAGGAGTCAGACAAAGTGCTTGTGTATTGACAGATACCGTTAGAACTTTTACTGTTTAAATCACACTCTCTGTCCTTGCTACAACCAAAGACTTTGAGCCTGTTCAAAGAGTTAGAGCTACAGGATAAAATAAAAACATAAAAGGGAGAATTGCATCTCAGGCACAAATTTTATTGACATTAGCTCTCGTGATGTATATTTAGGGGACTACGTTATTAAACACCATGTTGGAGAGCTGTTAATAAAGCATTTTGCAAATAACTTAACATCTTCTCAGTAGATTTTGATGCTTCCCCAGGTATCAATTTCGCGTGTTTGGCCCCACACATTAACTTCTAAACACTCAGTAACGTTCCACTTCCAGGTTTTAATGGGGGATATTTTTTCTCTCGAATAACCATTTAGTTTACAATATTTGAAAAGTTTAAGGATTCTGAAGTCATTGAGAGAAAGAATGTCATGCCAATGTCAAATGAATGATATTGGATAGAACTAGAATCTTACATTATTCAGAAGTTAACTTTAATTTATTTGTTACTAGTAGAAAGTCAAGGGATCAAAGAAAGTCAAAACAACTAAACCCACTGCTTATGTCAAAGTCAAAATGCAAGATGTTTTAAGACTCAAGCCATCAGTCAAACGTGATGTCATTCTATTTCAGATAGAATCCACACCTAATTACTTACTATAATTTCTGCAGTGCAGAAGGTGATGGTTTCCTTATGATGATGCCAACCCAGAATTCTAATCCTAGTAACTCAGAAAAGAAAATTAAAAATAATTTCATACAAACAAAGCAGAAACAACAAAATGCCATCAATATCCACTACAAGAGAGGTTAAAGAAAATTATTTTAATGAGAGGAAACTCTTACCAAGCTAAGAGCTTTGCCATTTTGGTAAATTTGAGAAAAGATGTGGGACTGGAGAGATGGGTGGTGTCAGCAGTACTTCCTGAGTCTGAGAACTGGCTTACCAAACTCGACCTCCTCTCCAGGTCCTCTCCTGTCCTCCTTGTACAAAGGCATGGAACACTGGACCCACAGACACACAGACACATAGATACACAGAGATGCGCAGACACACAGACATATACATAGACAGACATACACACAAATACACACAGAGAGACGTATAAACACATACACACTGACACACATACACAAAGACACATTAAGACACCTACTTCCTCATACACACACAGACACACACAGAGGCACACACACATACAAACACACACAGACACACATACACAGAGAGTGACACATAGAGACACACACACAGACACAGGCAGAGGCACATGCACTTATAGACATAGGCACACAATAAATATTTAAAAAGAAAGAAAAGAATATTTTCATCAAATTTATTTTAAAGTTATTGGTATTTCAAATACCCTATGTAGTTTGTCTTGTGTTGCAACTCTGATGTGTGACCTGTGTCTATCCATGCAGGATTAAAATGAAATAACAATAGTCCATACTTAGCCATAGACCGAAGTCTATTTTTAGAGATCTTACACTGTATATAAAGTTATAAAGTGTGATTCAGAAGTGGCTCTGACAAGTCAAACGGGTTTGCTATAAACTTCCGAGTGGGAGTAAGCAAGCTGTGCTCTGCTAAGCAAGTTTGCTTCATGCCCTGTCTTGTAAATGATCTCTATTAGAGCACAGCCACATCCATTCGTTGGCATGCATCTGTTGGTTTAGTCTTCAGTAGCAGAAATGACTACTTGGAGCAAAGTCTAAACAGTTCAAAACCCTAAAATATGGATGATTTAGCCCTTTCCAGAAAGATTTTGAATCATTTCCGTAAACTAATGAATTTTCATCAAAAATCACAATAAGACACATTTCTCTTAAGTCTTTATGATAAAAATTGTTAATACATATTCTAAAATATTACTATATGCAATAAATTTAATGTAACTATATCAGGATTATATTAAATATAAGTGTCATGAAACTTGTACCAAAAAGGGTCCAATTGTCAGACTGAATAAGGAAGGTAAGATATAATCATTTATCTCAGTGGATTGTTAGAAGGGCCTAATAGTCTCAAGAATTATAGACTGTTATATTTTATTCCACATAAGAAAATTTTAATTGAATAAAATGGAATCAATGTCAAAATATGCAAGACGCATCAATATGTTTTCAAAGGTAATTAACATATTTATGAAGATACCTACAGAATGTAAATGTCATTTTTACAGTTATATTGTCTCTTTGTCTCATGTATGAGTGTGTATGTATATATATATGTGAGACCCCACATGTACAACAACCCCTGTGTGAAGATCAGAGGACAGCTTGTAGGATTTGATTCTCTCCTTCCACTTTTTAATTCCTGTTAAGGAACTTGGTTCTCCAGGCTTCCCAACAAGTGGCTTTATCCACTGGTCCATTCCACTAGCCCACAATTTAAGCAAGGGTAATAAATGTCTGCTGTGTATACAGCAATTGAAAGGAAAATATGTGGCATAGAAACAGACACCAATAAAAGGACGAACAATGATATTGGGAGAAGCTGTGGAGGTGAAGAGGGAACGATACAGGCCATTCCACTTTCCCCTTGAACCTAAGATCGACTAGCTCTGTCAGAACTGTGTGCAAGGTCCAGGAGGAGAAATCACTTGGGTGTTCGGGACTCCCATTCCAGGGCTGGAGTGGAACGAGGATGATAGATCGTGCTGGCCTGGCTTCCCCAGAGCCCAGTGTTTAGGTGTGCTGTGGAACACTTGGGGCAGAGCTAGGGTGGGGAGAGATTCAAAGTCATCACTCGCTACGTAGTGAATTCAAGGCAGTCTGGGATCCCTGAGGACCCCATATGTGAATATAAATAAATAAATAAATATATATATATATATTCTCTATATACATATATACATATTCTCTCTCTATAAACATATGTTCACATACACGTAAACACATACATACACACACATATGGCAAAAAGATTCATCCTCCCATCACCAACTAGGAGGAGCGACAAGATCCCCGTACTATCACTTGACCCGCAAGACCACAGCTGCCCCGGGACTGCTCTCCCTGCCGGCTAATGTACACTCCCCAGAACCAGGCTCTCAGCCTTCACTGACACCTTTCTGGAGAAACAGCTTCAGCGTTCTTCTCCCTCACAGACAAGAAAACTCACTTTCCAAATCCCTAAGCCTAAGCTGATGTCCCCAAGGGGCGTGGAGTGGAGGTTGGCAGTGTGGCCCTGTCTCCTGCGGTTGCCTCCTTTTCTCCATGTCAGCTTTACTTTAGCGTTTACTTTAGCGTTCTCTGAAAGGCTCAGTCTGATTCCTTCCTTTCTTTGCTTAATTCTTGATCTCTCTGGACCTTTCTCAGCCTCCCTGTTGCTTATTTTGCATTTCAGGTCAGAATCCCAGCTTCACTGTCCAAGCCAGGCCAGAGGGAAACCATGCAATAGCCTCAGCAACCTTTCTCAAGCCATTCCCTCCTTCTGGAATGTTCTATTTCCTTTCCTAACTTACCTGCTTAAACCTCTTTATTTCTCAGGTCTTGATACAAATGCTTCTCACCCAAACAACTGCCCTATCTAGATTAGGTGGGATAAATTAAATTTCCACAGTAATTTCCATTTTTTTTTAAAATCAGGCATATGTATGAACATGTGTTTAACCATTTGATTAGTATCTCTCTAGCTTATATGAAGAACTCACAGGAACATGGATTCTGCATCTATTTTACACTATCTTTCCAATGTTCATTATAGTATGAGATCTCTCTCTCTCTCGTATGTGTATAAGTACATATATATTTAATTAGCAAATACGGAATGAAGAGACACAGGGAATTATTAAGGATAATTAAGGAGCTAAAACACATGGATATATGAAAGAATGGAAATCTCAACTAATATGTATTCACAAAGCAAATGTAACTCAAGGGTAATGATATAATTTATATATGAATATGTTTAATGTTTTATTAGTAGTGCCTTAAAATACTTCAAGAAAGCTCCAATTTATAAGAAATTGAAATATCAGACTGACAATATTATATTAAGTGTGTATTTAAGGTCACCCAGACAATGGCAAATATTTCCTATTTTAAGTTTCTGAAATTCTGGAAGTACTTCCTTTTCACCAACAAGTTCTTTTTATAGACCAGCTGGTCTTAGGGTGGAAAAAATACAGTGCCACCATCAGAATTTTCAATGATTTTTTTAAATTTGATGTGCCTTTTCTTTCTTCCACTCTGCAGTTTGAGGATGTGACTGCCGCCCAACATTTTAAGCTCTTTCTGCTCTGGCTTAGCTTCAGTTATTTCCATCCGCCAAAGTGATTTTAGACAACATTGTCAATGGTGCTAAGCACAAAACTTCCAAAGATAGTAGACCATTGGGAACCATGGGTATTTCTTATTGCCTGCCTTTTGTAGCCTGTTATCTGGTGTTTGATAATTAAAGAAGCTTACAGTATTCATTAGCAACCCCTCTCCATATAGAAGAACCATTGTGATCAATGTAAGAGATTTAAGGCTCTGTCTGTTCTCACAATTAGTATAAGAATTGTTGAAATCACACCAGGCCAGCAACTGCTCTGGGGCTGAAAGGATCTGACTATGGGGAGAGGATAGCTTCACAGGAAATTGAGTGCATCTGAGGAGCTCTCCAGGGCCCCTGCCTCTGATAAACACCAGGTCATTATCCCACTTGGAGTTAAAGACTTTTAGATGTTTAGACCCACACTGCCTATCACAGCACAAAGCGTCAAACAGTTCTTCCAGGCCACTTGTGGATTTCTGAAGAGGGACGTGAAATGGGTAGCAATACTAAGAATATGATCTTCACATTATTCCATGTCAGTGTCCCTAATTCAAATGATGGTTTCTCTCCTGCCTGTTTTTCCACAAGTTTACTTTTGAGAATCTCCTAAAAGCTTCCTGAGGCATCTTTTGTGCCACTTCACAAGACACTCCAGTGGAGTGAGTGAGAACCAGATCTGAATATCATCGATGGATTTGGTCTTTACTAGTATACAGAGACAGTGGGCTTTGGACTCCAGATCACATTCTGAGTCTCTTGGAAATCATTTGTTCCTTTTAGTTATCTTTAGCAGTCCCTTATGCTTTTCTACACAAAAGCTGAAATTGTCTATGAGAGGCACACAGGAGACACCATGAAGATGTGGGGAGTCAGCCATACAGAATAAAAGAAAGGTAAAATGCTACATGGTAAAACAAAGATTAATATAACCCAGTTAATGAAGTTATAAGAGCTAGTAGGACAAGCCTAAGCTAAGCCTTAGCTTTTATAATACATCTTCATGATATTTGGGAGCTTGCTAGCGGACAGAGAAAGAATTGCTACATCTGGCACCCAACATGGGGCCACATATTTCCACACAGAATTTAAGAAGGATTATAAAACAGTTCCAAACACAAAATCATAGAGTCAAACATGGCTTCTTAGTCCTACAGTATCTCAGGTGGGCTGCTGTGTACAGAGATGCTGTCCCAGGCTGTGCCTTCAGGCGTGATTCAGGTAATGTTATGCGAAGAGCCACATGATCGGTTTAAGGCTCAGCTCACATTGTTAGAGAAGACTACAGGTGCACAGTAAAGTGGTCCAGACCAAAATAACGTTTAAAAAGATACAGAAAAAGATGGATAGAGAGTAATAATAATGATGATTATAATAAAATAATAATAATACATAGTTTTAGAATAATGAAGATTTAAAAGAGAGTAAAATAATATAAAAAGGACAAGCCACATACTGATGGGAAATATAGCAGAGGGAGTTTGGCCTATATGATGTTTTGTTAATTTTAAATTTTTTAAATGCCAATAAGCAGAAAACAGCAGCTGCTGAGAGACGTTGCATTGTGGAAGGGACTGCTGAATGAAATCAGTCTATTTACTTTAGGGATGTCTTGGTTTTAAAATGAAAAATGCATTGCATTGGGAGAGAGGTTATTCCTTTATTTCCATAGGTTCCTCTCAAAATTAAAAAGATTAGCGTTGACTGAGGCGGGGGGAGATATCCTGAGAATCTTTGCTAAAGACATGATGGAAAAAGCCAAAAAAGACTGCAGAACAAGTGACATATCTGCTGATTTTTGACATGGGGAGAGCTCTGAGCCTGGATGAGACGTGCTGAATCTTGTTGGTTGCAGACTCCTCATGACTTATTACTACATACCATCTATGACATGGATAGAGATTTCATACAGACCAAATAAACTTATAAAGTTGAAAAATGCCTTTTACTTACTCAGACATAAAACAAAAAATCATCTTCCACTGACTTGTGCACACTGCACATTACATATCTATGTTAACACAGATAAATATGTTGCCATTAAAAGTCTATGTTTTCAGAATAAAAGGACCAGACACCAATAAAGAAAAGTGTCCCAGATGACCCAGCCTCTCAGAATCTCTCTGTTTCAGTTTTCTAAATGTTCTACATCCTGAAAACTTCAAAGCTGCTGGCTGAGGTGGTCCAGCCTCACAGAATCTCCAGCCAAGACCTCAGATAAGCTCTACACTTTCCCATTACACAGACACCAAACAAAAATAGTACAAATTGCTCTCACAGGATTTGACCATTGCCCCAGTTTTTTCAGAGTTCCCTAAAGATGCCATCCCTCCACACAACAGGAAGTAGCCTAGGGAACCTTTTGCCCACATCCCCAAAATGTGGGATGGGCAGTTTTTGATCATTTGGTGGGTTAAGGATGTTTGTCATTGTTTAGGAGGGTTGGTCACAAGTTATTGTAATTGTAGAAAATAAGCAAAACAAAGGAGATTAGATTCAGAAATCTCTTTCTGAAGGGAAAAGGGGGGTATAGTATAGAAATGATGGAATAAAGGAGTGGATTGTTGAATCTACTTTTGAACTAAAAACCAAGTGCATTTTGCCATGATCACTTGCAGCTGGATAACTCCTCAGGTAGTTCTTGAAGAAAACTGTGTCCTCCTGTTTCCACAACCTTTGAAGGCCTGTAGCTCTTCATCTAAGGCTGGGCCTTGTGACTTTCCCCATTTTTCCCATCTGCACTGGCATGACAACTAGAGTTGTCATTATACAGGTCCTGGTTTAGGTGA
This sequence comes from Microtus pennsylvanicus, assembly GCF_037038515.1. Lineage (NCBI taxonomy): Eukaryota > Metazoa > Chordata > Mammalia > Rodentia > Cricetidae > Microtus > Microtus pennsylvanicus. The sequence goes on along the minus strand of NC_134580.1, from coordinate 146,155,228 downwards.
CCCTATTGCTGAGCTTTCAGGGGCACTTTAATAAAAGATTTAAAAAATCTTCTTTGCACATCACCCCATTCCCCGTCTGGTATTAGTAAGTCTGTGTAAGCTCAATGATTTCTCTACTCAGGTGTAAGCTTTGAAGAATCATAGCTGGTGACATCCTATGCTTTAGATATAGTAGTTTATCCCTGAGACTGAGGAACTTTCATTTCCCAGCCCATTAAACAAGGGTTTTAAAATCAGCTTCATGGCCATATCTGTGTCTTTGATTCTTCAAGATAATAGGCAAAATGGTGCATTATGTGATAAGCAATCAGTAATTCTTAGTTTCTGGTTTATTATCATCCTTTTTATTCTGGCTGCCTAATTGTTTAAGCATATGGCATATGGGCCAGACAGTTAAAATTCTCTGAAAATGTTCATTCAGTTGAATGAATGGGGCTTTATCTTATTGACAGTATTTTTGTTTCCCTTCAGTGTGCTTGTGTTTCCAATATCTGACACAGTACCCAAGATATATATACATAGAGAGATATAAATATGAATATGAATATATATTTGAGTCAGTAAATAGATGAAACAATGAGAAAATTAATAACTTACAAAATCTATTTTTAGTTCTTATATAAAACATGTATAGTGCCAAGCTTTCATAGAATATGATTTTTTTAATCCCTGAACTACTTGGACTTCCCATTTTGTTTAGAAAAATGTAGAGCACCAAGAGATTCCCTCAAGTTTCTCAAGACCAAGTAACTTCCAAGAAAATTCTCTTCTTCTCCTCTATCCTCTCATATTGACTCCAAAGCCCACACTTTGCCTCACAATGCACTATTGAACATATTTTACATTGGTTTTTATTTATACTATATTATCACTACTTTTTATTTTGACTTTTTTTGAGAATTTTATACACATGTACTGTATTTGCATTATTTCTTCCCTGTTTCCCCATTCCAACTCTTTCTCCCAACTTCCTTCTTAAAATGACCTTTTCTTTATTGTTCTATGTAATATAAGTACACACACATACACATACATACATATATACACATATATGTATACAAACACACACACACACACACACACACACACACACACATATATATATATATATATAAAACTTTCTGAGTCCATTTAATGTTGCTTCTGTGCACAGGTATTTGGGGCTGAGTGCTTAGAAACGGACATCTGTCAAGATTAGTCTCCCCCCTCTCACCAGCCATTCACCGTCTGTTCCTCTTCATCTAGGAGTGGAACCTTTTGAGATTCCCCATCCTGTTGGTTTGTCACCAGTTGTTGTAATTGTGCTAGTCTTATTCAGGAAACTATATTGTTGAGATATCATATATATCGTTCTGTTATATACAGAAGACATTGGCTTTCAACAGACATCATTGTCTTCTGGTTCTTACAATCTTTCCACACCTCTTCTGTGATGCTCCCTGAGCCTTAAGTGTAAAGGTTAAGCTGTACATGTACCAACTAGGGTTAAACAACCCAAGGTTTGTTCTTCTCTGAATTCTAAGAGTTGTGTGATTTTGATTGGTCTCCATCTGCTGAACAAAAACTTCTTTGATGGGGAGTGAGATCTATACTTACCTGGGGTATAAGGAAGCGTATTTAGAATATTGGTAGAAAATGATGCTGGTTTAGGAAAGTGGCGATGGTAGGCTATCCTCTATGATCCTTGTCTTTCCTCCCCAGCTACAGGCTTGTTTACAGAACTAGGCATACGTTCCCTCCTATTGATTAGGTCTCTAGTCCAATAAGGCAGCTGTTGGTTACCCCCAAGTGATTAGTGCCACTATTGCAGCCTTGGACATAACTTTTCATACTGGTCATTGCTGTGACTGAAAAGCTTTACAAATCTAGGTAGAACCTTTCATATCTTTTCCCTTGGCAGCTTGGATAACACCTCCAGATACTTGTTTCTTGCATCACAGCTTCTCATCAACCTGAAAATTCACACAACATAGGACTGAGGATTGATTTTCTATTTTTTTGACTGACTGCTCTATCGACTGGCTCAAGTTGCACTAACTTGTGAACAGACAAAGGAAAGCATGGACTACTAGAATGAGCTGTATAGTAAGCATTATCCAAAATCAGGAATGACTCCTCTCAACTTCAACATAAGCAATACACATTTTGAAATTACAGGCTTTCAAAATAATCTAATCTGTTGCTGTTGCGAAAGTTGCGAAAAAAAGTAACAGACATCTCTCACTACAATGAATTCAATCAAGTTTTTACACACAAGTCCTCACTATTTTATTTCAAATGATGATTGGCCAGTGACTTTAAAAAGCATCAATATGTCAGCATAATTAGCAAAGAGCTACAAAAAATTATTTTCTTTGTAGACGTTTAGGCATGTTTTAAATGCAAATGGAATATTTTTAGAACCACACACCATTCCATTCCTTCAAAAGTCCCAGATTTCTGCTTCTTCATTGTTGAAAATCCCAAGCTCCTCGGTCCCTGTCACCATTGTAGGATAAAAGAGCTTTTGTTGCAAACTGGTCTTTCTTGAAGAATCCATTAAAGTTTAAGCTTATGCCTCGCACCAGGAAAGTAACGTGTTCATTTCCCCTGAGCAGATTCCAATTGCTTTGTGCCACTTAATACAAGGGGAAAAGGTGAAAGGAAGAAAGGAAGAAATAGAGTTTTTTTTTCCCCAGTAAGACTCTATATGTAAAGCACCATTTAGAATGCAAACTTCATAGTGGCATGAGGAATGGTCAATAAAGATGGTAAGTGTTGTATTATGTGTGATAATTGCAGAATGATGGTTCTAAATTCCAAGAAATAATCCTCAGTAAATCACAATGCAGAGAAAATCACAGGGAAATATTCATGGCTCCTCTAGGAATATATTAGGCAGTGTTTAGAAGTAAATTTGAGGGTTATCCTGGGAACAGGAGACATGCTTTTCTATGTCTTCCAAACACATTTATTACATGTGCTTTTGGGGAAAAGATAACTGAGTTAAACTTCTTGATAAAAATGTCCCAAAAGTCAACTTTAGGAGAGTGTTTAATGTGACTTCTGATTTGAGTAATATAGTCAAAATGTTACATTTCAGCAAGAGGTAGAAATTCTGGCTGGAGAACAGAACTTGGCTACACAAACAAATTAGTTCACCCAAATCTACAGCCAGGAAATGAACAATAAACAGTAATATTGGTGATGGTGAGTTTGCCTTAATGTGAGGAAAGCATCATTACAAATCTCATGTACTGTCAGCAAGCCTCCCAGTTGTCCCAGATTCGTCACATTCTCAGGCCATCATCCTCAGGCTTATCTGACTTAGGGACACTGGGCCATACCCATAATGCACAAACAGACTGGCACACTTTGCCAGAAAGGGAGCTTTGCATTTAGGGAGCAATGAATCGGAGACAGGACACAACTCTATCTTATTTCTTTTCCCATAAGCCAGCTGTGCCGTAAGCCACATAAGCATAGGCTCATGACATCAGGACAAGAGGGCTCGGGAGAAGGATTTTCATATTGACGGGCCCAGGTTGCATGGTGGGCTTCTCGAACGCAGAGACACAGCTGCTCAGTGTATGCTTTTGTCCTCCCTGGAATGCACCGAAGAATGCCCTGGCTGTTAACATCTCAGTGTTCCTCACTACTTCTGATTAACCTTTTTCTCTTATGTGCATTTTACAACCTTCAATGTTACTGTAAAATATCTGGCTGTCATTTTGCCTCTTTCCAAGTGTGTGGAAATGCAGCCTACATTAAAAGCATGTAAGAGCTTAACTTTCTGTGGAATCCTAAATGAGGTTGGTCTTGCCCGATAGTAACCAGAGCTTTCACACCAACCTTGCTGTTCTTCCGTTAATCGTTTTTGAAGATGGACTCTTAAAAGAAATTCCACACTAGCTCAGAATTGAGTACAATAGAGGGTTATTTACTTAGGGTAGACTCACTGATTATAGTCCTCTGCACAAACGGGAAACAGGAACCACCGAATCACACCACCGGAAGAGAGGCCAGATGTGTGCTTTACATTAGCATATATAGTATAAGAGGCCACGCCCAAGTGGGCGGGTAAATTAAAGGCTACTGGCTGTAGGAATTCCTATAGCAGTTTTTATTTATTATTTAAAATTGTATGCAAGTATACACTGTATTTTGATCAGTCCCTCCTTCCTATACACCCCTTTAGTCCTCTCTAATACTTCTCCCTACAAACTCCATGTCTTAAGTTTTTTATAAGTCACCGAGTCCAGTTAGTTCTGCCTGCATGTGCATGGATCATTTATTAAAATACATATGAAATGCCACTAATTCAATAATTCTCATCATCTTTTCTAAATACTTAAGGGTACCAGAAATTATACTATGAGTCATATGTAAAAAAAAAATCAAGAAATTAAGCACTGTGGATATAAGGCGTAAGTGATGGGCGTTCCCGAATGTTGGCACTTCTGCTGGTCAGAGTGGAGTTGGGGGAAGATTTATCTATTGAATAGACTAAATCATCATCCATAAGACTCGGGGATTAAATAAATACCTGTCTACATAGCAGTTCTTCCTTTCCTCAAGCTCTGAGGTTGTAGGCATGTTATCAAACCAAATCCATTCACAACCTGATGCTTTACAGTAACCACCATGTTCTATTCCTTCCCCTTAAAATCACTGTGGGGGTGTTGCATACTGTGCTGGTGAGTTTTGACAGCTTGACTGGAACAGAACTGGGGTTACTCGGGAAGAGGAAAGCTTAGTTGAGCGATTGTTATAGTCAGATTGCCTTTAGGGTGAATCTGTGCTGGGGTGGGAGAGCATTTTCTTGATTAATTACTGATGTGGAGGGTCCACCTACTGTGGGTGGTACTACCTCTGTGCAGGTGGAACTGGGTGCTATAAGGTGTAAGCTGAGCTAGTCACAGGGAGCGAAACAGTAAGCAGCAATCCTCCATGATTCCAGAGTCTGTGTCTGCTTGAGTTCCTGCCTTAACTTCCTATGACAGACTGTGACTGGGATGTGGAAGCCAGATAAACTCTTTCCTCCCCAGATTTCTTGTGCTCATAACTCTTATCAAAGCAACAGAGAGCAAACAAGAACAGAAAGGATTACGAAATGTTTTATCTCTAATTATATTTTCCTGAAAAATTAAAACAAAAAATAACCTTATTACTGTTGTCAATGAGAGGACCCAGGAGCAACTGAAATATTCTCTTGGTTGTTAATTATACTTTCTTCAGATAAATAATTAGAAAAGAAATTTGGCTATTGGAGGCCAATTAAAGACAACCTTGTGGAGAGAGAACATAAACATTCATATCTTATGACGAGAATCTTTAAGACATACAGACCATAATAAATTATCTTTTAAGATACATTTTATTATTTCCTGAATTTAGTATGAATAAGTTCAAGAGCTTAAAAAGTAATTTTCTTTAATTGTGTGTCTTCAATCAGAAGGCACCCACCTTGTTTTTTTGAGACAAGATCTCTTACTGGCTTAGGACTCTCCGATTTGGATGAATAAGGAGCCCCAGGGATCTGATACCTCTGTCTCCATAGTAATGAGTTTACCATTGTGCACTAGATGCCAGGACCAAACTCAGTCTGTGTGTTTGCAACTTCATGGATTGAGTTATCTCTCTAAATCTCCTGAAGGAATGTTAAAGTAAATGCTTCCAGATGCTTTACTGGAAAATTTTCCAAGATATAAACTCCAGACTTCACCCTTGATCATCCAGATGTAAGGCATTTTGGGCTTGAGTATTGACTCACCTGCAGCAAGATGTTTCTGACATAGAGAGTGGACTCTTCTTCCTACCAAAGGGCTCATAACAAAGAAATTCCAGCAAATGGGAGATGTTTGGGATATTACCAATAAAATCTCCTGAGTAATCAATACCATGAAGAAGCATGTGTCTGTGCCCAGAGAGATGACTTTTGTTAGTTGAGAGGTTGTTGCACAAGCATGGGAGCCTCGGTTCAGATTTCAGCATCCGTGTCATGGACAGTGGTGTATCTGTAGTCCCAGGACTGCAGAAACAGAGACAGGAAGATCTCTGGGCTTTCTGTCAGTCCTGTTCAGTTGATTCAGTGAAAAACCAAGATGCAGAAAAATGAAGTGGAAATGGACTGAGGAGCAGAGCTGATACCAACTTCTGGCTTCCACATACATGCATACCCATGTACATATATGTACCTGCATGTGCCCATCCACTCATACACCCCCACCCACATAAGGCGTGTATCTTTCTAAAAGTAATACTTTCATCATGGTACTTTTTTGTATTTTAGAAACTACATGCAACAGTAACAAAGAATTCCATTGTAAAAATAATCAGGCTGCCTTTGCTCCCATGATAAACAGAAGCACCCCTCAATCTTGTAGCTACCAGCATCCCTGCAGGAATGCATATTCTATGATAGCATCGCCACTGAGACACAAATGTCTAAGAAATAGCTGCCTAGAATATCAGAATTTGTTTTTCATATTAATTCAATTCAAACTTCAGTGGTCACTCTGACATTCACAATGAGAGAATTGTGCTTCCGTGCTAGATGAGCAAAATCTGCGCTTCTGCCTGGCATCTTCAGTTTCACTGGGAGAGCAGCCGGTAGGACGACAGAGTCTTTGTTTCCCTCTGAAGAGAGCAAAGCTGAACCATTTAGTAAATAATACCAAGTGACCCCCAAAATAATACAACCTTCTCCTCTCCTGAGGGTATTTAAATTTTCCCCAAACCTTGCCTCCAGACACCGGTAATAGAAGTCATTTGCAGATAAGAGCACACACCATGAACTTAATCCACAGGGGAAGGCCTTGTCAATCTCCTCTCAAACACACTCGGCTCTGTCAGCACTTTCCGTGTTTCCAATCCTTGTTTCCAATTCTTGTCTTTAGCTACTGGGATTCTATGTGAGAAAAAAGTACCAAACACAAAATAAAACACATGGGGTGTTTTTAAGGAGGAACTGGGGAACTTTGCATAATCCTTTGCTTCTGCTCACTAGAAATGATGCTGTGTTGAAGGGAAACTCAACCCATAGCAAATGTTTAGACCTCATGCTGGCTCTCAGTGCATGAACCCAACAGTCGAGCCATCTCAAGTCTAGGCAATACTAGAAGCCTTACTAGTTTAACTTTTATCACCTTCCCATGTACTTTCAAATCTCTCTTGAGAATAAAAACTGGAAGCTGGGTGAAGGAGACAGAGGCATAGACAGAGATGATATGGAGATGCAATAGAGGCAGAGAGCGACAGAGATGGAGAAGGATGTAAGAATGAAATCTCAGGGTCTGGAAAGGGGCTTTCAAGGGAGTAGGGCACAGAAGAGAATGCTGTGGGAGGAAGGGAGTGTGAATTGGCACCGTAAGGCTTAGTTTCAAATGTCAGACTTGCTGTTTTGTAGAAATCTGAACAAACGCAAAGTCATAAACCCCTTTAACCTCAGTTTCCCCATCTTAATACAAACATAATTATTCCAAATGTACATAGCTCACTGGACAGCAGAGATTATGAATGCATCCTTTCTGCTAAATCCCCTTATGTATTATCCCCTCAAAGTCTATAGCAACAGGGAGAGCTCAGACAGACAGTCTGGGCCAAGGGGCTTTCTTTAATGACCAGCAAATACATACCAATACTACTAACATTTTGACCTGTGGCGGGAAATGGATGCAAGCTACCATTAACTCCCGATCTGAAGGCTTTAAAAATGAAGAAACAGCCCCCATGATGGAGAGCAAGTTCAAGTGTCAAGCTGGTAAAATGATCAGTTTGCGCCTATAATTGATAGTCATAGGTAATTGCAAAAGCTGTTAGAGCACGAACTGCTTTTTTTATCTTTAACAGCTGGGGTGCTGGGAGCAGCTGCAGATGCCATCAGCCCTCTCCCTGTGTTCCGGTTTAGAAACAGTGGTTCTCATACTGTATTAATTTTCATTGTAAATGTGATTTCTTTTTATCAAATAGAATAGCTTTGCTGCTAGGACATAATACACATTGAGGTAAAACTTAAAGGAGGCGAGTTTGTGTGTGCACCTTCTGTGCCTCTGACAAGCGTGGGTCACACATCTGTGCAGGCAGTTTTCTACTTCTGGTTTCTCACTCAGTCTCCTTTTAGATGAGAACACTGCATCTGGGAGGAAGCTCAGGTCAGTCCTGAGTGTCTGATGCTGTTTGCTGCTCCTCTGTTTTTCCCTCTAGCACGCTTCCCTCAAGCTAACCAATGGCCCACGTTCATCATTGCGGAGGCCACCTTGATGGCTTCATCCTTCACACTCACATCCAGTTGGTTAGCATATCCTGCTGGCTTTACATTCAAAGACAGATACAGAATCACCAGGGAAGTCCAAACTGCTGGTGTCTCTAGGCCATACTATTGCAGTACCAACAGCAGTGCTTGAAAGCAGGAGGCACTGTAACACGTGCCTGGCATGGTTCCATGTGGATAACAAATGGTTTGTCTGATTCTCTGAACTCCCAGGCGCATGTGCATGAATATCCTTTCTAATTGATAGATGAGCAACGTGATGCACAAGGTGGAAAAATGACTTGCAGTAAAATAGCAGAACTGGCTTCCCTGCGCCCACCACGCTCTATCCCCATTGCCCTCAGTGTGTTCTCACAGCAGGGCCAGAGTCAAGGATTCCTTTAGACTCCATCAAGCCAGCCCCCCGTTCGTACTCTGTTGCCGCTCCCTGTATCTCAGAAGGCCAGCCCAGTGACAGAGGACAGAATTCTAACGGATTTCCTCTCCTACAAGTCTATAGCCACGGAGAGCCAGACAGCCCTCCTTCCTCCCCTTCTGCTGCTGCTAGGCACGCTCTGCCACAGCACCATGTTTGATCTTCACGCTCTGGATACTCCTCGGGTCCTCCCTGGGTGACCCCTTCTCCTTGATTTCCAGCTTCCACTTCCTGGTCTGTTTCTCCCTTCCATGACCATGTTCTAACATTCAGAAGTCTAATTTCTCTGTCTTATTTAACCATCTGCTCCCTCTAGCCACTACAAATATCATGAATATTTATCCGTCACATAACTATCATGAGTGTCTGGTGTATTCTATGGTAGCACCAACAGACCAAGAAGAGAGCACAGCCCGTCTTGACCATGCTCTCCTATTTCTTCTATTATTGGTGATATTTGATGGCTTGGTTTCTGCCCTCCTTCTTCTTTTGAGAAATCTTTGATTTTTAATTTTACTTTGATTTGTTGCATAGAAGACAAGGTGGGCCTGTAATACCAGCAACCCTCCTGTAAACTCGATGTTCATGACCAGATTTTTTTTTTTTTGAGTTCACCATCTTCTAGAAGCACTCTGGAATTTGTCTATCCAACTCAACTTTGCTGCATCTCTTTCCCTCTATTCTGGATCTCCGGGAGCTTCAACTCTCCTACAATTATTTCACCACATGATATCCATGGGAAACAACTTTGGTAACTATGATTTTCTTTAAAATACACTCTGGTCAAAATTGTACACAACATTCGAAGACAGGATTTCATTTTCAAAGGCTAATGTGCATGTTTGCTTGGTCTTACAAGCTTGCCTCATGCCCGTGTAGAAAAAAATACCATACACATATTGAATTCAATGCTTGTTACTGCTTTGTCCATTTTCTTCCATTCAGATGCCATGTCAGATCTACACAAAAACTCAAAGTAAACTCACATTTATCTAGCTTTTATTTCAATATTTTCCCCCATCATTTAAACCTTAAATGTTTAGCTTAGACATTTTTTATTTATTTATGTGATATTCTTGGTATTTCTCATAATGACCAGATATGCTGTTACCCTAACAGTCTTCTGAAATAAAGTTAAGCTATAGCATAATGTCCTAAAATCTATAAATGTGTTAATACCCCAGAGTTAATATACAGACTCATTTCTCACCAAGTAAAGACTTTTGGGAGCAGACAGATTTGTATTAAATTCGCTTTCATCTATATTTTTATACCAACTTCACTAAAAATTTCAGTTATTAGTTTTAGGAATTTCTTTGATTGTCTCCAAGATAATAAATTAAAAGTTGAATGACAAGATAAACTGACGATTGGGCTTTAAAAGGGTGAGATACTCAGAGGTCCAGAGACTGTTCAGTGGTTAAGAGCTCTTGGGTCTTTCCCGGAGAACCTAAGTTCAGTTCCCAGTACCCATGCCACGTGGCCCATAGCTACTGTAACTCCAGCTGCAGGGGATCTGATTGTCTCTTCTGGCTCCCAAGGGCATTTGTGTACACTTGTATACACACACACACACACACTTACCACTAAAATACATATTTATTCAAAAAGGATGTTGCAGCTCAATCTTTATGCTACCTGATTCTATCTATCAAAACATACGTTCTTCAAGAAATCAAAATATCCCAAATCCTATCATGATTATACTGTGATGGGATAGATTTAAAAAGTTTTAAAATAGTTTTAGAAATATTTGAAAATTCTAGTTCTTTATAAAGCAAATTTAGAAATTATTATTTACAAACAAGCCCTTCAACAAAAAGCAATAAATTGGCATGCAACTTAGATACCTAGGGCATGTAACATGAATTTGCTGATTTCATACTCCCAGTCCCTTATAAATTACCCAGGTCTACATGGAGATTAGTAAAACACAGGACAATATTAAATTAGTCATCAGATTGATTGTGCATCAGGAATATATTGGGTTTTAGCTATAAATTATTATTTTAAAAATATTTTTGATACTTTTCTTCCTACCAAATATTGATAACTAAAATTGTTCATCATCTAATGTGCTCAAAATGTGTTAATATTTTCCCATAATAATCAATAAATTTAGGTTGTGGGTATGGTGCTATGATTTTAATTAAAAATCTATTAACCTTGTTTTTGATATTAGGAGCATATTTTCCTTTATTGTGAATTCAGAGTTGACTTTTATTGGAAACTACTTAACTCAAGTCATTTTACTGTTTATCCAAAGCTGCAAGCTAGCCTGGACATCATGTTCTCAGGTACACAGTCATTCTAAAGAAACCAAATGTCCTGTGTTCCATTTACTCAGTATCTTGAGGAGAGAGATCCAGAACAAGGCAATGGAAGAAAGGAAGGAAGGAAGGAAAAAGAAGACTGCATAGGATGGTAATAGCCCCTTTGCATCTTTTGATAAACAAACCCAACCACCGTGACTGAAAGGAGTTAAGTGCCCTTGGTGGCAAGTAACACTGAGCTTTGGCAAGTGTCAACTCTGGGGCGGGAACAAAAGGTCATGTTCCAAGACTGTGCATGATTTCTCAGGCATCAGAAGATACACACACATCGCAGCTCTTCTCTCTATAAACTGGTGTTTTATCTGACCATGGTCACAGGCATCTATAAACGAGCCTCTCAGCACAAGCCATGCAGACCTAGTGGTCCAGGGAACCAGGTATCTTATCATTGCGCTCTGGACCTCTAAGCCCAAGATTCAAACACAGAAAATAATTAGTGCATCTCATGGGCAAGCTTGGGCTCATTTGTAAGTTTTACTTTTATTTCAAACATTCTAATTGTAGTTTGTAATGACATCTCATTGTGGGTTCAGCTTGCATTTCCTCCAGGGCTAATTATGTTGAACATCTTTCCACAGTTTCTTTTGCACAAGAAATATCTGCTCTGTTCACGCCTTTGCCCAGTTTCTAATTGAATTTTATTACTTTGGAATCCTGTTGTTTCTTTGGGGGTTTTGTTGCTTGTGTGTGTGTGTGTGTGTGTGTGTGTGTGTGTGTGTGTGTGTGTGTGTGTCTGTGTGTGGTTTGAAGGATCCATGTTGATCCTAAACCTATAAGGATGTGCTGGAGATAAGTGTTTAAGGACTCATTCAGGGGCATGGAAACGTCTAGGTGAGGCACAGTTCAAATATTGGTGTCCTCGCAAGAAGAGACATCAGGACCAGGGAGGCAGAATGATGGCTGTGCAGCCATGAGGACCTAAGTTTGATCCTGATTACTCATTAACAACAAGGCATGGTGGTTCCCACTTACAATCTCTGAGCTGGAAAGATGGAAACAGGGTTTCTGCCCAGCCAGCCTGTTCTAGTGAACAAATTCCAAGCAAGTGAGAAACCCTGTCTCAATCAACAAGGTGGAAGCCGTCTGAGGGTGACCTTTGGCCCACAGGTGCACAAACATCAGACATCACAGAGAAGACTCCCTCCTTATTTACCACCCTCCCCAATTTTTCTCTCTCTCTTCTTTTTCCTCCCACCCTCCCTCACACACACCCAAGAATGGTCATGTGGTGACATAGCCTTATGGCCATCATAAAATACAAACAAGAAATATCTTTAATTTGTGATAGTTCTTTTAAAAACATTAAGTGAAACTTTCCCCTGAAAATATGTAGCCTAAAGAATCCTCTTTTCACACGTGAATTACATCTCCTCACTAACACAGAACTGTTTACAGTACCTGTACCATCCTGGGAGGGATGTCACAGTCTGTGGGTCTTGAGGAAGCATCCCTGTTGATCTAAACTATAAGGCCCTGGTACTCCCCACCCCCATGCACTGTCTTCCCAGTGGCTCTCAGGGCTCAGTAGCACCAGTTCGTTCTCGATAAAGGTGCCCTCACCTGGATTTGTTTATCCTTCTCCCTCTTTAGTTGTGCTGGAATTTCATGGGAGTTTCACCTATTTACTTTCTACTGAAGAACCATCCCTCGTTTTATTGTATTAGTTGAGTTTTATTTTAAATTTTGACACCTGCTCATCATACTTATAGCTACTTGTATTAGTTATGGTCTTTTATTTTATGTTTTGTTCAAGAATTTTTAAGATTTATGTGCATGTGTGTGTGCCCATCTGTGCTTATGTAACCCGTGTGTATAGTGAAGTCCATAGAGGCCAGAAGAAGTTGCTGGATTGCCTGGAACTGGAATTGTAGGTGCGTCTGAGACTCCCAGTGTGTGATGGTAATGGAGCCTGGGTCCTGGGGAAGATCAACACACACTCCTACCTGCTGACTCATTATCTCCTGGAATTTCAATTCAGATATTTAAGGTAGAGATTCAGAACATTAACTGGGAATACATTTTCTAATTGGAAATGCATTTTCTCTTCTAATTAAAGTATACGAGTTCTCTTGATTCCCCACATCGCCACCCACCCAAAGATTTCAAGACTAATTCAGAATTGGAGGGACAAAGTGTGCAGTTGATTCCTAAATGTATTCATTTATTAGACATAAAATGATGTTATTCTAACTCCATTAGTCTTTGTTCATTCATATTGCCAGTTCACTAAAGACAATTTCCTGTTGTTGACTGTTTGGTTGCCCTAGTAACCTAGTGCCAGCTTTCCCTGTGATTTCTCAAGTACTCCACACTTACGATGCACTGTAAGCTCTCTGACATTCTCTAGCATTGGCTATCGGAACCATTACTATTCTTTTGTTCTCATACTAATTCTGCATTGAAGATCCCTGTCCAAACCATTCTTTGTGCATTTGTTACTCGTTCTATTTTCTCTCTCTGCCTATTGTATACCCACGTGGTGCGTATCTGGAAAGGAAGAGCATAATTTTAAAATGCATGCTAACTTTCTGCTACTATAACAGATGACTGGGAAATTTAAGCTTCCAACATTACCTGCTTATTATCTGTGGGTCAGAAGTCCAGCAGGCTTGGGTAGACTCTCCAAGGTGGGAGTCACACACCTGCAATCAAAGGCTCAGCCAGGTGAGCTTTCTGGAGACTCTGGGCATGAACCCAGCACATGCTGAAGCAGGCTGTTGTCATAGTGGATCCCAAAGCCCCACAGAACTGACATCCTTATCTCTTTGCAGGTTGTCCATCAAAAGTCACTGCCAGTTGACTAGCTGCCATACCTAATTACTTGGAATAATGATTGTTTTTTTATATCTTCAAGGCTTAAGTTGTGTACCCAATCTTTCTTGCTTGGATCTTCTATAGGTTGTCTTATCTATGTGGACATATGTGTGTGTGTATACATACATGTGTGTATACATGTATATATATGCACGAGTATACAGGTATGTGTTTGTATACATGTGTGTGTATGTGTGTGTGTGAATTTGTTAAGAGAGTAAGGATGATATTGTGTCTGTCTGGGTCTTGCATGAACACTCTCCACCTTATTTTTTTCAGTATCTGATCTGCAACATGGTAGCTTCTCATTTATTGAAACAGAGGAGATTATAGATGGCAGAACTCGAACTATCGTGTTTTGGGGAAATCTTACTCTAACTAATAAGCTCTACCGTCAACTGAACAATTTCTATTAATAGGCACTATTTTCAGTGGTTTAAATGAAACAATTAAGGCAGAAACACCAAGGTAAATTAAATATTAGCCCTGCTCCCAAACGCTTGTCTGTATCAGGTCTTTAGCTGGTATCTTCAGCAATTCCATGAAGTTTCCTATAGACCATGCTTGGGGAAAGACTATCCCATCTTATTAAAAGATTTTCAAGTTGCATATTTTCAAGATGTAATATCCAATTATAAAATCCTTTCTACTTACAAATATACGATTTATACATATTGTATAGGCACTAGGTCTGTCCTCGTTATTGTATATTTATTGGGTGGCTGAGTTCAATGGATGGATGGATGGATGGATGGGTAAAAATCTACGAATAACTATAAAAAGGAATAAATTTTGCGAAAGTATGATCCTATGGTGGAGCAAAGTTTACCATACACACTATAGTATGTTCAATATAATAGAATAAGATTGTGGAGATGAACATGTAACACGGATCAAGCAGGATAGTTCTGTAGTGATATGGTCCTCCTGGACCAGATTTCAAGAGTATTAAAAACCAAAAAAGATGGAAATAAACATCCACTAATCAATGGTTAGTTGTAGTGATATTCTGTCAACAGACGAACACCTAGAAAAATAATCCAAGAAAGGCAACCCCAAGAGGACTGAGCTGCAGAGCGGAACTGCCTAGGGACTGTCTCTAGCTCTGAGCTGACGTTTAAACGGAAGCAGATTTTATGTTTAAGTAACGTTTAAGATCTCCCCATTCAATGGACATGTCTTAGAGTTACTGCACTGTGAAATGAACAGGATATTCCAGTTGTTCAAGAAACTTTTGGCCAGAGCTGCCGCCGAGTCCTAGGTACTGCTCTCTGGCTCAGTAGAAACCCACATTTGTTGTCTAATGGATCGTTTAGGATTATCTTGGTTGCAGGAAAGAGAAATAAACTAAAGAAAATAAAACAAACAAAAATTGAAGATTTTAATGGACACTCACAGGAACTCGGTTCTGGATAGAGATGAGCCTGCATTCTGAAAGCCTTCTCTTGTGTTTCTCTGTCTCTTTCCATTTCCTGTAGCCTTATTTTCACAGTGGTTCATTCCCTGCCTAGTGTCCTGTCCAACTGGTCTTTGCAACGGACATTCCAGGTCTCCAGGAAAACAGTGTGAGTGGTCTTTGGTGGGTCATGTGACTTCTCTCGGTTAAATTAGCTGAGTATGGGTATGTGAGGATAGACTGTGAGAGACTTCTGTGTGGGGAGAACTTCTTGCCAGTTGATCTGAAGATGACTGTGGCAATGGCTTAGGTACTGCACATTGGGATTCTTTCCCACTTCACTTCACCGTGTCATGTTTTTGTTCATGATTCAGGGTACCCTCGAGGAGAAGTCCTCCTCAGGCTCGTGGATAGAATGTGTGGTCCTCAGCTGCTGCTGCTGCTGTGTGGAGCGGTGGAAAATGCAGGAGATGGGGAGAGCTGGAGGAATGAGTCACTCAGGATTAGTCTATGAAGGTTAATTAGATCCAACGTTTCCTCTCCCGCATCCTTTCTCTCTCCTCTTCCCTCACCCCGTTCTGTGTTTCCCTATGACTTCTGTAGCTTGAACTCATCACCACACCCTTTCTGTTATGATGAACCAAAAACTCCAAAGTCCATCACCATGTTCTAAATAAATCTTTCTTCCACTTGGGTTGTTTATGTCGGGCATCCTGACACCCTGAGAACGCTAGCCAACACAAGTGATAAAGTGGTCCTGAAAAGGGGACCCCATGTATGGCGAAAGGAATTGAGCAGTTTTAGAAAGGGGGTTTACATAAATGTGTGGGCAGGGCCTGAGAAATCCGAAGAGGAATTGTGAAGAGTTGCTGCTCAATGATTCCTGTAACAAAAATAAGAGAGCCATCTTACCCTCACTGTGAGCTCTGTTGAGCAACAGGGAAGACAAAGAGCTTTAATCCTTGAGACAGAAACGGCCCTGGAAAAATCTGCCTGATAATTCTAATCTTTTATGAAGGAATTCATGTCTCCATAAAACCCTAGAAACTCAAAAAATATGAAATAATTACCCCAAACTTACTCCCTTTCCGTTTCTGATGCGTGAAGTTCATTCCAATAGCCAATTCCAATTACAAGCCAGGAGGCAAGGGGTTCTTTTGCCCATTTCTACACCAGTTAGCTCTCCTGGGGACCGAGGAGTGACCTAGAAGGTTAATAAATACAAGCATACACCCAGGAGTGTATAAAAGTGGGCTATGGTTGATCTGGCAGCCAGGCAGGATCCTCTATTCCCCTTGAATAAGCTACCTTCTTTATGTTCTCTACAGAGACATAAATTTCACTTTTATAGGTGCATTTATATAGAATAAACTATTTAAGGCCAGTGAGTAAAATCATTTGCTATTAAGCCTGATGACCCGAGTTCGATCTGAGGGACCCACACAGTGGAAGGTAGGAACAGACTGCCGCCAGATTTTCTCTGACCTCCATGTGATATACACTTCCCTTCTCCTTAGCTAATAAACCAAATGTGATAAAAATTAAACTGTAGAAACATCCCCTATCCTAGAGCATATCTGGGGAAAAAAGTCCAAATGTACAATAGATTCCATTGGCTAAGTATTATTTTCCGTGAATTGCAGTTTCCCCATATCTATTTGCGGAGAGCTGAGCGAATAATTGAGAAAGCAGGCTGGCCTGTCTCTGTTGATGGGGTGAAACATAGGAAGGTTGCTCAAGGACAGCAGGAGCTTATACCTGAGAAAGCTTGCTGGTGACAGATTAATCCCAGTCACCATGCTGAGCCTGAGATGCTCGTGTGGGTTTTTGTCTTTCGATTTCTTCTCCTTCGTAGCCTCCGGCTGTTGTGTTTTTCAGATGACTTGCCTGTTCAGACACTTGCCTGCCCTCCATCAAATAGAATTTAGTGAGACCACTCCTTGCCTCTAATGGGTAACCTAGGAGCCATCCTTTATTTAGGGCTTTCAATTATTCTCTTCAGAGTTCTCTGTGGGGTCTTGGAAGAGTGATTGGTCACGGATTGGCCATAATTTGACAGAGAGTGTGGAGGATGTGGCTGACCTGCTGGATGGAGCACTGGGGAGTAAATTCCATGTATCAGACAGAGTGTGGAAGAAAGTTTCAGAGGGCACAAAAAGTTAAAAGAACACATCATTGTATTTCTTGCTAAAATGTTTTCCTTGCCTTTGGAACAAAAAAGCATATTCCTTTACTCTCTCACTTGGGAGAGCTCCATCACTAAGCAAGAAATGTTCTAAAGGGAAGAAACTCAACTTGACGTTTTTGCTAGATGTTACTCTGTCTCTGTGTTGTGTGGGACTTCTGAAGAGACAGGATGGGAAGGACACACCCATCTCATCTACTCACTTAAGGTAAGGCATCTCCCACAGAACAAGCAAGGATTTTACCAAAGTCCTACTTGGTGAATCAGTGATTTGTGTGTGGGGGATTTACTTCTAGGAGAGAAGGTGAGGGGTTGCTTAGCAGAAGCAAGTATGGCTCAGATGCAGCTGTATCACCAAAAAAGCCCAACCCTGCACAGATGATGCCACCCTGGTGCTCTTTCAGAACCTGCAGGCAGCTCTGGGGCTCTGAGACGCTCTTCTCTGGTTTTCAGATTCTCAGGGTCTCCTCCCCCTCTCCACAGTCATTTTCTGTTTTAGTGCAACCTGGGAGAGAGACCTTTGTGACTTCTGTTAAGTTACACTTTCTGAGGCATGAAATTATTTCTGTCTTGACTCTCAGGAACCTTCCCGTTCCTTCGTGAAAGTTCCCATCAGAGGAAAGCTCTAGACAGCATCCTGTGACAATCTACTCACAAATGTGCTAGTGACCATTAGCTCCCAAGTCACTGCTTCCAGGAGCTTTCTGGTCACTCAGTCCCACTACTTACTGTACACACGGATGAATATTGCACCTGCTCTTCAATCATGAAATTCAGCCCAGACATCTCCTTTATACTTGGTATTCTCTGATTCCGTTCTCCTAGTTTTCTTTCAAGATCATCCTCAAGTTTGAAATATCCTTAGAAAAACCCATGGTCTTTCCAACAGGCTCTTGTCTGTCTTTTCCCGAATCTCTGTGAATAATATGTTTATTGTTCTAACTGTATGACTAGAGAGCCTACAAGTAAAGGCCAGCATCTCCCTTTCAATACTCCACCATTCCAGTCTCTAGACTTCTAATTCATTGCCAACTCCTGATGAATTTTTGACAAAATATTTGTGAATTATTTTTTTAAAAAAAACATTTACTTTGACCAATCACACTCTAGTCAATGTCACCAGAAACATTTGGTTTGGTCTAATGCAAAACAACAAACAAACAAGCAAAGAACCCCACAACTCAACATCCTCATCCCTCTCCTGCCCAAAGTTTCACTTCTTAAATTAAGTGTCTCTTGCTCTGAGTGTCATTATTGTGTATAGCAGTCAACATACAAACGTTTTCTCTCTGACTTCTCTTGCCTTTTGGCTTCTACTGCTCCACCCCTGTCATCAACCAGTTGTGTGGATCATGATTTCTTTGACTCTGAGGCCTTTGCACCCCACAGTCCCCCTACCAAGAATACTTTTCTGTCTTCTCAACTCCAGGGAGTCTTCCGAGACTTCTGTGACTCAGTCACACAGATCTACTGCATGGTCTACTTTCATAGCTCCTTGGAGCCATTGTTATCAGAGTGAGGAATTATGCCACATCCTTTCTGTCAGCACACACCCAGTCACACAGAGTGGGAATTCCTTCTGCTCCCACCTCTCTCTCTATAATCGATTTACTTATTAGCTGGATTCTTTAAGCACTCTCCGGAGGGTATCAGTGTGTTAGAAGAGACTCATGTGGATGCATCCAATGACTGTGCCCTGCCCCCATCACCAGAATCCTGCTTCTTTGGGGATTACATTCGATAGGCAGCACCCATTCTGCTGCTCTCAGGGAGACTGGGAGGTCGGCGATTCTAATTTAGATACCAGGTGAGTGAGGCCTCTCTAAAATTAGCCCTTAGCTGCTGAATTGAAAGTTCGGGTCTTAGCATCCTTGGCAGCTGTTCACTCATTCAGAACTCTGGCCGTGGCTTCACTGGGTGCTATTTAGGAGTGCATACATGTCCCCTAGATGCCACAGGGTAGAACTCAGCAAAAGCACATGGGACTCCAAAGCAGTATTTTGTTCCTTGGTGGGAAGCAGCTCTCTGCTATTTAAAGCCCCACTTAGAAACCCACACAACATGCCATTCCCTTCAGGGCACCACGACCCACCCTGCAGACAAAGACTCTCCAGCGACATTTCAACCTGAGTAATTATGCCTCTGTTTGGAGCTTTGCGGGGTTTTCAGCTCATGCTGAACTATTTTAAGAAGAAATTAAAGAGAATTTATCTAGCCTGTTAACTGTTTACTCTGAGGGGGAAAACTGCTTGGGGAACATGGCCGGACTGCTTCAGATGAAAACAAAAGCAGGAAGCAAAACTACCATGGCAGATGAGGGTTCTGATCCTGCAGAAACTCTGGTAGTCAGGCTGGAGGACCCTCCTCCAATGGCCTGGGTTTGTTCATAGCTCACAGTGTACACATCTCAGAAGACCTGCCTGAGAGCCAAACAGAAGCCACAAGGCATTAAATACCTGAGAGGTTACCCTTTGTGCACAGAGGATCCGCAGCTCATGGCTGTGCAGGGACTAACATGAAACCATCTCTTTTCTCAAGGTAGGGCAGCTGAGGAGCGCTCATTTGTGTCTCAGTTCCTTGTGGGGTACATCTAAAATTGGACTCTGCCCTCAGACACATTGTCTTTATTTAGTTGGGTGTTTTTCCTCCTCCTCTATGTGCTTGTATGCTTCCCTTGAGTACCCATTCAATCAGACTCCCACTCAGACAAAGCTCAAGAAAACCCGACTCTGATCCCATTGAGACAAACTCAAACCACCATTCAGGTATGTCTAGGCATACACAACAATGACACTGAGTTGTACAATGGGGGTGGGGGGTGGGGGGGTTGAAAAGAACCATGATAAACACAAGCCACGTTACAGAAGGTTGAGCTGGGGTCCCCAAGAAGTGATAGACTACTGACTAACTACACATCTGTCCAAGCTGGCCCTCGGGAAATACCCCAGAAAAATATCTTGAACTCTAAGATCTGAAATCCATATTTCTAAGCAGAGGATTGGCTATGGAAAGGAATCCCAGAAGAGCCATTTCTGTGGTTCCAGATCTCTGTGTGTAGGCCACAGGAATGACTATTTCCCTGGGGAATGATGACACTCAAGAAGATGATGATGAAGGTGGCCCCTCGGGACCGTCTTAGCAAAAGCAGTTTTTCCCAGATTGAGTCAGCAGAAAATGATCCTTCATAAACTCTGATAGATAGCAAGAAACTCTTGTTCCAATGAGTACCAGCATCTTTCAGCATTGAAGATAAGAGTTGAGAGAGAATTAGTAATAGGCTCTTTCCCGGCTTTTCATGGCTTAGATGTTTGAAGACTCTGGGCTGTGATATACCTGTGAGAGACGCTTACTAAAAACAAGCAGCTGTGTTTTGAAACACATTTTTCATATTTAGAGGGCATTATAAGCAAGTTCATTTTCATTTTCTTTTCAATACAAAATTAACTGCTGTGCATTTTTCTGCTGTTCCTTTGTTACTCTGCTTATCCTCAGGATCACAAGCCTAGCAACAGATATTTAAAACTAAGTTTGCTAAAGGTGATGCCTCTTGCCCTAAAAGCAGCCTTATCCATGGAGCTTGGCCAACAACTATGCCAAGTTGGTGTGTGTGTGTGTGTGTGTGTGTGTGTGAACTATAGATACTTGACATCACAAAGTGCATGGGGAAAATCTCACAAGACCCCACCTGTGGATGAAGAACTGCAGGCAGTTAAGGGTTCCCAAGAGTTGGAGACTCCATCTTCTCGGGGGATGCTCCCCAATATGTTACCCAATCCCAAGCAGTCAGTCCTAAAATTACATGTATGTGAACAACACTAAATGAACACAGCAGACTGTATTTATAGACATATAATGTCTACTGCCCAGAAAGCATGAATGACTGGTCCTTCCCCCTTAACAACTGCTTTTATTTTTTTCATGAACTTTACTGTAGATGAGAATGAACCACCCTGGATGTTTGTGCTTCTCTGTCTTCTCTGGATGATTTGGAGGCCTTCCACCTAGTCCCATTCTTGACTCACTCCTGACCTCTTTGCACACATAACTTCTTCAGTGCACACAAACATGGCACACAGCATGTGTATGTGTGCCTGGATGTATGTATATTTACTGCATGTGTGCCTGTGGATGTCAGAAAAAGGCATTGTATCCCCTGAAACTAGTGTTACAGGCCACTGTGAGATACCAGGAGTGTGTTGGGAATTGAACCCAGGTCTCCTGCAAGGTCAGCCAGTGCTGCTGAACTATCTCTCCAACCCCTCCTTTGTTGTTGGTGGTTTTTTTTTAAAAAAAAAAAACAGTTAACAGTTATTTTCCTTCCTACACCGTTGTAAACCCCATACGTTTAGTGTCTGCACCTTAATTATTTTCTGTTATCAACAACTGTAAAGTGGTGGGCATGTAGACGCATTGTTATGTTCTTGTTTATCTCCACCATGAACCTATGAACTCAGTGAAGACACTCACAAGGAAAATAATGTAAATATTTGAAGTCTAATAATTTTTAATTAATGCCTTATGGCACCATGTTGGCTGTTGTTCTGGTATCAGCAGACTGATCCTTCAAATACTGATTAGTACTGCCCATCACACTTAAGTGAATCAAATAAAAACAGCCTTGTTATTGATCCCATCATTATCACACAGAATATAGGGAAGCGCTCCTGTGGTCGGTCTGTTGCAATTATGCATATTCTTTCCATGAAAAGTTACTGTGCAGATCTGTCCCAGGCTGTAAGTAAGGAAAAGCAGTAGAGCTTCTGCTGCCAGTCCTAGTATGAAATGAACACAGAACCCATTGAAAATAAAGATATTTTTGTCGCTGACCACTTTGGGTAATATGAGTTTGTAGACTCAGAACTTTGACAAGGCTGTCATTTTGTATGCTTTTCAGATATCTTAAGCTAAAGAAATGTATCTTTTCCCCATGCTGCTTGACTCCAAATCAGTTCCATTTCTGCAGTAATGCCAGAGGAAAAGGCAGCATTATGGTCAACAATGTGTTTTAGGCACAGGCATTGCTGTTTTTCATTACACAAGGCACTTGGGGGTACCTGGAGTATGACTGCCAACAAAGAGAAGCCAATTCTAGTATCACTCCCATTGATCTATGAAAGAAATAATTTCATAGACATGCTGCTACGGAGGAAATTACACTTCCAGGATGAGGTTGATAGCGGTGTTTCTAAACAGACTTATGTGCATATAAACACTGCTCCCCAAGGTGGGTGGGCTTGCCTTGCTCAGAGAACATGTGGGCTCCAAATCTACCCAGAGAGCAGAATGGTCATGAAAATTTGTAACTGGTTATGGTATCTTCTTGTCTCCTTGAACCTATGGGAGCATACAGAACAATCATATTTCACACAACCCAGACTGTTTTCATTATTTCTCTTTTACTGAAACTTCATGTTGTAACCTAAGATGTTGCCAAATAATTGAAAGCTGTTTTCTCTGACATTAATAAAGTACGTTTAATGACAACAAAATGAATAGTTGAATACCATGAATGCATGTAAAAACATAACATATATATTTATATGTAATACAAACATAGAAGCCATTGGATTTTTTAGTCCTGAACAAGATTAATCTAAGATAAGATAATTGAATTTAATTACACCTTTAAAAGTTTAGATTTATTTGTTCTATGTGTGTGATTTTTTTGTCTATCTGTCTGATTGTATATGCACCATGTGTGTGCCTGCTGCCCACGGAGGTTAGAAGACGATGTACTCTCTCCTGGAGTTGGAGTTACAGACGGTTGTGAGCTTCCCTTTAGGTGATGGGAACCAAACTTTGGTACTCAGGAAGATCAGCAAGCACTCCTAGTCAGGGAGCCATGTCTCCAGCTTCTAATCTCCTATCCTAATAAAACACAACATGACAGGAGCTTTGACAGCTCCTGAAGACTTACTTTTAAGAATTAGTGCAGTGTGTCAGGTTAGGAAACTATCATTGATTTTTTTTGTCCAGATTTCCCTATGCCACAGAGAAGTACAGCACTAAATACAGCCACATAATGAAGCACAGAAAACAGCAAATGCCTCTTACTACGAAGAATATGAAGTTGCTGGTGGGACCACACATTGATACAACTATTTGGGGAAAAGGTACTGTTTTCTGGTAAACTAATAGAAAATGCACAAGTTACATTCTGAGATTCACTGGGAAGAAATCTGACACCACAGGAAGAGGCACTGGCCCTACTAGTACTGATGCAATAAAAATTAAATCCTTCGTTATAACCAAAGTAACCTTCATCCCAACAGTGGACATTTTACAATAGTGATAAACATAAAAAAAATAGGATGTTGCAATGGCCTGAATGCTCTAGGTCACCTGATAAGTTCCCTCCCCCCCCCATCTTCACAGATGGCAAGAACTAAACACCTTGAGTTTTTCAGGTCAAGAGACAAAAGGAGAGACTATTACGCAGATCCCATACCACTATTTCATTTGTGTAACTATTTAAAATGGATCTGTTTAAAATCAAATCACATGGGAATGATGGAATTGATACAATGGGGAAAATAACAAGATACTGACACCAGGCTGGACTTGGCTCAGGATGGACTTGGCTTCTTGGCTGT
The DNA here is from genome assembly GCF_037038515.1 of Microtus pennsylvanicus. Lineage (NCBI taxonomy): Eukaryota > Metazoa > Chordata > Mammalia > Rodentia > Cricetidae > Microtus > Microtus pennsylvanicus. The sequence continues at coordinate 146,131,241 of NC_134580.1, read as the reverse complement.
GGGGTACTGAACCCTGGCCATAAGATTTTCACATGTACATAGCTACATCTGAAGAAGTTAGCTTTTCTGAGGGAAAGGAATTAGAGACTACATATATACTGCAGTAACAGATGGTTCAACTCATGAAAAATTAAGCATTGTTTTATATGGAGCTGTGCAATTGTGTGGTCTAAAGATACATCCCCAAATCCATAATTGTCTGGCTCACTGATACATAGGAAGATGAATGGAGTCCAAGCGGGTCTGGGAGGGCGGAACCAGAGATATGTTAATTCTTCAGCTACACAAAGTACTTACAGATTTTTCTGATAACTCATATTTGCTATAAATTACCTTTCATAAACATTAAATAATTTATGACAATTTAAAAGTCTGGGTTTACTTTATGGTAATCATGCTATTTTCAAGATAAATTACATCCAGATTAATAATCAAAGTTCCTCACAACCAATATTGTATGTAGAAAAGAATTTTTGTAATCAAGAAGGGTTGGGAAGAAGCATGAGGCTCAACCCCTAGCTGAGAGTTTGTCCCCAAATTTCCCAGTGAGTCCAGAAGGCATCTTTCCCTAGACCACAGCCAGTCACTTAATCCCCCTTGTGAATGGTCGATGGCTCTGCCTTCGTCTCCTCTGAACTTTGACTGTGTTGATGTGGTGAGAACTTTGAAATCCTGTGACTCTTAAGCTCTAGGAATATTTCACACCGGATCCTTTGAGTAAAAGAAGAAGACAGAGAAGACAGAGCCCTCCCATGTACCACAGACCAGTATCTGTGCTGATCTCAATCAGGACTCACATTAACTTAAAGAGGTCATTGTACCTTTATCCTCCCTTTATCTCTGTGCGGTGGCATGCGTTCATAAATAGTGACATGAACAGTCAAGGAAGGCTTTGTTATCCAGGAGTGTGGGGGACAGCCTTGGACAGCATGCTTGATCAATGTCACTACTGGTGTCGAGAGCTGGCCATTACTGCCCTGTAGATTTATGGCCCAGGTCAAAGCAAATTACTTTCTCTTCCTCTAGTGCTGGCTGCAGAGGGTTTTAATCTTTTTCCTATATTTTCTCTCTTGCTTGGGGTCTGGCTCTGAAGCTCACCAGTATTGTTATTTGTGTGGTGATGTCAATTAATAGGGTGGCTGCCATATTAGAAACTGTCAGTTCATAAGAGATGAATCCAGTTATTCAACTAAAGGATTAATATACCCCATATACCCATAAGTACCTTCATCATCCACATCCTTCTATGATTTTTATAGCAATTCCTGTTAATGAATATTCATCTCCCCCAATGATGTCTGCTTCTGTCTCTACCATTCAGTTTCTAATGGTCCATGCTCATTACACATAACATATTTGGAAAGTCTGTTTATTCCCTGTCTATATGCCTCAGAAGCATAGGTCTTCAATAGCAAGCTCCCAACACACAGTGACTCTAATTCTTTTTCAATATGATCATTTTGTAAACAATTTTTTATGAATGGGACATCTATGGTGCTCTAGGACCTTCAGAACAGTGGAAATGAATGGACATGATCATGTGGTCCAACCTGTCCATGAATGAATGACAAGATGAAGGCTGGACAGAGAGCCTAGATCACACTTGGAGGAGGAAGCCAGGGCTGATTCTGTCTGTGGATTCAGAATGGTTTTGTTGACATTTCAATGAAGGCTGAAGTGTGTGTGTGTGTGTGTGTGTGTGTGTGTGTGTGTGTGTGCGTGCGTGCGTGTGTGTGTGTGTGTGTGTGTGTGTGAAATTTCTCTCTTTTAGTACATTTACTCATTTATTTGTATATGTGTGGATGTGAGTTAACACTCTCATTTCTGGGTTCTAGGAATGAACGAATGACTTACATCCCTGGCAGGGCAATGAGCAAGCCTTTTACCAAGGAGTCATCTCTCCACTACAAATCTCTCTTCAGTGTATCAGGAGGACTCATCAAAGTGTGAGTTCAGTTTCTCCTAGTAGCTAAGTCTCAACTTCTATTCCATCATTAATTTTCTTCATCTTTTTCTAGTCCATTTTGTATCTCTGGAGTTCACTGCTTCCTTCTACATTTTAATTCTAAACTCTAGGCTTTTCGTGAAAGCCATCTCCCACTAAAGCACAGAACGCTTCACTTTGAGTACCTATCGTCCCAATGACTCCATGAAAGTTGTAAGTTCTCTGCCTGTATTCTATCTCGTCACTAGGGATTTTCATCACTGTGTTTGCTCTATGGGTTCTTTGTGCTCCATCATGATATAATATAATTTCCTTTGGAAACGCAAGTTTATTGTGTTTCTACGCTATTGCTATGAGACAGTCAGTCTTTGTGACGCTGCTGAAGTAGCAGTAACCAAGTGGAAGTCCTCATCTCTGTGAACCCTCACTGTCAAGTAAGAGAGAGAAAGATGAGATAAATGGAAGTGGCCAGTGAGATGGCTCAGCAGTAAAGGAGCCTGCTTCCCAGGCTGATGACCCGAGTTTCTTCCCCAGGATTCACGTGAGAGAAAAAGATAAATAAAATGAATAAGATTTTTAAAAAAACTAAGACAAAGTTGCCTGCACACCAGTGGAAGGTTACATAACCAAGAACACTAAGTAGAGTGATCAGGGGAGGGGCCACCCTTGCTGGGAGAAGATTGAAGAAGCAAATGAATAAGATCAAAATACATTGTATGGGATTCTCAAAGAACTAGTTAAAAGAATCAGACACAAAAATTGAGGGATCAAAGAAAATATTTTTAGAGGATGAAAAATGTAAAGGACCAGAGGAGTTCAGATTCCTAACGTGTGTAATAATCAGAGCTGCTTTGGGGTTCTTCTGTTTGTTTATCTGCATTTCTGTCTATAATCCTATTCTCGAAAGGACCTGTGACCACAATTAAGCAGAGACAGCGGGCTCAAGAGCAGCAGCACTCCAAACAGAAGGAGATGCTGGCTCCCAGAAATCCTCCCCCTTCCTTCGGTGCTGAGCCGCTATCCCAACAGGCTGCTTCTTGCTAGGAAGGAACTCATGCAGCTTATTTACAGTTCTCAAAGCTCATTTCTTTCCTTGTCACTCTAACCTCTATAAAAATGACTGCAAGAGGATCATCACCATCGCAGGGCTTTACAGAGGAGAAATTGAGGCTCAGAAAAGGCAAGTGGCTTACAGAGTGTCACATGTCTCCTCTACGGCCAGAACCATCCCTAACTCATGATCCCAAATTTCATAATCCAGTTGTGTGATTAACTCAGATCAGCTCCAACAGTGGGTGCATCTTGCAAAGCTAGCACTGCAAATATGCATTGAGGTTTGTCCCTACCCCGTCATCAGCCAATCAGGAGTTCCCTTCCCCATGCTCCCTCATCAGCCAATCAGGAGTGAGTTCCCTTCCCTGTACTGCATTATCTTATTAATGCACCTATTTATTTACTTGTGCATGTGGGGCACCATGCCACATGTGTAGCAGCCAGGGGACAACTTTCAGGGTTGGTTCTCTTATCCAGCGCATGGGCTTCAGGCATCGAAGGAGGTCGTCAGGAATAATAGCCTAAGCCTCCTCACTTCCCATTTCATTCAGATTCATGATGCATTTTCCAGACTCAGTTCTCTGACCTAGTTATTCTCTAGTTTCCAACCCCCCCCCCACTAGCACTCATAAATCTTGGGGTGAGTTAACCAAAATTCTTAGGAAGCTTTTTCTTAAAATAAATACTATAGGATCCGGAACTTAACGGAGACCTCCTTGAACTGGTAGGTAGCTCCTGGGAAATCACAGCTTTTAAGCAGTTTCTTGAATGATATAAAGACTATTCCATGGGCTAGCCTTGGAATCACCATACTTGGAGTACTGAGTCACAAACTCTGTCATTGCTCCTCAAATCCCAGAAACCTGAAGCCGAGAACCCTTTTCTGTGGAGGTTCTTCTCAAAAGATAAATTGATCTCCAGTCTTGGAAAAATAAACGTCACAAGTTTTCTCATCCTGGATTCTACAGGAAATTGTTGATGTGTAGAGGACACAAAGTATAAGTGGAACCATCTAGAAAACAGTGTGGCTGATGTAAGGGGGCAGAGAAGTAGCAAGGAATGGAGGAGACTCTGTTCAAGGCACATTTCAACCTTGAAAATGACCTGATATGACCCAACATAATACAATGAAATTAAATTACACCTTGAATTTTGCAGGAAAATGGATGGAGCTAGAAAACATCATTTTGAGTGGCGTAACCCTGACACAGAAAGACAAGTATCCCAGGTACTCACTCATAAGTGGTTTTTAAATATACAGCAAAGAAAACCAGCCTACAAATCACAACCCCAGAGAAGCTAGACAACAATGAGAAGCCTAAGAGAGACATACATAGATCTACTCTACATGGAAAGTAGAAAAAGACAAGATCTTCTGAGTAAATTGGGAGCATGGGGACCTTCAGGAGTGTTGAAGGGGCGGGGAGAGGCAGGGAGGCGAGCAGAGAAAAAAAATGTAGAGCTCAATAAAAATCAATTAAAAAGAAATTAATTTAAAAGATAATATGAGGGCCAGTGTCATGATGGCCCAGCTTGCTGACAAGCCCGAAAACGTGAGTTCACCTCAGGGACTCGTCTAGGGAAGGGTGAGAACTAACCTCTCCAAACAGCAGGCATGCCTTGGTATGTTCTCTCTCTCTCTCTCTCTCTCTCTCTCTCTCTCTCTCTCTCTCTCTCTCTCTCTCACACACACACACACACACACACACACCATTTTGTTCAGTAAGAAAGTGGCCCTATAGTAATAGCTTGGCAGGATGGCCAATACAGTACTCAGTTCTGGAAAATAAGTCATTTTATACAAAACGTAAACAAAACATAAAGTCATTTTAGGTAAAGCAGCTCAATTGCCTTAGAAGTTGCTTTCAAACAGACAAGGGCAGGACAGTCACCAAGTAGCATCTTCCTCTCTAGCAGATAAAGGCTGGAATAAACTCCACTTCGAATGACCACAACAGAGTAGAGAGTGAATGTGACCCATTGATGCCCTTTAGCGGCCATCTATCTACCTACAGAAGCTAATACTTAATGAAAGGTCATATGTGGGTGAGTGCGTGTGTTTATGTGCATGTATGTGTATCTCTGTGTTTATGGGCTTGTCTGTGTACATGGGTCTGCATATGTGTATGTATGGGTGTCTGTCTGTGTATGTCTCTTTGTGTGTGTATATATATATGTGGGTGTGGGTGTGTGTGTGTGTGTTTGCCTATGTGTTTATCTATGTGAGTGTGTGTGGAGGGGTATTGTTCTCTCAGCAGTGGGAGGCTAAGGGATAGGATTTCCAATGGACCAAACAGACCTGAGAATACAAATATCACTGTGCTCAACTCACAATGTAATTATAGAACCATTTCCATTGGGGAGAAGAGGCAGATGCTGTCATGGATTTTAACACCGTGTGTAACAAAGAGGCCTGTGGAAAAGAGAGGCCCTTATACCTCGGACACTAGAAGTAGTCTTGATCCTTAGCCCCGTTTAGCCACATATGACAGAAAGTGAACTCAACTTACTTCCACACACTCTGAATGTAACTGGGCCTGTGCTTGGGGAGATACTGCTTCCAGGATCTCAAACCCACACACTTCTCTTCCATTTTGTTCCAGCTCCGCAGCTTTGGATTGGTCGTCCACTTCTTTATTACAATTCTTCCATCTGTTTGGTAATATGGACAAAGAAATGTCAAGCACACATGTAGCTCTCAAGTTCCAGTCTAGAATATTCCCTATAACGTTAGGCTGTCTGTGTATCTTTCCCAGAAAGAAAAAGTCTTACTGCATCCCTGAATGCTGGTTAGTGATCACTCCTGTGGCCTCCTTGGGGACCGTGTGGAGTGAGGAAAGGGCTCGCAAACAGGACACAGGGTAGACCAAAACAAGAGAGTCTAGCAGAGACCTTTTCTGTATGCTTAAGTGCTTCTGACTTTCAATTAGGATAGATCACATCCCAAGCTCCAGCAAATACAACTTAACTATGCTCTACTTTTAGCTCTTCAGTTCATGATGGGACAGTGTCAGTTGGTGTGCCCACACTTGCAACAAGCAACACTATTGCTGTAGGGAAGAATGTGAGCCCACCGGCATCAGATGGCCTGTTTGGAAAATCCCCACTGCTTACAGAAGCATGCCCACAAGCTCCATGGTTTCTTCTGTTGTGTATATTACTACCCCTCATAAAGAGAAAACAGTGACAGACCAAAGGAGTGCCTTGACCTGAGTCCAGCATACTGAATCAGTGGTTGTATTGTTTCCTTATGGGAGCACGGGTGAGAGTGACTTAGAAGAACATGAGCGCCTTGGGCAACTCTGTCACCAAAAAGCCCACTGCATCATGGGTGAAAACAACTCACAACCCGAACTAGTCAACCACATGCCTTTGATCTGCTAGCAATCTCCAAGACCACATGAAGAGAGAACGGGGTTATTACATGGAGCTAAGGAGAGGGACAGTGGGTCACTATAGTCTCAAAGGAGTGCAATGACCTGCTCCTCTCTCTGTAAAAAGGACAGAGAGACTTGATTCTACAGACGGCTCATGTGGATGACCACAGATACTCAGATAGTGGTCATCATGTCTTCCCTGGACAATAGCATTCCCCCAAACCCCAGAACGTAGAGGCAACTAAAATCATCACATTCTTGCTCATTCATGAGTAATTTCATATAACCACAGATGGGAGTCTTACAGAAGGCTACTGTGTTGGAATATAGTTTATTTAAAATATGAATCATCCATACACTTTATAAATTCATGATATACTTCAGTGTAGCCCAGCAGTAAAAGCAAGGACACTCTTCAGACCCAGAGTCTGGAGAGGAGGCAGAACTTCTCAAGGCTCTGGGTGATGGCTCTTGCTGTAAAGGCATTTTAAAATCTCTTTCCATACAGCCATATGGACCACAGGGTAGCCTCCCTCCTCCAATATCCTCTTATTGACTTATGTCTGGACCAGGGTTTACAGCACTCTTAATTTGTTTTCTGGTTTTGGATGTGGGATGGGGGATTATGTTATGATGGATGTGGGATGGGGATTACGTTCTGAGGTGACCCATTTCATCAGCTTCTATTTATCTTCATGCAGAGCCGTCCAGCCAACAAAACTCAGAGGAAGATAGAATAATCCCCTAGGCAATGAAGTCTCCAGGATATTCAGCAATTCTCGGCATAAGAGGTACGGAGTCTCTGCCAGGCAGAGGTAGAAGATATGGTCAATAACTGGCATTTATTTATGACAATACTAGAAAAACAGTCCAGATCAGTTATTTCTTAAGGTTGTTTAGAAATGCATGACATTGTCTTTTATGAGCACTTGGTATGAGAATAAAGGCACACCATCGCGTGGGAAACCAGCGCTCTGCCTCAAGCTGCGCTTGGGAGAGCTGAGTCAGTCTAATAGCTTAAGCAGAAATCATTGTGTGAGAGGCAACTGGCACAGCTTAAAGAACTCCAGCACCTGGAGGAGAAAGTCGCCCATTCAAAGGACGTTTCCCCTCCCCTTTCCATCATCCATCCACCCAGGCTTTGAAGCTGGAGATAATCTGTGGAATTTCACAATGCTGACAAAGAGACAGCCTTCCTACTGGGATTGTACGCTGAAAGCCTCCAGCATTTGAACATGGATTTGTTATCTCGCAAAAAGAATAATTGCTGCTCCTAGATTGTCGTCTTCCTTCCATTTTTTTTTCTGTATGCTTGTTTAAACTTTTTGATGCATATTTCTACAAACATTTGAATTTGGGGAGATTATCCACAAAACAGCTTTGTGCGTACATTTTATGTCTTGTTCAAGTCTGGAGAGAATATTGATCCTAGTAGACTGAGTTTTTTGAGGAAGACAGATCTAAACAGCCCACAGATGTCAACCCACAAGTATCGTGGGATTTTAGCCAGGTGCAGCAGTGTGCACTGGCAATCCTGGCAATTGGGAGGTCGAGGCAACAGATCATCACACTTGAGGCCAGTCTGAGCTACCCAGGGAGATTCTGTCAAGACAATGAAATATCATGGCACATGAGGGGAATTATGAGAGAGACTAAATGCTGATTGTTTAGAGGAAGGAAGTATCAAAAGCTCCCAAGTTACAGATAGCTAAGGAGAGGACAGTTTGTAAAACTGCCCCATGTTCATAGATGCATAAAAAGATTATGAGCACCTCCACAGTTTCAGCAGAGTCCAAGGAGGAAGAGGAAGAGGAGGAAGAAGGTGTGGAAGTTGTGTTTTCACCCCAGGGACTCAAAAATAAGTCACCAAGTCATGGTTGGTATGCTTTTCTTCCTCTTTTGGTTTTATATTATTTTTTATTTCTATGTTTGCGTGCACACACACGAGTGCAGTGCCCACGAAGGCTAGATGAGGGCACCAGACCTTCTAGAACGGGAGTTGAAGACAATTGTCAGGCTGCCCATGTGATTGCTGGGAACAAAAGTCTGGTCCCTGGAAAAACACCAGCTAACTGCTGAGCCGTCCCTTCTGCCATTCTGGTGCAGTCCTCAAGGCTATTGTGGGATCCATTTGTTCAAATTTCCTCCTAAAAATTAGAAAAGTAAATTTCTAAACCAATGAATAAAACAGTAGCAGGTTCCCAGCAAGACTCTGTTGGGAGTTCAGATGTTTTGAGCAAAGGTGAAGTGCTAAATGCAGTGGGAAGAGGAGCCAGTCACCCTACAGTTCTGTGCTGACGGCCTGGATGGATCTGCTCTCTCCAAAGGGGCCGGCATGGTTCGGCGCATCAGGACCAAGGTGCAGGGTTTGCTGGATATCAAGTCCTAACAAAGCCACCCACATCTTTTCTTAAATGTGGGAGCTTTTTCTTTTTATCTCAGGTATACTAATTTGTGAAGTACCCTCTTCAAAGAGCAGGCATCACCATGGAGACAAAATGGAGAAAACGTTGTCATTAGAGTCCATCAGTACTGTGCTGTTTTGCCAATTGAGTTAACATGATGTTGTTTTTGAAGAGGTAGGGGTGTGTGAGAGAGAGTGTTAGTGTGTGTCTGTCTGTATGTGAGTGTGTGTGGAGTATATTGTGTGTCTCTGTGTGTGTTTGTGTGTGTGTATATACGTAGCCTTTCCAGTCTTTTAAGATTTACAGAGATATACCATATTTTATACTTGCTGATAATTTTTAGGAAAAAAACTTACTCACAAAAGCATTAAAAGAGAAAAATTTGGAATTGGATTTATCTGTTGATATTTTATCAAGATTATAAAAGTCCTTAAGTAGCTTCTCACCCCAGGTTTCTTTGTTTGTTGAAATTATCTTCAGTGTTTGTCAAACCATTAAATACTGATGTAACCCTGGATAAGACATGTTGTCCACAGAACACAGATGGGCAACAGGAATCAGCACTGTCACTGGGGGAGGGGGAAGCTACGCCACTGGGGGAGGGCTGTGAGGAGAATGCCGCTCATCATCCTTCCGCACTCAGTTGTAGTCTCTAGTCTATGCGGGAGTCAGCCAGCAACTCACCGGATCGCCTGGAGTCACGGCACCAGATTGTTGGGGCAAACAGAAGAAATCAAAACACATCTATAGGACTTTTTGAGTTTGTCTTTGCTGACAATCAGTTTAAACTTTTAAAGAGTCATTCTATCTGCAGAGCAAATTCTGGAGCTTCTGTCTCATCTTAACTTCCATGGGACCATTTCCCCATCTCATTCCAGAAGGGCGGAGAAAGCCATGCCTGGTCTATGGGAAGCAATTACTGTGTCACTGGCAGCAGACAGTGAGGTCATTGACCTCGTTAAAACAGAAGCAAGCATAGAGACAGGAGCCCTGCAATTGTCTTTGAAAACAATTCTCATAAACATTTCCAGAAATACATAGCGTTGTTTTGGTTCCTTCTATTCAGCCAGCAAATGACCATTTCTCCAGTCGGTGCTGGGGAAATATAGACACTTGCATATGGGTTTCTGTTTGTTTAGCTGTTACATGGGATCCACTGGTGTCTGTATGAAACTGTATTTGTCCAGTAGATACTGGAAGTCTACATCTTATGACAAAGAAAGAAAGACAACATTCTTCTCACAAACAAACATATCTGCATTCCCAATCTTCTGGAAGGCTATAGTGCTCAATTCTGAGATTCCTCAGTGAGGGACTGATACCCGAGGTCTAGAAGTATCTCTTTCTTCTTCTTGAGTTCCCCTACCAGATCTCCATATTGTTCTGTAGAGAGTTAAATCACTTGCTGTCAAGGTAATTGCTGTTGGTAAGGTTTGACGTAGCCCTTTCCAGTTAAAGAGACATATTTACTTTGTCATATAAAGCAGGTGGGACCTCTTTCCCCTGCAGCAGGATGCTAGTAAATGTTTCTCTCCTCACTAAATGCCTGGAGATACTTGTAAATGCTTCCTCATCAGTAAAAGGTTGAACCCTTTATCCTATCTGAGGCTTAAGAACTGGAAGGGGGTGCATACAGATCTGACAGAAAGTGGACAAGGAGATGGCTTTTACTTCAACAATTAACTTAACATGGAGATGGCTTTTTCAGGCCCTCTTGCCTTCCCTCTCTTTCCTTCCAGCCTCTTAGCCTGCCTAATGAGGTTTTATTAGAGCTGGCAGAAGGAAAGTGGAGGCTTTTACCTGGAACATAGATTAATCACTGCTGAACACAGAAGGAACCCTTTTAGTTCATAGCAACCACAGGCTCTTCATTAGGGCACACGACTGACTAAATTGGTTTGCAGATGGCAGTGTCTCTGGTATTGGGTAAAGTCAGCAAAAGGGAGCACATTGCCTGGGAAGAACACACTAAAAACTAGCATTGGTAGCCATCTCTCTAGCTGTTCGTGGTCTCTATATTTGTAGCATAGAAGCTGTGAGCTATTTGTGAGATACAGATGCAAGAGCAAACACTGCTGAACATACCGTACATATCTGAGAGCTACAGCATTTGCTACCAGTGCTGTATGTAAGATCCCACCAATCCTCTCTCTCTCTCTCTCTCTCTCTCTCTCTCTCTCTCTCTCTCTCTCACACACACACACACACACACACACACACACGAGTTTTTTCTTCGAGACAGGGTTTCTCTGTGTAATAGCCTCTTGCTGTTCTGGAATGCAATTTGTAGACCAGGATGGCCTCGAACTCACAGAGACCTGCATGCCTCTACCTCCCAAGTGCTGGGATTAAGGTGTGCACCACCACCACCCAGCCCATGAATTTTATTTCAGAGGTGGAGATACTGAGCTCTAGAGGACTAAGGGTCCCATGGGTAAACTAAGACTCAAAACTGGAATAGAACCCAAATCTTCAGAATTCATACCATAGTGACCTGATGTGGCAGCTGGGAACACACTAGCGGCCTCTTTACTACAGTGACCCTCTATGTTCTTAAGCATGTAAGGGAAAACATGACAAAAGTATGTGAGGTCTAATGTTCGTCATCAACTTAACAGAATCTAGACTCAGCTGAGAGATGGCCTTGGGCCATGGCTGTGGGGATCATTTAAATTGCATTGATTAAAGTGGGAATATCTGCTCACTGTGGGCTGTGGCATTCATTACCAGGAACCCGGACTGTGTAAATGGAGAAGGAGGGAAAGCTGCCCAGTGCTGTGTGCCCATCCCTGGGTTCCAGCTTGCACATGTGATGTAGCCAGTGGTTTCAAACTCCTACTGTCTTGATCTCCCACCATGATGCTCTGCACCCTTCAGCTGTGAGCCAGAATTCTCCCTCAGACTGACTCTGTCATGCTGTTTTGTCATACAACAGGGACAGGAAGTGAGACAGATTAGGAAGAGCAAAGCCACAGTGACTAAGGGTTCCCTTTCAGGAGCTGTAGCAAGCACCAAGCTGTCCGCCAGATCGCTTCCCTCACCCCTCACCAGGCACTACCGCTCTCCGCATGTCACAGAGAGGAAACTGAGCGGAGATGGGTTGAATGCGTGCCCAGGGCCTTCCAGAGACCTTTGCGACACTGGAAACAAGGACTATCTAGGAGGCACTCCTTAGGGCTGCACTTCAGGATCATGAATATACACATCGTTAATGATAACTCACATCATATACACATCATACACAAATACCACGCAGACACACGTACCGCATACACACATACCCACCACACACACACATAAATACATACATAGACATACCCCCCCACACACATACACCACACACACCCCATTCCAACCCCCCCACATACACACAGTCCAACAAATATGCACAAAAACAATCACAGAAAAAATCCTAGAAGCCCCATATAAAATTTGTAACTATTTCTCCCCAAATTACAAATGATTTTATTGAGACAGTATCAATATCACACTGCATACTTCTTATCTGAGTTCCCCTCCACCATGCATCAGAATGTCCTGAGAAGGAGATTCACTTTGATGACAAATCTATCCATTAGACTAGTTTTCATCCAAGACAAAAAAAAGAAAGAAAGGAAGGAAGGAAGAAAGGAAAGAAGGAAGGAAGGAAGGAAGGAAGGAAGGAAGGAAGGAAGGAAGGAAGGAAGGAACTCAATCTGCAGGGAGTGGCCTCCTACATTGCCTGTTTAGTTCTGTTAGCTCTTACTTCAGCTACCTACCAAATGTGATTCCTTCCCTCCAATTACACTGACAAACTTTCTAAAGTAACATGGATGGATTGGTTTCTGTATTCCTTTCATGTTCAAGCACAGGTTTGAGCATCGCCCAACAGAGAACCTGTTTGAAGGGGTGGGATAAACATGATTTCCAGCTTAAGCACAACATCTATCTATACAGGGATGGAAGCTGGAAGAGGCTGCTGCTGTTATTTTAGGGTGACATAAATTAATATCCAAACTTGTTGGGCAATTAAATCCTTGGTTTATGCTATGTTTTAAAAGTGTGAAGTTTATCACCAAAATGTAAGACTGGTTTTCTCGTGGGCTGAAGGCTGGAGACTTTCCAAACTATAAATAGGGATTATGAATGTGTAGTTTTGTAGCGACAGACTTTCCTGTTATTTCCCTTATGACTGTGGTGGGAATGTTTAAGATGTAATCCATGGGACATGTGCCAATTAACTCAATGTTAGGATGAGTTGAGATTGTGAAGTCTTGCGACTCAGAAGATTCTAGGTGAATTCTGTCTATTAGAATGAATATAATGATATTTGGGTGGCGGGAAAACAGAAGCCTTACAAATGCAGTCACTTGAGGCTAGAGCAAGCCAGACTCTAGCCGAGGGGTTGATGAGGGGAGTGGAGCGTGCCTCCACCACTTCTCTTTTGCGGTTTATAACTTACTAACTCCAGTCTCCATGTGTAATACACAGCCTACGTTCCAAGGATCAATAGAAAGCCCAATGCCCCAAATATAGACATGATTTGTTTCTACACCACAGTAATGTACAACTCATTCCCACATATGGCAGCCAAAGACTAATTGATTGGAAAAGGATTTCTGAGTGTGGCTGGACACAGAGCTGGACAGAAACCTAAGCCTAAGTAGGGTGTCTTCTCACAGTGCTTAACATAACAGATGAGAAGCTGCAGACGGGAGAGGAAAGGCCATTTCAGCCAAGATCCGACATTTTAGAAGATGGATGTCTTACAACCATCATCTGCATATCTCTCTCTCTCTCTCTCTCTCTCTCTCTCTCTCTCTCTCTCTCTCTCTCTCTCTCTCCCTCTCTCCCTCCCTCCCTCCCTCTCTCTTCTATTTCTATGCCTGTCTATATTTTGGTCTCTCTCACTTTCTCTCTTTAGCTTCTTTCTCTCATTTACTCTCTCCTGGTTTTCGCTTATTCTTATGCCCCCTTTGTCCACACACGCTCTCCTTCTCTAGCTCCTTCTCTCTCCTTTGTGTCCACTGTGGTATATTTCTAATGGATGGAAAAAGACTTGTACAAATCCTTAATTTAAACTTCACTTCTGCCCACATTCCAGTACACAAAGCATTCTAAGTATTGTTTTCTCCCACAGTGAGTGAGTGTGTTTCAGGCTGAGTACAGAGACCTGAATAGAGACCGAGTATGGGCTTGAACACAGAGATGAGTTGGTTTAGTCTTATTTTTCTTCTCTCAGAAGAAAATGGTGGGAGAGCATATGTCAGCTGGTGGAGGCCTGACCCAGCCACTTGCAGAATCCCTAGCCCCTCGTACCCTCTAACTTCGCTCTCTGTGAGCCCTCCCCACACTCTAGGTAAACATCTCTTCCCCATTCAGTGCTGGAAAAAAGGTTTGTATTTCAAATAGCAGCAAAATAACTCAAGAAGATAGTTTCACTTCTGTTTATACCAGCTCATTCCTCTTCTAGCTAAAGCTGTGGCCACATGGTTTATTTTTCACGCTTTTCCTGGAATACCATGGGAGCAAGAGTCAGCCGACTCAGCACATCCTACACCAGAGTAGTGATACCAAATAGAAAGCTGGGACCTTAATAGCCAAGGGCGATGAATAGCAGATACTCACCGTCATCCATCTTTCCCACCAGATTATTGCACAGGGAAGTTGTTGCTCTGGGAGTGAATTTCCCTTGGAATTTCTAAGATGTGTGTGCATTACTTTGAGTTAAGAGTCTTACCCAGGAACTATTTCCTTTCTTTCTACTTTCCTGTATTTGTTTTTTGAAGCTACCACATTTGGTGTTTATTTTAATATTCTATACAATGATCTTATGTGTGACAATTTTTATAAAAATTCTGTCGGTCAAATGTACTACTTGTTTCCAAACCCAGGGCAATGGAATTGGAAACTGACAGTCATGGGAAGGGGTGCAGAGGAACTGAGAGGCAGTAGAAAAATAGAGATGAGGGAAGGAGAGAGGTGGGAAGAGGGAGGAAAAGGTGAGTGAAGACTTGAGTTTGGATAAAATGTCTTTTTAAATTTTTGTTTCATAACTTCATTTGATGCACATGTTAGTGAAAAAAATGTTCTCAAAGTGTTTCTTAGGCTACAGAGTAGATCCATTATCATATCTAATAAGGATATTGAACAGATTAAATAGTACGATAACAAATGTTTTGAATTTAAACAAATTATTACATCAGTTATAAATAGGTCTATGTGATACTAGAAAATAATCCAAAGAGTAACTGTGTCTCTGAATAGCATTCCTGACTTCATATCAGTTGTATCTTAGTGTTTACACTTCAAAGTCATAAATGTGCAAAAAGTATAGCTTGCCTCCTTAAGTAGTAAAAATACAATTTTCACCTCCCCAAGAAATCTAGAGATAGCTTCACTCACTTGTACTTAGAAAGTTTTGTGCAAGGGTATTTATTAGGTTATGATTTGCAATGGCAAAATCCTGCAAATAGTTTAAATATCCCACAGCTGAGGCATGATAACACATTATGAATTTATGGATCCTCTTTACACACTGAGAATAATGATGTAAATAAATATAGGACTGTGAAGTGATCTCAGATAGGAGAAGCTTCTTAAATTGTGGATTTTCTCTCATTTGTTCTGAGAACAGTCATATACTCAGGTCACACATACACATATCAGAGAGAGAGAGAGAGACATAGAGGGAGAGAGGGAGAGAGAGAGAGGGAAAGAGAGAGGGAGAGAGAGAGAGACATAGAGGTAGAAAGAGAGAGAGAGACATAGAGGTAGAAAGAGAGAGAAGAGAGACATCAATAACATTATTTGTCATTGAATAATGACATGAATGTTCTGAAAAAAGGAATAGATAGACTAGACACAAAATAAATTAGAAAAAACAGAATATTACAATCTAGTCTTTGGTGTTGTTTAAAATATGTGTAATGCTTCTTTGACTGCTATACTAGCACGCCACACAAGAGGTAGAACATCCAAACCTGGAAACAAACAGCTCACTCTAGGGAAGTACTAAACACAATCTATCAAAGTACAGATATTTATTATATGATAGAATGAGCAAATCAGCCTCCTCCCCCCACCACGCAGATCAACTAAAGCCAGTTACCCAGGCACTAAGTATCGTGAGGAGGCAGCTGGCTGTAGTTGCACAGTAGTTGAAATGGCTCAGATAACGGGAAAGTGGTGCCAGCCGATTGCGATCTCACTAGCCAGCTCCACTTTCTCTGAAACTGTTGAGTTCCTATGGTTCTTACAGTAGAAGGGGACTGAACATCCCATTCCTGGCAGATTGGTTGTGATGAGTTGTTGGTTGTGAGGCAGCACACGGAGGAAGTGAGCTAACAGCCCTCAGTTGTGGGTGGGAACACTAACAATAAATGGAACCTATGTGCCAAATACAAATTCTGTTCCTTCAGGACATTTGATTCAATTAGTCAAATCAAAGAAAAACAAATTCAGAATTTTCTAATTTTCATGAGTCATCATAAAGCATAAATACAAGAATTTGTGAATCATGAATTCTGTTGAAAACACCTACAGCATCAATTAGCTGTCAATTACATATTATCTTTAATAGAAAGTTAGTTATTTCATAGTACACTTTTGCAAGAGACACTCTTAATCCGTTTCCAATTGATTATACCACCCAAGACTCAGCTGAATTACTGCTAGATTTAAAGAATTTAAATGTCTATTCAGTATCTCATGCTGTCTGCACTGGGAAGTCATCGCCATTGGTTTCCCACTGAGACCTCCTCTTGCTCTTAGGTTCCTGTCAAGTACAGTATAGGAGGAGGCCACTTGTTGGTTTCCTGAATGCTCAGCCCTGAAATAATCACACAGAAACCATATTATATACATCACTGTTTGGCCCATGAGCTCTAGCTTCTTATTGGCTAGCTCTTACATATTAATTTAATACATCTCTATTAATCTGTGTATTGCCAAGTGACTGTGGCTTATCAAACAAAATTTCAGCATGTCTGTCTCCAGCAGTGGCTCCATGGCTTCTCCTCCCACCTTCCTTCTGACAGCATTCCATTTTGTTTTCCCTGCCTACCTAAGTTCTGCCCTAACAACAGGTCACACCAGTTTCTTTATTTATCAATGGTAATCATAGAATACAGAGGGAAATCTCACATCAGTACAGTGCTTGATATGACCAAGTAATTAGTATTAGTTGGGGTTCTATTGCTGTAAAGAGATACCATGACCACGACAACTCTTGTAAAGAAATAAAATTAATTTTGACTACAATTCAGAGTTTTGGTTCAATATTGTCTTGCGAGAAGCTTGACACACAGACAGACATGGTACTGGAGAGGTAGACAAGAATTCTACATCTTGATCTGCAGGCAATAGGAAGAAAGAGTGACACTGGACCTGGCTTGAGCATTTGAAAACCTCTAAGTGCACACCTAGTGACATACTTCCTCCAACAACAACTTCAACAAGGCTCGACTTTCTAATAATGCCACTCCCTACAAGCCTATAGAAGGCATTTTTATTCAAACCACCAAAGCCATGGACTCTAACTCTCTGAAATCATAAGCCCTAAATAAAATGTTTTCTTTTATAAGTTGCCTTGATCATGGTGTCTTATCACAGCAATTGAAATGTAGTTAAGACAACTCTGACTATTCAACATGACATACTATTTTTGCCTTCTTGGCAGGATTTCTTCATCCCCAGTTTTCCTGCATGGCTGTCAATCCCTTCTAATCTTACTCAGTGCACACTGGCAGCCTCATATCCACCCACTCGACCCTCACTGCTTGCTTAATTCCACAACTGCACCTTTAGGCCCAGTCAACTCCATGGGCAAAGGCACTTCCTGTCCAGCCATTCAAAACAAAATCCAGTTTGCAAAGTCCACAACCATCACAACATGAGTCACCGAAACAGCAACTTCATCATGAAATCCATTCACATCATTTACACTAGTTCCTTAGTAGTCCCTTATAGTAGTGATTGTCATGGATCATTCTGCTTACTCAGTTGGGAAGAATGCTGGTGTATTCTCAAGAGAAGTGAAGTCCAGTTCCCAGCACCCACATCAGGCAGCTCTAGATCCAGGAAATCTAACACCCTGTTCTTCGCGGATACCTACACACATCATATATATATATATATATATATATATATATATATATATATATATGAGATAAATAGATATAGATAGATGAGATAGATATATAGCTGCATAGATAGATAGATAGATAGATAGATAGATAGATAGATAGATAGATGATAGAGAGAGAGAGAAATGTAAAATGCATGAATTACATCTTATTTAAAACAATGTGAACATTATACTTCATGCCTTTCAGAAAATGAACATCTTCACTCTGTTCTAATCTGGGGGATTACTTGTCATGAGTCCTAAATTTAAGTTCTAAAATTCTAATCCATAAAACCTGAGACTCTACTGAGACTCCTACATGTACATGAGAACTGTGTGATTCATGTGATCTTTTATATTGCACTACGCTCTCATCTTTCTTCAATCAAATTACTGGCCAAGTCTTATGTGTTCTAACTTCTCTTGAACCTGTTTACCTTTCCAGGCTTACTAGAAACACATCATACCATAGCTCATTGCCTCAATCACTGCATTTTCCACCTGATGTCTCCTTTGCAATCTGCCCCTGAAGACCACTGTTGACTCAAATCTGTCTTCTCCTGACATCCCCTCTCTGCCTTTCCACCTGATTAGCCTCAGCACAGCCATGGGATACCTGCTGCTTTATGAATGATTCCTTTCAGCCCATACCAAAGTTCACATTCCAGAACAACTGCTTCATAAGCATTCATTTAAGACGAGGCTTTCACTGTAATGCAGGGAGGATGCCCTGTGGTGTGTTGCCAGCTTCTGTCATACTTGAAACTTGAATTCATTCCATCTCTAATAACTACCCCAGAGCCTGACACACGTGGCACACTTAGCACACTAAGGACTCAACAATCAGTTGCACTGTGGATTGGAATTAATGTCACACAGAACTATTATTGTTGGTTTCAGTACATTGGCTGATGAATACAGACTACAGATTAAAATGTGAAGGGGAAGCTTCCAACGGGAGGGATTTAGATGTGACCTTGAGAAATAACGAATGCTCTGGGATCACCCTAGCTGGACGCTCCTTCAAGATGCTAAGGGGAGTGACTCCCAATGGTACAGAGCCTGTTTAATCTTGCATATGAAGAGCCATGACACTTCTGGGAAGGGCGTGTAGAGCAGATTCACAAATTTGTTTTACTTAATGGTGATTGCTATTAAAATTAATCAAACATGCTATGTAAATGCCCCTTAAACATATTTAGATTTTGAAAATTGCCATTAAACAGATGAGAACATAATGGAATTGCACTTTCCCCATAATTGTCATTAGCATAACTAATTGTTTGTGTTCGCTTAAACCCTGAGCATCTGACTATTCTGCGGCAAGGCAGTCATTTTCTCTCGGAGCTGGAAAGGGACATTTGGGAAAACAGGATAAAGAAACAGGTGAACTATATAAAAAAATTATTTCTAGCTTTAAAATAATAAAAACAAATTAGAAAAGATCTTTCCAATGCATTTTATGAGACCAACACTGTTCTAGTGATAAAGCTTCAGGCCGATAGCTGATAGACAGTAAATATTACTGCACAAACCCCGAATGCAGTAGAGATAAACATATGCAAGAAGATGTCAGAAACTTCCCACGTGTACCTGAACTTTGTATATGGGGCGGATACTTAGAGTCACATGTAAACATCAGTTGGCATGGTGTATCTCATAGAGAAAATGAAAGATATTAACACCCAAACATTTCAATAGATGTGAAAAAGCATTTTACCAAGTTAAACATTCATTCGTAATTTAAAATAAACTCTCTTCAAAAAATACACCTTTTCCACACAATAGATTAAATCCTTAAAAACTTTGTAGTTAGCCACCAAGTCATTACAGAAAAATTGAAACGTTGTGTTCTAATGCAGTAGACACAAATTGCTCATCAACTCTGCAACATTAGGAGTTCATGTAGGAACAAGAAGAATCAGACATTACCAAGAAATATATGACATACGAATTGAGAAAATCAACACTGTCCCTTCTTGCAGAACATGTGACCCTCTGTGCACAAAACATTCACTTTTCTTTTTAAAAATTATTTATCTATCTATCTATCATCTATCATCTATCTATCTGTATCTATTATCTCTATCATCTATCTTCTATATCTATCTCTATCATCTATCTCTATCATCTATCTTCTATATCTATCTCTATCATCTATTTCTATCTATCATCCATCTTCATCATTATCATCATTTACTTATTTAATGAGTATGATTATAGTTATATGTTTATGTGTGTGTACTACATGCATGAAGGAGCTCTTGGAAGCCAGAAGAAGGTGTTGGATTCCTTGAAACTGTAGTGTTTATGAGTTGCCATGTGGGTGATGAGAGCTAAACCTGGGTCCTCTGCAAAAGCAACTAGTATTCTTAACCACTGAACCATCTCTCCAGGACCCATTTTATTTGTATTTTTACAATGAATTGTGTGTGTTCCTTCTTGAGACAGGGTTTCTCTGTGGAGCCTGTCCTGGAACTCACTCTATAGACCAGGCTGGACCTGGACTCACAGATATCTGTCTGTGTCTGCCTCCCAAGTGCTGGGATTAAAGGCATGTGCCACCATAATACATAAAACCAGTTGTATTTTTTCACACTAAAATGTTTCCAAAAGAGAACTCAGGAAAAGAATCTCACTACTAAATCAAAAAGACTAAAATATTTATGAGTAAACTTAGAAACAAATTCTTCATTACTGAAGAAGAAACTGAATAACTAAGGAAGGAAAGACCTGCACAACATAGTCTATAAAATATGTATGAAAAATTTTCATATATACACATGGGAAAGTATTATGTGTTCATATGTTGCAATAATTAATATTATAAACATATCTTTACCACTGGAAATAATATGAAGATTCATGAAAATAATACCAAGATCCAGATGGCATTTTCATATAAAGACTCAAACAACTCTAAACTTTGAGAACTATACAATATCCTGAAAAGAGAGGAAGGAGTATTCATCATATTTCCTGATTTCAAATTATGTAAAAATTACAGTTACTAAAAAAATTATAATTGTGGAATGCAAAGCAGACACATAGGCAAATAAGATAAAGCGCAGATTCTAAATATAGATATGAACATGGTAGACCATTCTTTTACAAGAACAGCAAGAAGACACAATGGGAAAATGATAGTCACTTCAATGCATCTTATTTGGAAAACTGTATACCCACATGCAGAAAGGAAATTGGACCCTTATCTAATATCATGCATAAAATCAACTCAGAATGGATTAAAGTTTTATAAGTAAAACCTGAAACTACAAAACTCATAAACGTGGGGGAAATTCTTGATATTTATCTTTGTGATACGTTGTTTGCTATTGCCTCAAAAGTTCAGGCAACAAAAGCTAAAGTAACTGAGTTAGACTACATCACACTGAGCAGTCTCTGCTCACAAAGGGAAAAAAGCCAAATAAATGAAATGAAAAGACAAGCTGTTGATCAGAAGGAAGTATGTAAAAATCACATACTGGTAAAGGTTTAGCATCCAAAAGGCATGAGGGCTCATACCACTCCATAACTAAAAGGTTAATTACTTAAAAGAAACAACATGCTGGACAAGAAACCTAAAGATATTTTTTCAATACTGGCATGCAAATGGCCAAAAAGTGTCTTAAAAAGTAGTAATTCTTTGCAGTTCAGGAAAATGAAAACCAAAATCAAGATTAGTGTGATCATACAGCGCTGGAAGCAGTTGTTATAAAACAATTAGGTGAGGCTGTGACGATGGCTCAGTGGACAAAGCAGAAATTCAGATCCAAATAAGATCACATAAATTTTGCCAACCCCAGTCTTCCTACAAGGAGATGGGGGATACAGAGGCAAGAGGATCCCCAGAAATCGTGGGCCAGATGGTCTGACATCTGCAATAATTAACAGCATCGTGTCTCAAACAAGGTGAAAAGTGAGGTCTGACAAGCAATGCTGTCGTCTGACGTCACATGCACATGTTTGTGCACAGTGACACAGCTGTCCACATTGCAGCCTGTGCACTGACCAACACAAGAACAACAAAAGGAGACGTGTCAACAAATGTTGGCGAAAAGCACAAGTAATCATAGGAACGTTCTCTGACGCTGTGGACTTGTATGTTTTTTATGAAAAAGAGGACTAGTCTGAAGAAAATAAAAATCCAACTATCAAATGACAGAGTATATACTCAAAGACAAGTAAGTGAGTTCCTTAGATACACAAATGTGTGTGCCCATGATCATTACAACCTTAGTCACCAGACCCAAGATGTGAAAAGAACAGAGAAATGATGAAATACTGGAATATACACACCATTGAATATTCTTCAGGCTTACCAAAGAATATTTGCTATTTTTGGTAACTTAGATAAGGCTAAAGGACACTAATAATAATCAATAAGTCAGATACAATATTGCTTACCCTGTATAGAATCTGAAAAATATAAAATACTTGGAGGGTAGAATACATACAAATATATGATAAAAAAACTGCAGATGGGAGAAACAAATAAAAATTCATAAATAAAAACAGACAAGAAGTATCTAAAGGAAAATAAGATAGCATTTTTCTAAACTAAGAATATAGCATCAGTCTTGAGGCTTCTTATTCAAAATACTGAATAATTTACTTACTCAGAGACAAAGTTGGAGGGTTAAGCTTGAGCCAAATCATGAGAATCTGATAAATTAGGCATGCTGGAACAGCTGCAATGAGGAGTCTTTCTAAACATTCTTTATAAAACATCTCTCTCTCTCTCTCTCTCTCTCTCTCTCTCTCTCTCTCTCTGTGTGTGTGTGTGTGTGTGTGTGTGTGTGTGTGTGTGTGTGTGTGTGTACACACACAAGTGCCATGGCTCACAAGAGCACTCAGAAGACTTGTGGTTCTCTCCTTCCACCATGTGGGTCCCTAGAATCAAACTCAGGTCTTCAGGCTTGGTGGCAAGCACACTTATCTGCTGACCAATTTTGCAGCCAAGAAGAAGAACAGGAGGAGGAGGAAGATGAAGGAGAAAAAAAGGAGAGGAGGAGAGGCTGGGGAGGATGAGGGAGGGGAATGAGAAGAAATAGGATAGGGAGGAGAGGAGGAGGAAGAAAAAGTTTCATATTCATTTTATTTGTGCGTATGTATATGCCTGGATGAGTTTAAATGTACAACATGCATGCAGGACTCCATCAAGGCCAGAAGAGGGCACCTAATCTCCTGAAACCAGTTACAGGCAGTTGTGGGTCTCCTGACATGGGTGCTGGGAACCTGCATGCAATATAATATGTTGCCTTTCAGAAAAACCTGTGGAAAAAAAGATGATTATTAATAATTGTGAGTGAAATTTCTGAATCTGAAAATTAATAGGAGCAAGAAGATCACCAAAGACACACATGGCAATCCAGAATGTTCAGATTAAAAGTGTGGTGCAGATTTTTTTCACCTTTTGGCTCTTCCAAATGTACAATGTACACACACTACTTTTATCTAAAGTGAACAACAGCAATAAAAAATATAGCCATAAAAATGTTAGTTCTTTTAGAATCACAGCAGCTTGTTTCTGTTAGCCATTTAGACCCAAGTTTTTTCTTAACTGTCATGCTTTTATATAAGAGCTATTTGCTAGCAGTATTTCATTGTGGAGAGAATGCATGAATAGGCATTTAATTGCATGAGGGATTTGTACTGAAATGAGTTTAATAAATCAAGCCCCCAACATCTGCAAACATTTGTACCTAAACTGCAGTTTTCAAGGAACAACAACCCAAACCGACAACATTTCTAAATCAAAAGGAAGATGGAATATCCCAACACAGATCTTGCTGCAAAAACCCATCGTAGAAAAATTATTGTTTTTATGGACTCTTCTGATTTGTTTAATGAGGTGTCTGTTGTCTCAATGCAAAACAGCAATGTTTTCCATGAAGGAAAACCATCTTTTCTTCTGATTCTTACTCAATGAGAAAATCACATAAGTCAGGAGACCAAGGAAAGTAATACAAATGTTCTTTCATTTTTTAACTCTAAGAATAGTTCAGTTTACTTCATAAATGAGAGTTCACTGCTTCCAATATCATAAACAACAGCATTTGGTTGAGCTGACATGCCCAGGCAGGTAGGCTTCTATTCTTAAAATTAACATAAAAGTATCTGCTCAACTTTTATGACCAGAAATGGATTTGAGAGTCAAGGTGGAATATGGATTCTCTTTTCTGTCTTAGAGTACACAGATTCTGTAAATCTCAAGAGTATTTAGCCAGTTTTTAGTATTTCTCTTTATAGTTCTGTCTCCTGACCACTTACTGATTAAACCAGGGAAATATAGGTAAAAGAACAATGACTTGTTTCTCAACAGACTTTCCTAATTTAGCTAATTATTTTATACTCCAAGAGACTTGGTGTCAATAAATTAAGTCACATAAACAATAGCATTACTCAAAAGTTAACCACAGTTATAATACAATTCAGCAATTCACTTTAAATATATAGCAAAGAGAAGTAAAAATACACACACACATAAACACATACACATTTTCATAGCTACAGGATTGATAATAGAGAAAAATGGATGGAAACAAAAGAATCTATTGCCTAATGCAGCAACCTGAGAAATTGTTATTTCTGCATTATGGAACGCAGTCCAACCCTAAATGATAAAATAGCAATAATACCTATTAGCATGGTATTAAGAATAGAACCTGAAAACATTTTAAGTAGAATAAATGAGATGGTAACACTGAAAGTGAATTACAGATGGATGGAGAATCAGCCACCAAAACCACCAGCCACACTGCTCTGAGTTTCTGAGTCACAATCTGTTTCACACGCTAGAGTTGGGGGTAAATCACGACATATGAATATACAATACGTGTAACCCACCATTATATTTATTAATTGTAGCACTGCTCATAGCAATGAAAGATTTTAGCAAGGAAAAACATTTGTCAGTAATAAATCTAAAAAGTTGATTCTACAAATATTCAACTTGTATAAATGTATGTGTGTGTACACGTGTGTGTGTGTGTGTGTGTGTGCATGTCACACATGTGCAAGCAACCTCAGAGGCCAGAAGAGGGAATCAGCTTCACTAGAGCTGGAGATACCCACAGTTGTAAGTTACCTAACATAGGTGCTAGGAACCAAATTTGGGTCCTCTGAAAAGACAGGCAGTGCTCTTACCCACTGAGCCATCTCTCGGGTCTCATAAAATGTCTTTTATAGGAAAATGAAGATTTCAAAATGTTCAAAAGATAAAACTAATGCATATCTGAATGTTAAATAAAGCCAAACGAGACACACAGTGCTTTGCCCCATGATGTAGCATAGAAACCAAGGCTGTCCCTAAGATTCGGGTACACCTGCACAATTCTGGCTGCCTAGGGACACTGCTTCTCTTCTACTCCAAATAGGAGCCATTGCTCCTGCGTTGCTTGGGATGCTGATGTAAATAAACCTTCAGTGCTTCCAGGTGCATGAAGTATAGCACACTCCACTTTGCAGAGTGCATAGCACTTAGAGTAAATGGCTACAGTGTTGGCTTGGGTATCTACTCTACTATTCTTTATTTTATAATGTCTCACTCTATTTACTCTCTAAAAAGAAGCTGAGACCCACAAGTGGGCAAGGTGCAGAGTATAAGAGACTGCATCATAGCCCTAAATGGACATCTGTGTCACACTCCTCCTTCCAAGGTCCAGGGATCATTGTGGAAGAGGGGGACCAAAGAGTGCAAGAGCCCGAGGCTTGCTACAAGGAAATTGTCTTCTGGACACAGCAGGGCCGCTGTACACATGGACTCACAGTGATTGTGACAACATGTGCAAGCCCAAATCAGACCAAATCCCAGTATGGAGAGGGAAGGTGAGTCTAAATTTCCACCCTGAAACAGAGCTACTGGCAATTAAGAGCTGCCAGGAGTCAAAGAGTGCGGCCCCTGGTTGAGAGGTTTCTCCAGTGGAAAGCCATGGATCAACAAATACATGGAAAGAACAAACTGGACTCAATGTGAGAAGAAGAAGAGGAGGAGGAAGTGGATGTGATAAAAAAAAAACCACTGGAGAATCTCAAATGAATAATTTTTAAATATCAAAATGAGAAGAAACAAAGTAAAGCAGAAAGCCTAGTGCCCTGGCGACTGACTCACGCATCTCCTGGCGTTCCCGGCTCTTGATTCTGTCCTCCACTCTCGTGTTTCATTGCCTTCTGGTGATTTGCTCACCATGCCTCTGGGATCAACTGACTGATATGCACCACCGAACTCTGGTGCATGTGGCTAACCATGTCATCTGGGGTCTAACGCACCTATATGATGTTTGCACACTGTCTCAGAGTGCGTCCTTGCTGCTAAACAAGCCACGCCTTCGTGTCCATACAATACAGCATGGCAAGAACAGTAATCTACTGACATGCACTGCTTCTCTCCCATGGAGCTAGGAGACAGATTTAGAAGGAAGTCTGTTTGTTCACTCAAAGTTACATATTTAATGCAATTTTAAGCATTGGGAAGTGTTAAAGTGTGTGTGTGTGTGTGTGTGTGTGTGTGTGTGTGTGTGTGTGTGTTCATCCCCGATATTGCAAGGAGCCTGAGAAGCCTAGGCAACGCTACTCAGTGTAACAAGCATAGCATGACGTGAGTTATTGTTTAGGAAACCCCAGTTACAGGCTCTGGAAAAGCCCTAAGTGGAGGTATCAACTGGATGCATTTACTAATGGATAATGCTATTGTTTTAAGTAAAGGTAACCAATTTAGAAGTCTCTTGCCTGGAGGGAGTTTCATCTCTCAGCATGAGCAGAGCAAACTCCAAGTTTCACTTGCTAGAGGTGGTGGAAGCAATTGAAGAAGGCAGCAAAGCAGTTATAAATTGAAGTGAAAGCTGAGGGGAGTGGAAGACTTGGAGAAGGGCTAATCGTGTGTGCTTTTCTCCGTTTGCTAACCAACTTCTAAATTATACACACGCATAGGAAAAGAGAATTTGAAAAATAGCTGAAAGGTCTAAGAAATACATGGATCGGGTAGAGCTCTAAAGAATGGCTCTGTGGAAGGGACTGCCTTGATGCTGCCGTTAACTCTGCCAGTGCCATTGCATGGCCATTAGTGCACAACCCACAGGAGTCAGCCAAGAACCAAGTAGCCAATAAGCAAGCAGATGAAGCTTCGCTGTAGAGCCCATGACAACCCCGAGTGAGAGAGATGATCCTGCTCTTCATCACTCCTAAACTCCCTACCTGCCCGACAAGGCATTGGCAGGATTTGAAAGGATGATTTGTGTAAGGGTGTGTGTGCAACTTGTGTGTGTGTTTGTGTTATATGCAATTTCTGTGTGTGATATGTGCAATTTCTGTGTGTATTGCATAAATTTTGTATGTGTTTTGTATACAAGTTGTGTCTGTTATCTGCAATCTGGGTGTGTATTGTATGCAATCTGTGTAATAAAAATAAACATTATTAAGACACACAGAAGACACAAGAAGAAAAGCTCCCATATTCTAAGACTTGAGGACAATATAAGCTGATTCTATTTGGGACCACATGCTGGAATGAACAGAAAAATACAGTGATATACATACACATGCTATAAGTGTGCTCCAAGAACTCAGGAAAGTGTGTTTAAGTCACTAAAGTGACTTAACCCTGACATTCTGTCATCCCGGCTTTCAGGATGTCCATCCTGACTGCCACCAAAAGCAGGAGCACTTGGCTGGCATCTCCTGTCAATGCAACCAGACACAGAAAGGATTGTGACACCTGCTGCTTGGCTAGCTGAGGGGCTTTCTGGTAATGGCTCAATTCACTCAAAGAAAAAAGAAATCAACGGCGTGCACACATCATTGACTATGACATGTGCATTCTCAGGAATCCTTTAGGCTCCTTCTAGTGTTTAACCATGACCAGCTCTTAGATGGTTTCCCCCAGGAAGCTTCAGCTTCTTCCAACCAGCTTCACAAATAATAAGGAATGAATAAGAAGAGACTCAGAGCACAGTATGTTAGTGAGCATCCTTCCTAACTCACATACACACACACACACACACACACACACACACACACACACACACACACACATCAAAGGAGACAAAGAAAAGGCATAGAATTATTTGAAACAACAGCTGTAAGGAGACAGTGCAAAGTAGTTAACTGTGAAGACCCAAGTTCAATCCCCAGGACACATGTGGTGGAAGAAGAGACCCAACCTTCAGAAGTCGTCATCTGAGCTTCATAGGCACACCTGGCATATACATACTCAGACATGTTTGCAAATTCGTCACACACACAATTAAATAGATAATAAATAAATGTTTAAAAAACTAATATGAAAGCCTCTTAAATACGGGTGACAGTATGACCACTCAAGTTCATAAAAACAACTAGAGTCAGAGTGAAGTGAGGATCTCTCCCAAATATGTCCCGTGCACACGTCATACTCAACATGCTAACCGAGAGTCTGAGAGAAAAAGAATAGGAAATCTTTAAATAACAAGGAAACACCAATAATAAAAGAGAGGAGTTCATTGATTTCATCTTACAAAAATATCAGTTAGTGACAGAAGTTTACTCTGAAAAATTACATATCATATAACCCTAATTTCTAACATTCATAAAAAAATTACAGTGATGGTAAATACATGCACACATATACACATAGTATGTGTGTGTATATATGGTAAATATATGAATGATAAATATGTATATGGTAAATAAATATTTACAACCAATCACACACACATACACACACATGCATGCACATACACACACACACACACACACACACACACACACACACACACCCCACACGTTAATTGCCAAAGTTTAAGCAGGAGATGGGGAAGAGTTGAGTCAGTTAAGCTCCAGGGATTTTTTTTGTGTCAGTGGAACTATTATAGAGTGTAGGGCTGTGATGATAAACACATGGCATTGTGAATCTGTCAAAACTCATAGGGCTTTAAGGTACAAAATGTAAATCTTTATGCACACAAATTACAGAATCATTTAGGACAAGAGAGCTCAGGATGGATGTTGAGACAGACAAAATTACCTAAGTGGGTTATGAATGTAGGAAAACAACTCAGTGATTAGAGGGAGGGGATGCTGCCTCGTATCCCTTGAAAGTGAGTCAAGTCTGTAAGCCTGAAGAGGAAGAGTCACTGTCTAGCAGAGAGTATGGGATAGTGAGTAGATGCTACCTCATACATAAGCTCGAATTAAACATGCATTTTACATATGGTGGGTGCTGTATGTCACATCTTCAATGCTAGAGTGGAGGTTACAGATGAACAAGAGAAAGACATAGAAAGTTACGTGAATTGGTGATTTACAGTAAAGGAGGACATATGAACTTATATGTGGCTTAATTTACAGTTGGGCACATACATTAATCTGACATGCATACTAAGGTCTCTGTGCATACATGCATTAGAATATGCATATCTTCCCTTTCTGTGCAAACTGATCAGATTGACAACTAATACCAGGATCTTAATTTCTATTATTGCACAGTAAACTAAGGAAATTGGATTCTTAAAATATTTTTATACTAGGGCCAAAAATATGTAAAATGAATCTGGCATATTCTATAATCCTAGAAAGAATATTATTTAAAAGTAGAACTTATTTAAAAGCATTCTTTAAATAACCTTACATAATTTAATGGCTCATTATAAAGCAGCAATAATTAAAATAGTTTGTTGTGGGTGCAAAATTAGATGATGACGGTGGTGATGATGATGATGATGATGATGATGATGATGATGATGATAAGACAGCAATCATAGGCAGACATTGAATCAAACATGCATGATTACCTCAATTTTGACAGAAGTGTCAAATCAATTTAATGGAGAAAGAAAATCATTTTGTGTTGGTTCATCTAATATTCCCTAAAGAAGACAATGAGCATTGACCTTTCTGTCACATCATACACAAAAGTTGAATCAAAATGTAAAATCTGAAATTATAAGACTACAAAAATATATCAGAAAATCTTTATAGCTCTATGGGAGGCCAAGCTGTCTTAGAACATAACAAACATAGAACCTAAATGATTCAAATGACAACTGAGCCGTCACCATGCCTGGCACCAGTAGATACAGTACTTGGTGATGTTTGCAGAGTTGTGTGATTGACTTGGGAAGCTGTTTAGGTATGTGAGAAGGTAGATAATGCATACGAAGACAGTATTAGATGACAGTAGTCGGTACAAAGACACAATCCTTATATTTCAGTAGCTCTTTGGGTACCCAGAAAGAGGCCTGTGTGGACCAGACATAACAACTGAGATGTCACTTCCACACATATTCCACTAGCTGAGGCTAAGTCACGTGACCACGTGTACCTGCAAGAGGAAGGAGGAAAGGTAGTTCATCCTTGAGGAGAACGTTGGAAAATGCACCTGCCCATCAAATCTCTGCCATACCCAGACTCCATCTTACCTTTGCATGATTATTTTAAATAGTGTCCCTCCGTGTGTATTAGTTGGCATTTTAACATCATTTGATTAATTACACCACTCAGAGGCAATGATCTCTAAACCTAGAATTTGGAGGCATCTGTTAGGAGTTGCTAAACTGGTAGATTCTACACACAGAGCAAAAGGACCCTTGATTTAAGATGAAGACAACAGAGCGAAAATAAGCCAGGAAAAATGGACGAGAATCTAAATTTCTGGAGCTGTTGGATTACACTGAACCCATAGCAAACACTATTTTGACATCTAAGGTCCTGGGAACCAGTGCTTTCCTTCCTTTTAATTAGAACAATGTAAACAGCTTTTGTTCATTGGCAACTAAGTGTATTTATTGGTTTAAGGAGTGACAGGCGGGATGACTAACATGGAGAGAAATGAGCACAGTGTGTTGCTTGGTCAGGGTAGCCAGAGCAGGGGAAACTCAAGGCGGTGCACATTTTAAAGGTCAGGAGCCCCAGAGCTTGGCACTGTCTCTCTGGGCAGAAAGGCTTTCTGAAAGACAGATGCAATCAACAGGGTCTCCTTGGCTTCCACTCACATCAGTACCCGTTAGTCAACCTAAGCCAGAGACTTGCAATTGTGATCTGTTGATTCTATTTACTGGATGGATAAAGACTGAGGTGGTCTCTATGTGTCCCGTAAGGAAGCTGGGCTGGGTCTTCAACCTTCAAAGGAAGCAATGATCTCTCTCCTTTGAACACTTTCTGGACAATTGCATAGCCTGGAGAATGTGTCGTGCCTTAAAGACATCCATCTAACAGGAAGGCTCTTTCTAGGGATTTGAAGTGTCTATGTGTTTGCCTAGGCTGTGAGAGGTTAATTTCCTAACTGCCATGTTTACTGTTCTTAAGCTAGCAACGCATAGCTGGAGTGAATTAAATATGTAGTTATTTTCTGACTGACAATCCCTATTCCAAAAGGCAAGGAAATGAAATTTAAAGAGCAAAGCTTCTCTCCTTCCTATATAACAAGGAAAAGACACCGACCATGTTAAAATGGCCTTGACCACGGTGAAAACCACCTTTTCATAAGGACAGAGGCACAGATGATTAGGCAACGTCTAGCCTTTTGGTGACGTGAAATTAAATTGTATTTGATAAACAGCAAGCGTGGTATTTAAAGCAATAATTTATTTGCCTAGATAATTTCTCAGCGGGAGCTACCACAGTCTCAAAATGATAATAGTATAGGGTCACAGTGTTAAGATGTGTTTATTTCTGCTAACTACCTTTTGTTCTGTTCACATTATGAATTCCTAACTGGGGTCAAAGTCAATTAGCTTCTGAGGCAGGGATATTCACTATGACTCATAAATTAAATGGTACCTGTTACTACTGAGTGGAAAATATGTTTCAACGCTTGGGAGACTGGGGTGTCTTGTAGTCAGCTTTTTTTCTTTACTTGAAAAGCAAGGCATGCACTACAAATGATCGACCCCATTTCAACATCGCACAATGCCCGCATGCATTAAATCCACATGGTGCTACATAAATATGCAAGGTACCTTTTGTAAAAGTAGTAAATGTTTTTTCCAAGAGATCCATATCCTATTCAGACTCTTGTCAAAATAATTTGCACTTACAGAAAATACAGAGGAATTTTCTATTCCACAGGTGGCTTTTAAGTCCCTCAGACTAACCAAATCATTGAATTAAAGGTGAAACTGCATTTGCTCACGTTAACATACTCAATGAATATGCATCAAGTAAGAAATTTGCGAGAAGCACTTTGTTACAAGCTCAGACAAGAAAGCAAACATCCGAACCCTTGTTGGGGAGATGGCGCATTTGGTGAAATGTTCACATTGCAAGCAGAGGGGTCTGAGGTAGGGACCCAGAACTCAGTTTTTAAAAGTAGGATGGGGTAGTGTATCCTCATAACCCTGGATCTCAGGAGGCAGCAAGAAGATGGGCCCCAGGACTTACTGTCTAGTTGGCCTCACTGACTTGTAAAGCTCCAAGCCATTGAGAGCCCCTGTCTCAAAAACAAATAAAGGAACCTGTCCCAAAATAAATAAATAAATGGAAAATAAACACAGAAAAGATGGACAGTACCTAGGAGCAACACTCTGGAGTCCACATGCACACTTGCAAACACACCACTACCCTAGGGTAATTGCACCAAGGGGCTCTTCCACTATCACACATGCACATGCGCGTAAACACACACACACACACACACACACACACACACACGTAGACTTGATAGGGAATGGAAGCCTAGGGAGGCAGTTCTAACTCTGGGCCAATAACCTTCCATCTTTTCAAAATCAAGTGTGGATCATAGACAGCAAGTTGAAGTCTGCACAGACTGCCACTTGCTTACATGCTGAGCATAATTTTGGAGAATTCATTCTTTCATATGAACACAAAACATACACGTATTGTTTCCTAACTCAGCCGCAAAAAAGGTAAAACACACAGATTTTATTGTTAAAAATACACAATTGCTAATTTTTAAAATAGCTGTAGAGTCTGTCTGTGTTTGAACCCTCTTCATTTCTTAACCAGGACTGTTTTCAAATCACTAGCTAGACATCTGACCACTTCCTTTCCTTGAGAGCTGTTCAAAAGATCATCCTGAGAAGTTGCCTGGAAGAAGGTTGGATGATTTTGAAAGCTTCATATCAAGAAAAAGATGACGTATTAATAATGTCTGCAAATAATATAAGAATGTGGAACATTGACATTCCAGTGCCTATGGTGCAAAGTCAAGGGACCATCCCTGTTGGTGATAAGACCAATTTCCTGCAATAATCACGAGACACAAAAAGATGGGGAGATTGTTTGCAAGGAAGTACTGGCAGGACAAGGCAGTGGGGCTCCGTGGAATGACTTCCTGCCTTTACTACGTCTCCTTTCAGTCATCTCTGTTTCCAAGACAGCATCCACGCTGATAGCACAAAGGGAAGATGAAGAGGTTTAGATAAAATAATCTTTTCCTGATGTCAGCCAGAACTACAACCAGGCAATGTCATGTCAGCCAGCTTCACCGAAAAATACTGCACAGAGGAAGGGTACCGCTCCTCTTAATGTGTTCATTTCTGAGCCTTACAGACAGGCGCCGAGTCTCAATTTTGGAACGTGAAAACACTGGTACCAGAGGAACCCGAGATTTCATTCATCTGTGCCTAACCCTTCCTAGTGATTGCCACCATGATTTTCTTCTCCTGGTCCACAAAGAACACGGCTTCCATCTTTGTGCTTCCCTGGGGTTCACTGTGGGTCACTACTCCTTGACCCTTCAGGATGTGGCAGGGTATCCCAGGACTATGGACACTTTTCAGTTCGCACCAATCAGCAGGTGCGTGTGGAAACATCTGGTCCTTCACTCTGTGACTTCCGAGGGAAATCAAGGAGAACCTGCTGTCATCTAGACTTGAACTTCAAACCCCGCCTTGTTAATTGCTTTTATATCAGCAGGGCCGAATACTTAGCAGAATTAAGGCAAGGCAGGGGAAGCTCATTTTGGTTCAGAACGTACAGTCTGGCATGACAGAGAAGGCATGGAGTCTGGGAGGGCCTCTCCAGAAGTCACAGTGCCACACAGTTTGGGTGCTGAGGAAGCAGATAGAACGGGACCCAAAGAAAGTCCAGGCTTTAGCTCCCAAGACCCACTTTAAATGACCCATGTGCGTCAGTTAGTTAGTTCTCACTTCTCAAAGACCCCACAAGCTCCCAAACAGAGCCTCCATCCAGGACCAATCACATGAGCCTCTGGGAGACATTTCAGACTCAAACCACACCTGCCACTTAACTCTTGCAATCGTGAACAGGAGGCTTCACCAGTTCTGACCTTTAGATCCCCAGCATGGGAAGTCTACACGCTATAAACTCTTCAATTGAAATTCGAGATTCATGTGCAGTGGAGACTCCCCTTGGAACGTCCTGCAGGAGGCAGCATTCCATAGAACGCAGTATGAGCTGCATTGACACTACATGGTACAGGATGAGGGGCCTTGGAGAAGTGCAGAATATACCGCCTTGGAGAAGGGCAGAATGAAGACACCTAACACAAGCGCTCAGTGGGGTTTTCCTTCGTGTGATTGCCAGGATGGCAGCTACCAAAATGATCCCTTCACTTAACTGCTGCGTCCTCAAACGATGGCGATGTAGAGGTCAAAAAAGGTGGCGAGTGATCATTGCAACCCCTGGCCAATGACTGGCAGAGGTGAGCCTCCTGTTCCCACCCCCAGCTCTGCTGCTCCAAGCTTCTCTGACAGCTTATTTGCAACGACTGGGAAGACAATTTTATCGCATTTAAGAAGCAGATCAGAGGATTTCTATTTAGAATGCTACCACCAGCTGGCTTGCTTATTTCAAGAGACAGAAGAAAAAATATTTCGGAAAACCGTTGGGCTAACCTTTTGCAGGTGAGACCGAGTGGCAGTTGCTACGCAACTCACCAGGGGAGATTGGGAAGCTGCTGGGGTTGAGTGGGAAGAGGCAGAACTGACGGAAAGCTGAGGGCTGATGGGCAACAGACGTGAGAAAAACCAACTCATTCTGTCTCCACGGCACACATGCACTGTGGAATGATGGACTAAGAAAGCTGGAGTTGTGAGCATTTGGAGGGTCGTGTGTTTAGCTTCAACATTTTTTCATAACTTTCCATTTTTATATTACATTCTTTCAAACTAAATAAACAGACCCTTCCCCTCACAGATAAGCTATTGTTATGGAAGTTGTAATTTTCCATTTTTAAGTAGATACAGTGTTTAGATCAAAGCAGAGTCAATGCAAAACCAACTAGTATCTGTGTGTTTTCACCTTAAAGCAAACAGACATTTTCATGAAAATAAAACCAATGATCAAATATCTTTTTGAGAATTTTTTAAACAATAAGAAAACAGCGTGTTCAAAGTGAAAATAATCACACCAACCACACATGAATCTGGAAATTGTAAAGTCATTTATTTTGTTTGTAACTATGTGTCTATGTGGTGTGTCTCTGTGTGGGTATGCACATGTGAGTGCATGTGGGTGTGGAAACCAGAGGGGGGCAGCAGATCCCCTGCAGCTTAAATTATAGTAGGCTGTAAGCAGGTCAGGTATGGGAGCTAGGACCCTAAGTCAGGTTCTCTACAAGAGCACTGTGTGCTTTCAACCACTGAACCATATTTCCAGCCTCCTCCTACATTCTGAGTGCAGATTTCGGCAGTCAGCCATGTAGTAAACGTCAAAATTTGCAACTGGAATAGTTCATCATTTCCTTTTTGGGTATCCTTAATCCCCTTGGAAAAGGTGAGTTCTTTTTTGGCTTTGATAGCTATCTAAAGCCCAGGTACTCCCTCTCCAATACTCAATTTCAACCCTTGAGTAGAAGATTCTTTTTTAATTGAGCTTTGTTCTTTCCCAGAGTGACATCAAAACTGGTCTATATTAAGTCCAGTTCCAGCAAGCATCCTCTCCGGATCTCACAGACAAACAAGTGAGCATCAAAGAGGGGAAATCGAACTCTTCAAAAGAATACTGTGTGGTTCTTCACTGTCTCCTAGTCTTTAATTCATAGTGCCAGGTTGCTTCCAACGTTACTCCACCACAAACAGTTTCAAAATATATTGTTCTAGGTGAAACATACATGTGAGTCAATACCTCTTTCTATAACAAAAAATACATAAAAACAAATAAAAATCCTGCCTCTCACAAAATACCTGAGCTCTGTCCTCTGACCTCCATATCCTAAACAAAATGAAGATGAGGACATCTTTAAAAGCACGTGGTGGGATAAGAAACAGGGCTCACATTCAGGAGGCCACCGAGGCCAGCACCTGCCCTAAGAGGTCTTTCCTCTTATCATCACAAGAAACAGTCACAGGAGCCTGAAGACGATGGGGACCAGCCTTAGTTCCACAGGAAGGAGGGCGTTAGAGCACATAGCCCTATGCTAACCAGAATCACAGATACTTAAATATTAAGTTGTAATAACGTTTGATTCTATTTATTTCATGAAAGGAGCCAAGTAGGATTCTCACCTGCATTACTCCTTAGTTCATCTCAGGAGAAAATTTGAAATAACTGATCCTGAAATATGTAACTATTATTGGCCCCTAGACATTTGAGTTTGAATTCATTTTTCTGTATGTCCTAAGAAGCGGTAATACCAACATTTTTGGTTTGTTTTGTCTTTGTTTATTTGAGACAGGGTCTCACTGTGTAGCTCTGGCAGAAACCTCTCAGGTTGACAGTAGCAAATTCAGAACCTTAGAGGAGTATATGCTCTACACAGACATCATAGGCTCCACAAAGTGACTTCTTAGCAATTATGGGGTCTTAGTGATAATGATCACCACAAAACATGGGAAACGAGGCATAGGAACAGAACCAGCCAGAGGAGGCATGCACAGACAGCATTACCAAACCGCCAGTATGGAAGACAGCAAAAGTTAACATTATGCACATATATATGTATATAATTTAAATATATCTTATTTAAATTAGAGAAAGTGTACATGATAATCACAGATATTTCCAGGCAGAAGCAGGAAAAATTAATGATAGGTTCAAAGCTATTAGTAACTGCCTGAATATCCAAACAACAGAAAACCAAAACAGTTTATATGGTTAACCACACATAGCTCCAGACGAGGGATGAAAAACTAGGGAAGACATGGGAAAAGAAAAAACCTGAGGATTTTCCAAAAGGTAGGACAAATGTAAGTTATTCCAACCTTGGTAGTGGATCTTCAGAGCTTCAAACCCTAAAGATGCTAAGAATGTCAGTCATGAATAGAATTGTGCAGACAAGCAGGGAATTCCTCAAGAAAGGAAAGAGGGCTCTACAGGAAAAGGCACTTGCTGCTAAGGCTAAATGAGTTCATTCCTCGGATTGAGTTCAAAGGAGAGACTGGATTTCCAAAGTTGTTCTCTGACATCCATATGGATATCACAGTGTGTGTGTGCTTGTAACTTGTACACATGCACACACACACACACACACACACACACACACACATGCATACACACACACTAACAATGATGAAGAATAATAAAAATACTAAAAGGAAAGATTCTTTTTCTTTCTTTTTTTTTGGATTTTTGAGACAGGGTTTCTCTATGTGTTGCTTTGGCTGTCCTGGAACTCTCTCTGTAGACCAGGGTAGCCTCAAACTCACAGAGATCCACCTCCCTCTGCCTCACGAGTGCTGGGCTTAAAGGCATGTGCCACCACCGCTTGGCACACATATGTAGTTTAATGACAAAATTAACATTATTGATTTGAATTTATACTTCTTGGGACAATCTCTCAAAATGAGGGAAACTGAGAACATCCTTGAGTAAACCAGGAGAATTTACCAGATGCAGCCATTGTTGCGGAAGAGGCCTTCACACTGA
This sequence comes from Microtus pennsylvanicus, assembly GCF_037038515.1. NCBI lineage: Eukaryota > Metazoa > Chordata > Mammalia > Rodentia > Cricetidae > Microtus > Microtus pennsylvanicus. The sequence goes on along the minus strand of NC_134580.1, from coordinate 146,093,591 downwards.
ACAAGAAGGCTGAGAAAAGTCTGAGGCCTGAGCCAAGGGAGGGACACAGGACCCTGGTGACTCCGCGAGCCAATCCAGACAGCCCTGCAAATGTCATTACACAGAAGAGTAAATATGAGGAGTTCAGGAAACAAACAGCCATGACACTGAGCAACTGCACCTTCCTGCAGCAGGAACCACTTGGAATTATTGAGTTCCAGTCCCCGTGGGGACCACAGAGCAAAGACTGCTTTCAGATGCAGGGGCATCCATGAATCAACGTTTGAGGATGATACTGTGGCACACAAGAGGTTAGCTTCTAAACGTGCAGAAGAAAAGACCCAGAGCAAGCATAGAAAATTCCAGTATGCTAAAAAAAGAGCAACAAACCATTTTAAAAAATCAACAAGCTAGACTATTAGAATAAGAAATTAGTCCAAATATCCTGGAGTCGAAATATAGGAAAAGTTATGGGAACATGATAAAGTCAACAACTGTGATGCTGAAATTAAAAACAGTCATTAATCTATCTATCCAAAAGAGTAAACATTGGATGTAGTGAAACACTACATATACAAGAAAAATCATAAGGTAGTTGTAGCACTCAGGAAGTAGAGGCAGCAGGATTGCCTCAAGTTCAAGATCAACTGGGTCTACATAGCTAGCTCTGGGCTATCCAGGGCTGCACAGCATAGACCTGTGTCAAAGCAGACACAAAACAAAGCAAGCAACAGACAACTGCGTTTAATGATAAAAGTCCTTCAGTTTTTCATGAAATTGCTAGAGGAGCTGGAGAAAAGGCTCCACAGTTAAGAGGCGAGTACTTACTACTCTTGCAGAGCACCTGAGTTCAGTTCCCAGAACCCACTTCAGGTGGCTCACAACTGCCTACAACTCCAGCTCCAGGAGACCTGACACTCCCCTCTGACCTCTGTAGGAACATGCACTAATATGCACTCATTCCACATACAGACAGACACATACACACATGTAGAAATAAACTAAATCTTTAAAAATTGAGATTATAAAACCCTGTTTCTAACAACAAAGCTTCAAAGTTCACAAAAGTATTAAAAATATGTAAGGCAAACAAAACTGAATTATAAATTAATACATTGCAAATAAAGAAGATTTTATAAGCATGCATTGATGCCTATATTATAATACTACTAATAAGCAGTATTTTCCAAAGTCCAAAGAGGAAATATAAAAGTAGTCAAATCATGAAATACAGTAAAAATGAAACTAAGAAGAAAGTATAGGTATAAGTTACTTTCTTTTTTCTTTTTCATTTTTTTTTGAGACAGGGTTTCTCTGTCTAGCCTTGGCTGTCCTTGAACTCACTTTGTAGACCACACTGACCTCAAAATCACAGAGGGCCACCTGTCTCTGTCTCCTGAGTGCTGACATTAAAGGTGATTACATATTAAAGATTCATAAGTTAGTTTCTTATAAAAAGAATAGAAATTAATAAACCAAATATATCAGACCACTTAAACGTGTATAATTATAATTATAAAGAAAACAAAGAGAAGCATAAATACTTATTTGAAAAGATGACTATCATTAGATATTTAGATAAAGAAAAAAGATACAGACACAAGGTATGTGTAGGAGGAGGTGCTTGTTCATCCCGGCCACCCAAAACCAAAATAACCACACAGAAACTATATTAATTAAAACAGTGCTTGGCCCATTAGCTCTACCTTCTTACTGGCTAATCCTACATCTTAATTTAACCCGTCTCCATTAATCTATGTATCACCACAAGGTCTTGGCTTACCAGCAATGTTTCAGCACATCTATCTCCGACTGTGGCTCCATGGCATCTCTCTTACTCTGCCTTCTTTCTCCAAGCATTCAGTTCCCTGCCTACCTGAGTTCTGCCCTGCTATAGGCCTGAAGCAGTTTCTTTATTCATTAACCAAAATAAGCAACATATAAATGGAAGGACCTCTCACATCAAGTATGAAGATGAGAAACACCATCGTTTTGTTACTCTTTATATAATAAAAGCAGAATTTTAAATTGTTCCTATGTCCCAAATGCAGATTCTGCTTTCCCCTTCCTTAAAATTCACTACTCTTGACAATCCTGCTCTCTGTATAACTGCACCTCCGTGTTAGAGCTAGCCTGTGAGTTAGGGTATTTGTATGTTTTGGATGCTTCTCTTTCCTGCAGAGTAACAGCAATCTCCTGTGCTTCTCCCCTCCTCCTCCCTCCTTTTCCCCATGTCCCTTCTCATCTCCCCCTTTTACACCTTCCTTCTCTTGCTTTTCCTCTCTCCTCTTCTTCCACCTTTTCCTCTTCCTCTTCCTCTTCCCCCTTCTTCCTCCCCTCCACCTTCTTCCTGTAGATCTGGAGATCCACATAGTTTCCCTGCCAAAGATTTTTCATTTCTTTCCTTCCTGTGTGATCCTGTAAAGGATTAGGGATTAAATATCATGTATAATTTAATGACTGAATGGATTGTTGAAATAGGAGTGGTGGGGCTGCGTCCCCAGCACCCTGGCCGCCTGCTAGCTTATGCCCCGAAATAACAACACACAAACTGTATTCATTTAAACACTGCTTGACCCATTAGCTCTAGCCCTTACTGGCTAATTCTGATATCCCGATCAACCCATTTCTAATAAACTGTAGCACCGGTCTTACCGGGAAAGATTTAGCATGTCTGACCTGGCGGCTTGCTTCATCGCGTGCGTCTGCCCGGGAGAGAGGAGGATGGCCTCTGCTTCAGAGAGCAGAGCTGTCGAGTCTGAGCTCACTTCCTCTTTCTCCCAGCATTCTGTTCTGTTTACTCCTCCCACCTATGTTTTAACCTATGAGGGCCAAGCAGTTTCTTTATTGCTTAACCAATGAAATCAACAGATTGATATATGACACTCCCACATCAATGGATCATGGATTTTACTCCTGATCCAGATCTGGGTTTTTTTTTTTGTTTTTTGTTTTTTTTTTTTTTTTTTTTTGTCTCTGTATGAGTTACTTTTCATGTGGCTGTAATGATCAACTTAAAGAAGAAGTGTTTGCTTGGGCTCATAGGTTGAGGAAGACATGGTAACAAGTCTTCACATTGTAGCCTCACTTAGAAAGGAGAGAGAGAGAGAGAGAGAGAGAGAGAGAGAGAGAGGAGAGCACAGCACATGGGATGACTTCAGCCCATCCATGGAGGATCTTCCCTATTCTCTTAATCCTATCTGGATACTTCCTCACAGACAAGCCAGCATGCAGCTCATCAGTGCTTTGAAATACAATCAAACTGGGAAATAAAATTAACCACAGAATGATCAATAGCCCAACAATTACTGAAGATGTTTATGAAACTCTAATGTATAGAAAAGAAATTGCCAATAATATAATCAAATAAAATGCTGGTCACAGTCAAGGAAATAGACAAAAGAGGGCAAGCAGAGTGAGGAGAAAAAGAGAAATTCTTTCACCCTTGTATGTTCAAAACAATATCTTCATCAGGATGCTAATGAACCATTCTGACTTTATCTCAAGATTAAAAGCCATCTTGTTACAAACTCAAAATGAATTCATATCCTTTTTCGTCAAACTTGGATTTGAATAGGTCTTGACCCATTTTCTGGAAATTGACAGGTTCTATACCCTACACCAGACCCTCACCATGGTAAGATAAGATGTTCTACCAAATAATTTCAAGATGTTCTGCCAAATTTCTAGGAAACCAAAACCCTTTGGAGTCCCCAGCCTTGCAGTTTTTTAGCTATATAAGCCCCACTTTCTCCTATGTTCAATGCTGTTTTCTCAAACTCAACTTTTGTTTCTGTCATACAGAAACAAAGCTTCTTTACTTCAACTAAAAGAATTTCAGTGGTGGTCTTTATTCTTATTGAGTGAGATTAACAATACACATATTTTAAACCCACACATTCTGTTTACAAATATAGTTTTTATTAATTTTTTCTTAAATTCAAATGGAATATAATTCTATGTATTTGGGGGTATAATATGATATTCTCATACATGAATACATTTTGTGATTTTGTTACATCTTGAAACCAAGCTAACTAACACATTTATCACCTCATATATTTGTCTGACATCTAATTCTGAAAAATTATTATGTGTAACAATTGCTTTATTAATTTTTTCTCACTAGGAGAAAAAGAAAGGATATAGAAAAACACCACCATTCTTTCATTCTAAAGTATATTTAAAATTTTTTTTAAATAGAATAAGACACTGAGCATAGTAAACCATAAAAAAATTACTTGAGCTATTATTAACATGGCTAAAAATTCTCTGAAACTTAAATTTATTATTCATATTTAGTAAGATATGGTGACATATACTATGAAAGAAGTCTTTGGGATAGAGAGGCAGGTGGCTTTCTGAGATCAAAGTCAGCATCATATACTATGTGAATTTTAGACCAGCCAGGGATACAGAACAAGATATGTATAGTGCCTATGTGCATAAAAAGTGTTCTTCCTTGCCTTCCTATTGGCATGTTTATGTCAACAACCTACAAACTCTTTGGAACATGTGTTTTCCTTTCAATCTTGGGTAAATTCCTAAAAGCCATTCCTAATGTAAACACATGCATACTTATATTGCCAATGACCAGAATTTTTCTTAAGGAGTGGTATCATTTTGTTTTATTATCAACAATTAATTTAGAACTTAGGGTGTCCAACACCCACATCAGCATCTGCTGTTCAATAACCATGTCAAAAATTGCAATCCAGTGGACATAAAATATTTTTTAACACTTTACACACCTGATAAGTTTTTTATAAGACAGATTGATAATTGAAACCAGAAAAGCCACATACCTACAGAGACACATCCCCCCCACAAAACATAGAAAAAGATAAAACTATATCACCTTCAAAGCTACATACCTACAGACATGCATGCATGCACACACACACACACACACACACACACGAGAAAAAGATAAAACTGTATCATTTACATGCAGTCAACAAAACACACGAAGAGAAATTCTAGAATTAGTACCAGGATACAGTGAAACCCTGTTTTGAATTTTAAAAAGAAAGAAATGGAACAAAGAGAGTGGTGGCCTCAGGGCAAGGTCACATCCAGCTAGAATTCCAACTTGCAAAAGGGAATTAAAGAAAAACTTAGAACCAGGTGTGGTGGTGCATGCCCTTAATTCTAGCACTCTAGAGGCCAAAGCAAGGAGATCTGAGTTGGGCTACAGAGCAACTTCCAGGACAGCCAAGCTTAGGTAGTGAAGGAAACCATGAAAAACAGAAAGCTGATGAAGATATAATTGAATGACAGGGACATGTTCCAGCCCAGCAAGCAGCAGAACTTGGCAGCTTCAGTTACATGGTTCAGTTCTGGCTTTAGAGTCAAGGATAGAAGAAAGGGGTTATAGAATTTACCTCAGGGACTGAGGGGAACTGTTGAGGCCTGGTATGTGTCAGGGGTGTCCCTGAATGGAGGCTCAGAAAGACTATTGCATGAAGCTATAAAGTTGAAGTCAGCATTGCCTTGTGAACCCCCCCAAGATGTTAGAGATGCTGGAGTCTTAGGATCCCTGCCAAAGAAATCTGCTAACAGAGAGTAGAGCCAGCGCGAGAGAAAGAAGTGCGCTGCAGTCAACAATGCTGGAAGAAGTTGGAGATCTGAAGAGTACTTTGACATCAGACATGGAGATGAAGAGCTTGGAGTTTGCCCAGCTGGTTTTCAGTCTTGCTTTTGTCCAGTATTTTCCCAATATGCTGCCTTCCCTGTGTTTTGGAATGGCAATGTATATCCTGTGCCATTAAATATGGGAAGTGTGTGGTCTGCTCTTTTATTTTGATTTTACAGGGAATTATAGTTAAGAGAGTGCATGCGTTTCAGAAGAGACTTTGAATTTAGACTTGTAAATAGATGTGAGACTCGTATAGACTATAGGGACTTTTAAAGTGGGATGGAGAGCATTTTCGCATTATGATATGACTACAAACTTTTGGGGGCCAGGGAGTAGAATGTGGTGATTTGCAAGAAAATGCCTCCAAAGAGGGAAGTCCACTGGTAACAAGCCAGCACTCCCAAGCATAGTAAGGGCTCACTGGCTCTCCAACAGCGAATTGACTCAGGGTTGGGTTAGAGGACCAGAGGATCAGAGACTGGCTACAGGCATAGTTGTCCCTGCATTTAAGAGACTAGGTTCTGTCAAAGACACAAGTGGGCTAGAGACCAAACCTATTCTCTCTCTAAGTGTACAGTTGGTTGGCATTTATTAATCATGAATTTTCTTTAATTCCAGAGAGTTGAAGAGAAGGCTCAGTGGCTAAGAGCACTTGTTCTTATAAAGGCTCTGGGTTCGATTTCCATAACTTACATGACTGCTCACAATCACCCATAACCTCAGTTCCAGAAGATCAGACACCATCTTCTGATCTCTGTGGCAACCAAGCTCAAACATGGTGTACAGACATTCATTCAGGCAAAACACCCAGATCCATCTTCTGGTGAACTTTACAGCAACAGGACAAGAGTCAGAGACATTTTGGAAAAGGAGCCTCACCTGAGAAAATGTTACCACTAGATTGGCCGGTGGACAAGCCTGTGATAGAGCTTTGTGATTGATGGCTGATGTGTTAGGGCCCAGGTAACTGTGCGTAGTGCCATCCCAGGCTGGAGATCCTGGGTGTTTGCCTTTGTTTCCAAGGCTCTGTCCTCTCTCACCACCTCTGACTTTCCCTGCAGTTTTCTGGATATGGCCTTGTAACTCCTACTGAAGCTTGCATATTCACCCATCCCATCAGCAGTACTCCTTCCCACTCTGGCTCCTCAGCTGCTGCATCCACTCGAGCTGTAGGCCCCTTACCCATCAGGGTTACTCACAGGACTTGACGACTTATGAAAGCAACAAGCTATAGTTTCATTTTACAGAATTTTGAGAATTCATGTTTGTTCATTATTATTCCTGTTTTTTCCCTAATTTCTCTAGCACATGGGTTGTTTTAATTTTTTTATTGACTGAAATGTGTTATTTATATTTATGGATACTAATTGTTTTAGTAACGAACTTGAAAATATTTTCTCTCATTGTATGTTGAGTTTAATACAATTTTATAATATAAAATTATCATTGATACACTTTATTATATTAATATATGATATTTATGATTCTCTGTTTTATAATTTAAGAATCTCTATTTAGTGTTGTAAGATATTCCTCTATACTTTCTCATGATATTAGAGTATTTTCTTTCATATTTAAACTATATCTCCATCTGAAATTGATTGCAGTATCCAGTGTGAGCTTAATATTCAATTTTCTGTTTGCACATAGAATTGACCCAGCATAATTTATTAAACAGTCCTTGGAGCTTGTAAAGACATGCAATTCAGAGTCTGCAATGCATAAAATTTTATATATGTGGTTTTATTTGGGGTTTTTATTTCATTCTGTTGATTTCTTTTATTATGTCAAATAGAGTTATATTTAGAGAATACATTTTTTCTAAGTAAAGGAATGCATGTTCTTTATCCTTGACTTACGCTTGGACTGCAGTTTGGTTATGAAGTGTCCTTCATAAAGTTCAAGTCTGGAAGACTTGGTCCTTAGCTGATGGATGAAACCATTAAGAGACAATTGACCATGAAGGCTCTAAGTTCATCATCAGCTGAATCCTCTGACAGATCCTATTTAATGGTATTATTGAGAACTAGTGGGATGTAGGACCAGTTAAAGGAAGTGGATCACGGGAGTATGCCTCTCTAGGGCATCTCCTCACTGGCCCCTTCTTGCCCATCTCCCTGCGTTCTGTGCACCATGAGCTGAACAGATTTCCCTCTCTGTGAGTATCTGCCTCTCCATCACACCGAAAGGACAGAACTCGCTATGATCAGGAACCAAAACCAGTATTATTCTTTTCCACATTTAAGTTGTGTAGCCAGGGACTTTGTCACAGACATAAAAAAATATCAGAAACATGTGATAAAATCAAGACATATACATACACACAGGGAGTGATCCCTATTTCACATGTCAAATGCCAGTTCACTCGCCACAGGCATACACCAGTATACCCTAGTGATAACAAGCTCTTATCAATACAGAAAGACTTCTAGGTGACTATACATCCTCAAAATCAGCAAACCAAACACTCTCATTAACATCCTTCCTCTCTTATTGCCAAATAAGCTTTATTCATGGGCAATAAGCTTAGTCTGCAAGCATGTAATCAGCAAACCTGTTATATCACATTAGGGAGTGATGCTATGCAGGCAATAGTATATACAGAGAAACTGATAGCATTTCCCTTCTATTTCCAGTAACAGGCTATATTCTGAACCAAAGACTTGAACATTAATTTCCTTGTGATAACAAAACAGCCATTTGAAAATGAATGGTGTCATCACATAAAGAGAAAGTAAGCACAGAGACATAGGAAATAAAGTATAAAACCCCAGGATCTGCTGCTGACACTTTCAGCAGTGTGTGAAGCCCTGGTTATAAGAATACTCTGTCACTACCCAAGAATTAATATGCAGACTTGTTGCCAAGAACGATACAATGTTCTCATTATTTGTGGATGATACTGTTAGCCTGGTTAACAACAAAAACACAGGAGAGAATGAACTGGGGAACCACGTCAAAAATGGGAACACCAGTAATTTTATAGGACTGAATATAAAATAAAATAGAAACAAAAGACAGCCATGTAGTCTCTAGCTACCAATAGTAACTGTGGAGTTTTAGTATATGTGGGGGGCTCCCTATAAATGATTCCAACACAGTGAAAACAGGGATATAATTAACCCTACATTTGATGGAAAAAACTAACCCATAGAATAAAAAACGCGGCATCTTTACATAAGAACCTGCACTGCTGAGGTTTCAGTAATGCTGGCTTTTGCAAAATTAACAATGGTCATGTACTTCATCATACTACCTTAAAAATAGCAGAATAAAATTACAGTAAACCATTAAAACATTGGTGCAGAAAACCTAAGGAAATAATGCTACATTCTTTCACCTTCCCTTAACAGAAATGGCCACTCTTGATCTGAGGAAGAACCTCGGCATCTCTCCCACCATGTGAACTGTGTCAGCCAAGTTAATCCACAGCAAGACTACAGCTAATATGGAAAGATTAAATTCCCAAAGTCAGCCAGTCTTTGGAAAAATAGTTAATTTACGATCTGATAAAAAAGGTATTAAGACTTGGACCACAGGTCAATCAGAAAACAATAACAGTGAAACAGAAACTAAATACTAGAATTAGGAAGATTATCCAAAACTGTGAGGTGGGGCAAAGTCAGCATCAAATGGCCTCATTATTTTTTTTAATAAGAAAATGGTAGCACACCCAGTGTGGTGCCAAATAATGGGGGTTGAAGCAACCAAGGTCCAAGGTGGAAAATCAACACAGATCACCATGATGACAAAGCTTGATAAATGTGAGTCCAGGAAGCAGAATATGAAGGGGAGGAGAAAGAGAGTGCGAAAAAAGGTAGGAATTATGTGTGGGCCAGGAGGCCTTGGAGGATGCTTAGCAGAAGGCTGGGATCTGAAGCCTGCTGCAGATTCACATTGGCTACTGGATGGATAAAGAACATTCCAGACTGCATCAGGAATGGGAACTAGGGCACACACTGGGGCAGGCCTGAAAGGGCCACTATGCTGAGTCAAAGATGCTGGAAATAGTTAGGCACGCAGACTTTCCAAGACACATCATTTCCAGGTTAAACATTCATAAATCTTGAAACCATTGCATAATTTTCTATCCAACTAGGAAGGTTGGTAATTCCATAAACTCAGATGGTATATGTACACACATAAGTATATAGGTGAACTCTGAGACCCAACTCACTTACAGACTTAGAACTAAGTCAAAACAAAATTTTGAGTTAAATATTAACACAATGATTCCAGATGCACCCATAGTGCTAAAGTGAAAGTCTTAGCATTGACAGTCATCTAGAATCACAGATTAACGTGTGTCCCACTAAATGAAAATACTGCAGAAAGATGTCGAATGTTTATTTAATGGATGAAAACGCACAGCCCTAATCAGCGCTGCTCCATGACTCCGAGCATCAGAGTCCAGCTGAAACAGAGAGGAAGCAATGAAAGGGAGAAGGGAGGGAGGGAGGGAGGGAGGGAGGGAGGGAGGGAGGGAGGGAGGGAGGGAGGGAGGGAGGGAGGAGAGGGAGGGAGGAGAGGGACAAGAGAGGGAGACAGGAAGGAAGAAAGCAGTAGATAAAGGAAGGAGGGAGAGAGACATGAAAGAATCAAGGGAGGGAGGGAAGAAGATGTTCAAGTGCAGGAGAGAACAACATCTTTCTAGCTGTTCTCTGACCTCCACAGGTGTGCTGTGGTAAGCACAGGCAGGCACACATAGATAAATAAAGTAAATAAAAAAAATGCATGTAATAAAAACGTAAAAAAATGACAACCTGGTGAGTCAATTCCATCTAATATGGTATTATATGTTAAAAATAATATTGCATGACATGTATGCTTTGTATTACATTATACCAGGTATGTGAGTTCTGTGTTATCATACTCCACAAACTGGGGCTTGGGAAGCGAAGCCATATTTAATAAATGTTGTCTATAAGATGGTACAATAATATGGTCTCGGGGACTTAAAATGACTCTTATATTCTCCTTTTACCATATCTTCTCTAAATTCAGTATTAATTAGTTGTGAAAATTTTCTAGAGGTTTTCAATTTCACATCACTTATCATCTCATGTAGAGATTTCCATTCCATCAATGCAAGCTGACTTACAAAGCCACTCTGAGTGCCCTTGATACTGATGTGGGAATGAAAAGGACCTAAGTGTCTAACCAAAGGAAGCTCTGGAAATGAACTTAGAAGTGCTTCTACTCTGGGATTGCATGGACAAATTATGCACCCTTAACCACGAGGATATTCTCTGAGAAAAGCATCTTTGGGCAATTTTACTGTTGTGTAAGCACCGTAGAGTGTGCTGACATGAATTTAGGTGGCAGAGCCTTTTACATACCTATGTTATGATATGGAATACAAATACATAATATTTAAATTAGATGTTCAGATATGATACCACCTATTTCTCCTATGGCCATTGTTAGAAGAAGCACAAACGCAAAAAAAGACACAGTGAACCAAAGCTCTGTGAAGCTGCCGGCAACAGTTTGATGGCTTTAGAGCTGACTCTTACTCCATACAAAAGACATTCACAGGGCCCCTGCACCTAGATGAGAACTACAGGCAGCCAATGTCAGCTGAGAGGACACTTCTCTAGAGATGAACTCATTGTAGGTTATCCGAACCCAAATGGTGAGCCCCCCAAAAATGTACAGATAGACTCAGAAGGTTGTGTGGGTACATATGTGCAACACTAAGTGGACTCAAAAGGTTGTGCATATACATTGGAGTGGGGTGGGATGGATGACAATAATTAAAGAACCAGTGCTCATAGATTGGAGAGGGAGGTTGTGTAGGAGGCGTGGGGGTAGAGATGATGCAAATACAGTACTCATGAATATTTTTAATAAAGATTTTCAATTAAAAATAAAAAGCAATACAATAACAAATATTAACTTATTATTGTATTGAATTCATATAGTGTATGTGATTGTATTGACTCCAGTTTTTATAACTAGAAAAATGTAGACTTGTGGTCACCAGCATCAATAGAAAGAGGAAGAAGAGTGTGTCATGACTTTACACGGGCTGTGACTTCACTGGGCAGTGGGAAGGCTTCAGCTCTATGAGATTCATGGAACCACTCTACCAATTGGTGTAGGTTGAGTCCCCTGGATCATTTAGCAATCAAAAAATGCTCCACAGACATGCCCAGAGACCGGTCTCATAGAAGCAATTATGCAGTTGAGACTCCCTCTTCCCAGATTTATCAAACTGACAACCAAGAATAGCAATCATAGACGGCTTTATTTGACGTATATAAAACTGTATGTTTCTGGTCTCAGTACTTAATGATTTAATGGGAGAAACAGACCTGTTTGCATAGTATCACACTATACATGAATCCGTGGCCATGGTGCAACTCTGCTGATCATCTTCTGCCACTGAACTCATGTTGGCTGACCCTTCTGATGACAGCCTGCCCTCCTTAAAACACTCTTCCTGCTTCTTTCTGCTACATAATGCCCCACTTGTTTCTCTCACCTCCCTGGCTTCTCTTCCTCTATCCACGTTCAGGGTCCTGTCTTGGCTATGTTGTTGTTCATCTCATTGGATCCCTTGTTTGAATAGTCCTCTGACCAAGCATCTTCAGGCCTGTGATTTTACTATGGACCTGGTAGTCCTAGTATGCATTTTACAAGCATCCCTTAACTCACATTTCCAAAATAAAGCCTTCGTCTTCCAGCCAAATTGTCATTTTCAAGATTTCAGATTTCAGAATATAATACTTGAGGAGCATAACACCCTATAAATACAGTGTGATCTTTCTTCAGACATCAATCCCTGTTAAGTCCAATTTTAAAACATTTATCTTGCATTTTCTTTCTCCCCAGGGGTATTGTGAGTGCTTTGACCCAGGTTACAACAAAAATGAGGTACTGTTGGAGCCCCATCATGCCCTTCGTCTCTTTCCTTCAGTCTATATACAACACTGGGTCATCCAAAATCCAGCGCTTACCTTCTCACTACGGACATGATGAGCAAATTTGCCATGTACTGAAAAGACTGCCCACAGGATAGAACAGGAGGCTCACAAGGAACACAAGGGTCCATTGGAACTGTGGTGAGACTCACTCTCATGAGAAAACACAAGGGCCCACTGGAGCTGTGGCGATTCTCACTCTTGTAGTTCTTCTGCAGTGCTTTTGAAAACAGGACAGAGTTTCAAAGCTTGTGTGTACTTGGGAATTGCTAAGATCTATGCCAGTATCCCAACTGTAATTATTTCATCATCTAGATGCTGGAAGATCCAAACTGCAATTATTTCATCTGCTAGACATTGGAATATTTTTTACAGTTTTTCAGATATTAAAGTGTGCAAAAGTTCAAAATATTATTTGGTCTATGATAACAAGATCCTTTAAGCCCAAATGCCTGGTGCCCTGCTATCATCTCAACTTAGTCCGACCATCCATTAAACTTTACTTTTTTCCATGTAAAGAAAAATCCCTTACAAGTTATTTTTTTCTATGTTGTTTACAGTGGTGAGCTGTCTGAAATAGGTCATAGTATTTGGTAGGAAAAGTAACTGTACTCTAGATGTTGATAGCCTGATGGAGGCATACCTGTAGAAATGAATTTGTAACACTCCAATTTGGGACGTGTCTGTCAGAGAACATATAAAAGACTTTCACCACTACAACCGGTAGATATCTGAGCCAGTGCCAACAAATATAAAAGGAAACAAAGGATTGTAAAACCATTAATTACTAATATTATGACATTTTATATAGTGTCACATTAACTTCTCTGTCTAATATATTTGTTTTCACGTGCTTTTAAATCAAATAATATTTTGCATAGAATAAAACTTTGATTAAATAAAAATGCTATTGAATCAGCCTAGTGTGAAACAATGTTTACTTATTTATAAACCATCACCTATTTAGGGAAAATGTTTTAAAGTGTTTTTTAAGATGCATACAACCTTTGTCTGAAACCTAATGGGAGCCTGAGGTTACATTCCTAGCACTCCACTAAGATTTTAGCAACATAACTTATTCATGTGTGCCCTCGGCCATTTTCTATCCTCCACTTCCCCAAAGATGAAGACAAATGGAGAAAGCCTTTGAAGACAATCAGGTCATATAAGGCAAAGTGTCTTAGCTGCTGGTGGATAACTTAAAAGTAATAACATTGTCTTGAAAGACTGGGAGCTGCTGCTGTGACAGATGTGCTGAGGATCTCATAGCATCCAGCACACATCTGTCCCATTCAGATAGAAGGCTGAACATCAATAGGTAATATTAAAATTCACAAAAGAACAAATGAATATGGTGAGAAAGGCATGGAGCTCATAGTCACTTCGTGGTAACCAGCATGCAGTCACGTGGAACCACCATGGAACAGAAAGTCAGAGCAGAGGAATCAGTGTGTGACAGGGTGCCCCAGCAGGGCAGATTATCCCCACAGGTCACAGAATTTCATGAAGAGGTTTGCCAAGTTCCTTTTACTTCTTTTAATCTTTCCTTGTTGCACACCTGTGTTGGATTAACATTTAAGTAAAGGTTGGTTTTATTGGTGGGGTTTTCACCTGTTGGTGTTAACTAACAATGGTTATCCGGGTTGTTATAGGCTTGTTCTTAAACACCAAGGATATATAGAGGCACACTTGATTGAAATAACAGTAAGATTGCAGCAGTACACACTTTCACCATGAGTAAGGAATACATAAGTTGTGGTGGTTTGGATGGCAATGGTCTCCACAGCCTCATGAGTTTGGATACTTAGTTCCTAGGTGATTTAACTGTTTGGGAAGTGTGGCAAAATAATAAAACCCAGAAATAGATATTGGGGTTCAAGCTAAAGATCAGAAAAGCAAAGCGGCCAAGTCATTAGCAAGTTCTCACCTCTAGGAAAGCTTCAGACTGAAAAGAGAGTGATCTATCTCTGGGTTTTGTATTATTTGTGCTACAGGGAAGGATTAGGAGATGTGACCTTGTTGGAGGAGGGGTGTCAAGGGGTGAGCTTTGAGATTTCAAAATACTTGTATCATTTCCAGTTAGCTCTCTGTGCCTCTTGCTTTGGGTTCAAGATGTGAGCCCTTAGCTGCTGCTGCAACCTCGAGCTACCAATTACCTCCATTCTACCATCATGGGTGTTAACTCCTTGAAACCGTAAGCCCAAACTAAACTCTTCCTTTTATAAGATGCCCTGGTCATGGTGCTTTATCACAATATCAGAATGTAACCAAGAAATTAAGTGGTAGAACTTAGTCAGATATGTTATAACCAAAGTCAGCATTGAGAAAATGAGTCTTTTCCCCAAGGACAATCGACATTGCTCAGGGAACTGCTAAGTCAGATGTTTCTGTCCCTTTGATCTAGATGCATCATCCTCAGTGGATCTAGGGACACTTTGGATAGGTAGGTGCTACAACAATGGGATTCTCACCCAAGTGCAGCCTCTTTTTTATTCCACTCTGGTCCTTTGGAAAAGTAAACTGGTACCCTTCAGCTGGCATGCCTACTAGTAGGTACCATGAGGAGGTCTCATCCTCTGAGCTAAAGCATGTGGGTGATGTAAAAGATGAGACGGAGAAGTGTGCCTCAGGTAGGCTCAGTTGCAATTGAGTAGTAATATCTGCCTTGTGCAAAGAAAGAACAAATCCTTCAACTATTTGGATGGTGCATTCCGTGAGATGTGCATTGTGGTTGGAATATTACTGAATAGTGTGTTTCTGGCTTGCTGTTCACACTTTCACTAATAGGTCAATAATTCAAACACCCATTGCGTATCTGTTTTCCTAATCATGACCTGGTTACCTGTGATGTACAGAAAGGAAAGCTTATTTATTAGGCATAAAAGATGCCTGTATCTGTGGGTCAAAGACCAGCTGCCAGTAAAGTGAGAAATGCCAGTCCCTTACTCTAGATCTTACCCACGTGTGCCAACTGCTCAGTTTCCACCCCAGCAAATGTTTGCCAGCTCTGCTTTCCTTCATACTGCAGGAAGTTCAAGCATTTTGAAGAGGTGCTGACATTTCCACATCCAGCTATGTCAGAATACACCCCAAATCTCTGGGATCTTTTTCCCTCCTCTTTAAACCACTGAACAGATTTGTGGCTTAAATTCTAGATAAATAGTCTTGATTTACCCAACACCAGCTTTACCAAGCCAGGCAAATAATAGACTTCTGATAACTAAAGGGGACAGATGTCACAACATCTGCTTTCAGTCTTTGTCCCAAAGGTGCTTTCTCTCGGCCAAGTTCTGCATCATTGAAGCAATAATTCTAGAGAGAAGGTACCCATAATCCCCCAGCGGAGAGCTCAAACTGTTCATACAGCTATCGCAGGCTTGCTTCCTGGACTGCACAGATGCCAGTGTGAATGTTGGGAGTTCTTCAATGGAGACATCGAGTAGCTGAGTTTGGACACATTTTATCCCAAGACGCTGAGACACTTCCTAGGATGGCTCTGTATAATGAATAGAAAATTGTGCTAATTCTGGATGCGGAACAGAGAATAATTCCAGAGTGAGTCTACGATTAGCTCATAAATACAATAATTATCCACAAAAGTGACAAACACTAATTAGTTTTCCCCGGTATGGAGCTGGTTTGGCAAAAGCATGCAGAGCTATCCTACACAAAGGAAAAACAGCTTCAAATCACATGTAAAGGAGGTCGTCATTTGTTTGTAGTGACAACTGAAAATGATGAATTATGGTTCGCAATAAGTTGCAGTTGGATCACACTGAGTTTTATATTTTGTTTTGTAAGAACGAAGTTTAATAAGTGGATCAATGTTAACTGAGATTTCTGTATTCCCACACTACTTAGTTTAGGTTATTTAATGATCTACAACAACTTGGAAGGCTAGACTTTACACATTGGTTTTGATGCTAATCATTACTGAAGACATCAAAACCCAGTGCTTCTTGTTTATGATTTATTTATTTGTTTACTTCAGATGGATTTTTATTTTTTTAATATTTGCATGTGTTGGTGTCCGTTGGAATAGCTTAGCTATACTTGAGTGCAGGTACCCAAGGGGTCTGATGAAGGCGTCAGAACCCTAGAGCTGGAGTTACAGACAACGGTGAGCTTCTTGATACAAGTGCTGGAAGTCTTCTGTTTCTGCAAAAGTAGCAAAAACGGGAATCTTCTGCAAGGGTAGCAAGCGCTCTTAACTGAACTTGAGTTGTCTTTCCAGCCCCTAGTTCTCTGCTTCCCCATGGATAGCATTCAGGACGTTTCACTCCTCCTGGTCTGTGGTTTGTGTGTGCCCATTTAACATTCCCAACACAAAGTACCTTGTCAACATCTTTAGGACCTGGCATTCTTTCTTTTAGAACACAGGGGCATTTTGCGTATTCTATGCCAGGTGCTATTCTGGGTGCTGGAGGTAAGAACTGGCAAGACTGCCCTGATGGGGCTCCCATTCCAGCACCGTCTAGATATTGATGGGTATTTATTGTGTTGGTAGTTAATTGTATTGCTCTATAGTTGGTACCTCAAACTCAAGGCTCTGTGGAGGCTATAGAGAATAAGACGCCGAACAATGGGATAAACATTGAATAATTTCTTCAGCTTTGTCAAAAGAGAGAACCACCACTTTACCCTGGCTAGTTATGATTATATGAGATTGTGGTCCTATGGTGGTTAGTGTAAATTGTCCACTTGACAGATCTTTTTTTTTCTAGTTATATATATCACATGTATTTGAAACCAATAGAACTCATGTATATACAAAGCTTCGGTTTCCCCATAAAAATCTGACATTTGATACAATTATGATCATGAGGATTTGGGATAAAGAATAGTCAACCTGTAGAAATTTCCTCCTCAATCATTTTTGATTCTCCTGTTTGCATGTTCTGAAGAATTTCAGCTATACTTTGAGCACAATGTTGAAATCCTGCATGGATATGTATTTCCAGCTTTCTTCTGGATGTCTGTCTGCCCCGGGTATTACTTGACAGATCTTGAAAGACTTGCAATGAAGGGTGACCTATATCATGTTAGGCCATGAACATGCCGTGACAATTTTTTTTCTTCTTTGGGGTAATTGAGGTGGAAAGAGTCACAGTGAATATGGGTGGCAGTGTTCATGAATTGGACCATTAATGGTATAAGACTGAAAATGTTGCTGAGCAAGTATGTATCTACACATTCATTTCTTCTATCACAGTAACTAGGAAGGAAACTAGGACACTCTTCCACAAATAATCTAAGCATAGCCAGACTGCGCATGTCTGTAAGACATAGTCCCGTAAAGAAGTTTAAAACTGACTACATGGGTAGGGGATGCTGGACAAGGAAGCACATAGATAATGCAATATTTGTTCTATGGTCCCTGTGTGGAATTCTGAAGCCAAAGTTATTTTTAGGAGTTCTTCCTTGGAGAAACACTATTGCTTGAATATTATCCAGATACCAGAACTTCAGTAAATTTATTATCACTATTCAGAACAAAATTTTGATCTTACTAGTAGCCAAGTTGTTAAATGTTTATTAGTTGGATAAAGCCTGAGGTAAAGAAAATATGTGGGACCAGTGCTATGATTTAGATAGAGTTAGACTTTCTTGTCAAACTTTCTTTGGACCCCCAAGCCTCAAATAATGACATGGGGACTCTATTAATTATGAAAGCTTGGTCTTAGCTTAGGCTTGTTTCCAGTTAGTTCTTACAACTTAAGTAAACCAGTCTCTCTTCATCTACATTTTGCCATGTGGCTCTTTACCTCTCCTCTATTCAGTATGTCCAACTCCTTCTGTGTCTCACTGGCATCTCTCACCTCTCTTCTTCCCAGAGTTCCTCTCTCTGCCCGGAAGTCCTGCCTGTCCTCTCCTACCTAGCTATTGACTGCTCAGCTCTGTATTAAATTGATCAGGTGCCTTAGACAGGCAAGGTAAAACAATGACACATCCTCATACAATATAACAAAATATCCCACAACATTTAGGATATAACATTAATAAATAATATGATTTTAATAGTAATAGTCAATGGCTAGAAATTTCTTCTATTGTTTCAGAGATGATGTAACCAAGGGAGAATTTTAAATCTGTTTCTTTTGGCAGAGATAATTCAAGACTGCAAATGTTTTATTTTAATGATATTAAAGTAGGACTAGATTATTTAAAAATACAATAAGTATTTTGCTCATCTATTATTATATAAAAAGTGTTAGCACAGAAATTCTGAAAACTTTGAACTCACATTGTCATGTTAATTAATTTTATGCAATCTTTGCTCTCTGTGAACATATAACATGATTGGAGGTTTTTCGAAGTAGAACTTTGAAATCATACACAAAAATTCTGACTTTATATAAAATTATAAATAATTCCAATCTCTCCAAAGCACTTTTTAAATAGAATAACATACCATTCAAATTTGTCTTGACTAGTGGGACTTTTAAATTAGTCTATTTGTCAAGTACAATCCCCTATTTTGAAAGCAGCCTACGGTAAGCATCATCACAACTTGATAGTACTCTGTTCTTTTTAAATTACTCAGCAGTCAAACTTTCTCCAGACTGCATGGCATTTCATCAGCACTCAGAAGCAGGTGACGTAAGCTAGTAAGTGGTACATATCAGGCGCATTTACTTAAATATCCAACAAGTGTGTGTCTGGCTGTAGTGGAACCACATCGACTGGAGCAACTAAACTTATAGAAAAAAATATTAACTTTGGTAATAAAAAATGATGGAAAGAGTTGATAATAGACTGTTCAAGAGGCACCAGTCCTTCTTGTATCTACCCACTTGAGCTGAGATGTAACTTCTCCCATGAAGAGGTAAAAGTCTATTTCTCATCCTTCTGAATCTGGAAGGTTAGAGACTGCCCTTGTCCAATATAACAAAACGGGCCCATTAAAATGTGTTCCTTTGCTATTTTGAAATTATGTGGCAACCATAATTTCAAAATAACACTTCCCCTTGACCTACGGTGATATTCCAACACAAATCAGGTATGTGAGGAGACTTTCTGAGGTTGGCTAGACACCAGTTAGGCCTCCAGCTGATCCATAAGTGTAAATAACTTACAAGAAAAATAGAAGACAAAAAAATGAGATAAAATTCCACATACAACCTACAGAAAGGAGAGCTATATGAAGCCATAAAGTTCTAAGGTGGGTTTTGTATAATAGCATATGACATATATCACACAGAGCAAAACACTCAAGCAAGTACAAACAGGAGATGAGACATCAGGAAAAGGGCTAACGCATTAGAAGAATACACCAGGCTATAGCTTATCTCCCAATGGGATTTTACTAGAAGATGATAGAGGAGTCAGGAATTTGAGCTTATTAATATAAGTGAGTGTGGCTGAAAGGGGGAAAGGGAGATGGTGAAAAATGTTAAAGCATAAGGAAAAGACCCCAATTCTGGTAAAAAAAAAAAACAAAACAAAACAAAAACCAGCATGGCATCACTTGCTGGCCTGTGAAGTGAAACCCTGGCAACCCTGGGGATGGAAACTAAAGTTAACATAATTTTGCAGAATTTTAGCGCCTGATGATGGTGATGCCATTCACTTTTGAGTTATTCTTTGCCAAATTAAGGGGTCTAATAAATGACAAAAGGTCTCTGTGTAATGGTCATGTATGAACATGTTCTTGAATGAAAGGATGCACCCTGTGATTTAAAATCAAAACAGCATAGCCCCATGCTGACCAAGGTCCCCACAACAAGAATATCTTCCAGTGATTTCAGCTGGATTAAATTCATTTTCACCATGTTCTGCTTTCAGTCCTGTTACTGAGGTTAAAACATTCCAACCAAAAGCAACCCAGGAAGGAAAGATGTGAGGTTTATAATTCCAGGCCACAGCCCATCACTGAGAACTATTACGGCAGGAACTAGAAGATAGACTTGTTGGCTATTCCATACAAACATCACTTCCAGCTCAGCTGAGCAGCTCACTTCACAGCCAAGGAAATACAAGAGAAACTGGGAAGAAAGCTGCTTGCAGACTGGCAAGCAGTCCTATCCTCAGCTTCCTCACATAGTTCAGGACACCTAACTAAGGAGTGGCGCCCCCCACAGTGGGATGAGCCCTCTCACATCAATAAACAATCAAGAGGATCTTCCACAGAAATGCCCACAGGGCAATCTGATCTAGGGAGTTCCTCAATTGAGAATCTTTCCCCAGGCAATCTAGATTGTAGCCAGTAGAACTGTAAAGCTAAACATTCTTCAAAGCAATGCCTAGAGTTGTCACACTGCACTAGCTACAATGTATACCACATAATAAAAAGTAAAGAGACATATGGAAAGGTGGAAAACTGTGACTCAGAGTCAAAATAACATGAAGTCGAGGAGAAATGCCCTTGGTTGGCTCACAGCATTTGAATTAGTAGGTTAAAAGACTTTGGTATATCAAACAGCAAAGAATTGATGGCGGAAGATACAAAATAATCCCACAATAATTTAGATTTATGTATAATAAAGGGTTATTTATTTAGGGGACTCACAGACCACTGTCTTAGATCAGTCCTCTGCATGAATGGGGAACAGGAACAGAGACTAGCATCCAGAAGCAAAAGTGGGAAGCAAGAAAGTGAGCATATGCTTTACAGCTGGATTCATAGTATAAGAGACCACACCCAAGTGGGATGGTATCTTAAAGGCTATTGGATGAGGGAGCTGAAAGAGCTCCCACAGCAAAGAATGATCATCTGATAATTTTAATATAAAAAATATTACAATATAAATGGATTTTTAAATGCTAGCACAGGCTAGTAAGTGTGAGCTAAAATAATCAGGAAGCAGCTGGGTGGAGTGGCACATGCTTTTAATCCCAGCACTCGGAAAGCAGGTGAGTTTGAGGCCAGCCTGATTTATAGGAGTTAGTTCCAGGATGGGCTCCAAAGAAATCCTGTCTTGAAAAACAGATAGATAGATAGATAGATAGATAGATAGATAGATAGATAGATAGATAGATAGATAATAAAATAAACAGAAAAAAAAGCATGGAATGGTGGTCTATACTCATAATCTCAGAACGTAAGTGGCTGTGCCAGGAGGACGGTTATGCGCGTAAGAAGGAAATGGTTTAGTGGGAGAAGCTTTGAAAAGGAAAGAAAAGAGGATTGTTTTGTTGCTCTAAAGAACACAGAAAAAGCAAATGTTGAAAGTGCCCATCAAACCTTTGGCTAATACGGTAAAAGAGGTTGTCTAGAAATCAATCCTGATTGTGTTGGACTTCAACAGCAATGTTGAGGACACAGCTCACTGGAGAGTGGAAAGTTTATTGAGGAGCGTCACCATCAAGACACTCTAGCTATATCCCTGATATGTTCTGTAAGCTGTTTATAGGATGCTCTCTTGTTTGAGAATGCCCTGCAAAGCCACTTTACAAAAGCTGTTCATGTGGGGTTCAGGAGCTACAAAAATCACTCTTTAAAAAACTGCATGCACTCCAGAAGCTATCCGCAGTACAGAAGCTGAACAGTATGGATTCCATGTTGTAAAGAGGGTTGCTTGCTAATTCCTGGCTGCTCAGCAACCCAGTCCTGAAATAATCACACAGAAGCCATATTATTTGCAATACTGTTTGGCCAATAGCTTAAGCATATTTCTGGCTAACTCTTACATCCTAAACTAGCCCATCTCCATTAATCTGTGTATCATCATGCGGCTGTGGCTTATTGGGTAAAGATCTGGTGTCTGTCTCCAGCAGGACTACATGGATTCTCCTGACTCCACCTCTTTTCTCCCAGCATTCAGTTTAGTTGTCCCCACCTACCTCTATTCCCTGTACAAGCCCAAGTCAGTTTCTTTATTAACCAATGGTATTCACAGCATACAGAGGGGAATCCCACATCAATTCCATGTACACAGAACTAGCCACAGCACAGGAGCTGAACAAGAAGGATTACGTGTGCACAAAAAGGCCTGAAATGGGAAATGCTCACTCTCTCTCCCTCTCTCTTCCTCTCCAGTTGCATCTGACAAGTAAGCTTGGTATTGTAGCAGCAGGGGAAGCCTGCAGACTCCCACAGCATTTGTGCAGTGTGGTGATGTGGGAGTGTCATATATCAATCTGTTGATTTCATTGGCTAAGCAATAAAGAAACTGCTAGGCCCATTGGATAGGCCCACCCTTAGGTGGGTGGAGTAAACAGAACAAAACGCTGGGAGGAAGAGGAAGTGAGGTCAGACTCGACAGCTCTCCTCTCCAGAGCAGACGCAAGAGAGACGCCATGCTACCTGCTCCAGGGAAGACGCATGCTATGAAGCTCCGACCCAGGATGGACTTAGGCTAGAATCTTCCCGGTAAGCGCACCTAGGGGCGCTACACAGATGATTAGAAATGGGCTAAATTAATGTGTGAGAGTTAGCCTAGAAGAGGCTAGATAGAGATGGGTCAAGCAGTGTTTAAAAGAATACAGTGTCCGTGTAATTATTTGGGGCATAAGCTAGCCGAGCCAGGTGGCTGGGGATTTGGGGACGTAGTCCCGCCGCCGCTCCCCCTATTACTACAGATGGCGCCCCACGTGATGGACTAAACCCACTTAAAAAACCTGAGAAGGCTTAAAAATAAGGGAGAGAGAGTTTAACACAGATTTTTGCTGTTTGTTGGTGGCGTGCTGTAGAGAGATTTCCTGATTCGGCAACAGCAGCAGAAAAAACGCTGTGTCATTTCAAAGCATGGCTTCCTGGGGCTGTGCCGCCAGTGCAAACTCTGGCTTTATGTTTGTGTTCCCGCTTGGGATCTGAAGGAGAGTGCTCTGAGACCTTGACAATGACTCAGAGCTTCCCGCCTGCTCCTGGGCAGAAGGCAGAATCAGGCTTAGGCAGGCGGAAGAGCATGGCGGATTCCTGCTGCCATACAGAGATGTGTTTTCAGACTGCGTAGTGCTCTGCGTGTCAGATTTGGATGTAACTTGGATGAAAAGAATTTCTGTGCTGCACGCTCAGTCTCAGAATTAAAGAGCTCAGTGCCGCTCCTACCTGGTAGCCCCAAGAGGCTTCCTGACTCAGCTTTAGCTGCAAAACCCTGCGGCTCATTAAGAGGTCCTGCCACAAAACACTTAAACAGTGTTGATGAAAAGCTGAACACATGCTTTTCGGTTTTCAGCCGTAGCAGGAAAAAAGCTGCGCGTTTAAAAATGCCGGCTTTCTGGGCCATCCTGCCAGGGCAAACTCTGACTGTTTGAGACAGGAGGGCCGGCTACCAAGAGAGGACTTGAGTGTTGTCTGTTGTAGCTCGCTGGCTGGCAGGGACCTTGAAAGGCCATGAGGCTGGAAAGTTAAGGAATGGACTGGATCTAGCTGGCAAAGCCACGCCTTCAGTCCTACTGATATTGCTTGGTAAATTAAAGGCTCTTGTGGTCAGAAAAACAGAGAGAGATACAGTAAAGAGATTCAAAGACAAAGAAAAATTTTAAATGATTTATAGTGTTAAAATATATGCAGACTAAAAGTTAAAATTCTTAAAGTAAACCTCTGTGACTTCAAGGTGTGGTAGCACACGCCTTTAATCCCAGTGCCTAGAAGGCAGAGACAAACAGATCTCTGTGACTTCAAGGTGTGGTAGCACACGCCTTTAATCCCAATGCCTGGGAGGCAGAGACAGGCGGATCTCTGAGAGTTCAAAGACAGCCTGGTCTACAGAGTTATTCCAGGTCAAAGATGTACGCTCAGAAAGCAAAAAGTTAACCTAGGAATGTCACATCTTAGATTCTTAAGCGCCTAGTGATTTAAAGGCGCAAATCAAAAGTGCTCCTGGATAGTAAAAAATTGCAGATTCACAATAGGACAGATTCAGACCACTGAATGAGTCACACTGTTGGATGAATGTACGTAGGCTTGGGACAGAGAAGAAAAAGAATATAGAGAATAAAGTTAATGGTTTAAAAAAAAAAGGTAAAGTCTTTAAAGAGACAGGATAAAGTAAAGTGATAGAGTAAAAATAAGCCGCGTAAAGATGAAAAATTCACAGAGAGTCTGGATTCTTTGTATTATTGTGTTTTCTTTAAAATTTTTGACTGTGAAGGAGCTAAGTACAGAGAGACATTTCATTACATGGGCTGCCAAGCTAAACCAGAATGGATATAAGGGTATTACGATTTCAGAATTTGGGTCTAAGGATATGATGCTTTGGAGAGAGTCTTCTTTTGTTTTCACAGAGGATGAGACCCTGTTCATTTCTTCAATTCCGATTTGGTATGATGGACCACGTCCTCCTGAAGGGTTGCTGTGAACATCTTCAGAAAATTGCTTCATTCAACTGCCAACTGAGATGAAACTAGCACACAGGTTATACCATGAAAGACCTAATTAACGACGTCCCCATTCAGCAGGAAGCAGTTTGGAGAGAAAAAACTGCGCCCATGTTCCCAAATATGGTTTATAAATGTTCTTTTACATTTAAAGGGGGATATGATATAGGTATGAATAATTTGCATTAGTATAGATTTTGCTTTATTGATAGAGATTTAAGGTCAATTTTGTTATATGTATAAGTGTTTCTGATTTTGATTAAGGTATTGTGATTGTGTAGTTCATTTAAATATGTACTGTATAATTAAGAAATATAGGTTGTTGATGGATAATCATAAATAATAGTCAAGTTTGTAGTCATGTTAGTTAGATTTTCTAGATATATAGAGATATATTTTAGATAGACATTCTTCATGTCTTTCAAAGATTACAGAATGGGACATTTAATGTTTTAATAACTTAGGACTTTTCATGACAATGAGACATTCTGCTCCTGGCAGCACCAATCTACTTCAAGAGGAAGATGGGCATCGAAGAGGCTCCTTATGGAGTTTAATAGCCATTTGGGCAAGAAACTGTTCTTGCCTGGACTATTACATAAACTGGACACGGAGAACCCGCAGAGAGAGGACTACTGAACTTGCCTAAAGGTGAGATGATCTTTCGGGGTTCCTGATTCATGAAAGAGTCTGCGAGACATTCTGCAGGACACAACAGATAGTGACTGATCTGACTTTGAATTTTCCTGCTTTATGGAAATGTCTCTGGATACCATGGGCCTGAAGGCTGAAGATGGATGCCCCAACGGTACAGAGGAACTTTGGGTGACTGTCCAGGCAGCGAGATGTCTCTGTCATTTCTAGAGTTTTAAAAGTTGCTTTTTTCTTATTTGTTTATGTAGTGTTGTATCTTTCTGGAGTCTTTGATGGAGTTAAGAATAATTAGTTATAGTTATAGTTTTCCTTAGTTATGATAAAGATTATTGCAACTTTTACTTGATAACTGTTTCGTTATATGTAATTTTGCTATGTTAAGGTTAAAGCTTTCCTTTTTGTTTAAACAGAAAAAGGGGAAGTGATGTGGGAGTGTCATATATCAATCTGTTGATTTCATTGGCTAAGCAATAAAGAAACTGCTAGGCCCATTGGATAGGCCCACCCTTAGGTGGGTGGAGTAAACAGAACAAAACGCTGGGAGGAAGAGGAAGTGAGGTCAGACTCGACAGCTCTCCTCTCCAGAGCAGACGCAAGAGAGACGCCATGCTACCTGCTCCAGGGAAGACGCACGCTATGAAGCTCCGACCCAGGATGGACTTAGGCTAGAATCTTCCCGGTAAGCGCACCTAGGGGCGCTACACAGATGATTAGAAATGGGCTAAATTAATATGTGAGAGTTAGCCTAGAAGAGGCTAGATAGAGATGGGTCAAGCAGTGTTTAAAAGAATACAGTGTCCGTGTAATTATTTGGGGCATAAGCTAGCCGAGCCAGGTGGCTGGGGATTTGGGGACGTAGTCCCGCCGCCGCTCCCCCTATTACTACAGTGTGGGTACAAGTTAGGGTTGCTATTGCTGTGGTAAAATAACATGACTATAAACAACTTGTGGAGAAGAGGATTCATCTCGGCTTTCAACTCTCAGATCACACTCCATGCTGAGGGAAGTCAGGGCAGGAACTCGTGTAGGGCAGGAACCTGGAGTCAGGGGCTGATGCAGAGGTCATGGAGGAATTCTGCTGACTGACTTGTTCCTCATGGCTTGCTCAGCCTGCTTTTTTATACCATCCAGGGATACATGTCTGTGGGTGGTATTACCCACAGTGGACTAAGCATTTCCACATCAACTGAGCAAACATACTACAGGGTTTCCCACAGGCCAATTTAGTAAGGGCAATTTTCTCAACCAGGGTTCCAGCTTCTAAAATAAGTCTAATGTCTGTCAAATTGACATAAAAATAAGCCATCACACTACTGAAGGGTGGATGCAAAACTAAGACATATTAATTTGATGATTAACACATATGACAACTGACCTATAGGAATAAATTAATTCATTGGATGAAAAATTCCAAGCAAGAGGTAATTTGATGGTGGGGAAACCGAAATACCTAAATATCATTTAATATTTCTTTATTTAAAATATTTAGTTATGCTTGTTCCATGAACATTCTCATTGACTGACTTAATAGTACCTATATGAGCTCAAAATGAAAGCTTTTTTAAAAATCCTTTTTATGTTTTAAGCAAAGGATTTGTTTGATTATTTTGCTTGATTTGTATTGTTTCTTGTTTATTGTCTTCACTAAAACTTGAACTTTCCCATGGTAAATATTTGCTGGAATCTGTACAAGTCGGAGACTTGTTTGTTTTCAATAAATAAAGCAAATATTGGTATCTTTAAGCACAGAGGATATTCACAAAGGAAAGAATGTGTCCTAAACATACAGGGATTCTGTAAGTAGGCAATGTTTAATAAATGTTGCCTAATTTGAAGTTGCTTACTTAAAACAACTGCATATTTAGCTGTTTATATTGCTTAAGGTAGTTTTGATTGTTATCTTTCTACTGTTTATTTGATTTTGGATCATTGTTCTAATGGTTGGACTACTTTGTATTACTGAATGAGAAACTGAAGAGGGCTAGTTTAGTAAATTTCCACCCATTGACTTTGTGTTGAGGGCCTGAGAGATGGCGTAGTGTTAATGAGAGTACCAGTTGATCTTGTAGAAGATCTGGGTTTGGTTCCCAGCACACACATGATGGCAGCTGCCATAGCCCCAGTTCTGGGGCATCTGACCCCTCCATGAACACTAGGCAGGTATGTGATGTACTTACACACATGTGGGAAAATTACTAATAAAGTTTTAAAATTATTATATTTGTGTGTTTGTATGTGTATGCTACATATGTGTCTAGAGGGCAACTGTCAACTTATATGCCATTCCTCAGTCTCCTTCCTTCCTTCCCTCCCTCCCTCCCTCCTTCCTTCCTTCCTTCCCTCCCTCCCTCCTTCCTTCCTTCCTTTTCTCCCTCCCTCCCTCTTTCCTTCCTTCCTTCCTTCTTTCCTTCCTTCCTTCTTTTTCTCCCTCCCTCCCTCTTTCCTTTTTTCCTTCCTTCCTTTCCTTCCTCCCTCTTTCCCTCCCTCCCTCCCTCCCTCCCTCCCTCCCTCCCTCCCTCCTTTCTTCCTTCCTTCTTTCCCTCCCTCCCTCCCTCCTTCCTTCCTTCCTTCCTTCCTTCCTTCCTTCCTTCCTTCCTTCCCTCCTTTTTATCTTTCTTGGTAGCATTTGCCACTGGCCTAGGACTTTACAAATAGACTCGGCTGGCTTGGTAGCCTCAGTCTCTCCAAGAGCTGGCAATTCACACTACCATGCCAAGTTTCTTGTTTGTTTAAATGTGTGCTGCAAATTGAACCCATGTCCTCACACTCGAACAACAGCAAACATTTTACTGACTGGAACATCTCCTAGCCTACTTTTCCTTAACTTTTAACAAATGAAATGAGGCTCGTGAATGGGAATGGAAAACCATCAAAGCAGACTTGAGGAGCCAGGTACCTATGGGGTGACTGATCTTATACCATTTATCCATTCATTATACACTCCAGTCCCAGGGATAGAATCTAGTGATTACCTGGTTGGCTAAGATTACTTCATGTGACCCTCTCTGGGATATATTAGCTCTGAGAAGATGACTGGGTCTCCTAAATGTATCTTCAGGCAACTCCATGTATAAAGAGTGTGTGTGTGTGTGTGTGTGTGTGTGTGTGTGTGTGTGTGTGAGAGAGAGAGAGAGAGAGAGAGAGAGAGAGAGAGAGAGAGAGAGAGAAGGGAGATGGGTTTGAACATTTTATTGCAGTGCCCAAAGTGCCCATGGAGGCCAGAAGAGGGTGTCAGATTCTATGAAACTGGAGTTATAGAAAGTTATGAGCTTCCTGATAAGGGTGCTAGGGACCGAATTCTGTCTGTAAGGGCAATATTCACTTTTGACCACTGAGAGAACTCTAGCCCCAAATTTAACTTCTTTTTTTTTTGTTTGTTTGTTTTGTTTATAAGCACTCTTTTCTTAGGAAAAAAAGTCATTCAGAAAATAAAACAAATTGTCTGATCAAAAATTAAGTAAACAGAATAACAAATAACGCATTAAAAATAATTGAGGCTTGGTTGTTCAGATGTTTTTCAGTTTTCTCTACCAACATAGCTCTTAACTAGGACTAAGTTTTTGGCTGTGGTTAGAGGCTTATTTAGTTGTCTGTCATGATGAAGGAGTTGGGGGAGGTTGCTGCAGCATCACCAGTAGGTAGATAAATGCTAAAAAAAATGCTTGGGACAAGCCTTCAGTCATATGGAATGAATTATACAGTTCGTTTCCTGGCTGCCCAGACCTGAAATAATCACTCAGAAACTACATTAATTACAACACTGCTTGGCCTATTAGCTATATTTTCTAATCGGCTAGCTCTTACATCTTAAATTAACCCATTTCCATTATTTTATATTTTACTGTGAGGTTTTGGGCCTATCGACAAGGTTCTGGCTGGTGGCTCCCGTCTTTCTTTTCTGGGGGCTACATGCGTCCCTGACTCCACCTATTCTCCCTCTATATCTCTTCTAGCCTGCCTATATTTTGTTAAGGTATTGGCTGAAAGCAGTTTCTCTATTAACCAATAAAAGCAACACATATACAAAAGGACTTCCCATACCAGAGTAAAAACATTCTAAGTCACTTACCTTTCTCCTCATTCTTAGAAGGAAGAGAAAAAAATTTAAAGCCATAAACTGGATGCAGAAAGCCATTAGAATGGTTATTTTATGTACAAATAAGAGACAAAATTTCCAAGTTACTTTATCTGAATATTGTTTGTGCTTTTCTTGGATAACCTATTTATAAATATAAATGTATTGCAGAAATACTATAGAATATGAATAATGTAAAATATATTTTGTAATCAGGTCAGAACCTGGGGCATGAACGTTGGTGCAGACAGTGAAGTGCTTGTTACTTAAACAAAGCAAGCAGCTGTTCCCCTCCCCAGCAGCCAATAGAAATACGGAGCACTTCTTGAATCTCATTGCTGGGAAGGTGGAGACAGGCTGCTCCCTGAAAATCATCAGAGACTCGGGCTGTGAGCTCTAGATTCAGTGAGAGACCCTGTTTCAAAAACAAAGATGATCAATTATCCAAGGAGATGCTCACCCCAAACTCTGATCTCCACACACACACAAACACATGTGTATACACCCACATGCACATGTGCACAGACTGGATCAACACACATATCTAGATAACAGAATTATCTGTACAATCATCTACATGATTAGCGATGCTTTTTATAACATTTAAGTATAAAGTAATATAATGATACACTATATAACAGGATATTCTAACAGTATAATTTTGCATGTAATTATATAAAGAATTCAGGAGACGTGTGAATAGCTGGAACACCGCTAAAAGAATGGCGCATGATAGACAATGCCCTAGGGAACTGTGAGAGAAGCTTCAGGAGAAAAGGCAGAGGGCCTTTACCTCAGGTGCCTTTTGTTCCCTGGATTGTTCTTAGCTATGATTTCATGTCTTTATGTTAAACATTTACATTGAATAATAAGACATGTTTGTTCTTGCTGGATTTCAGAACATAGCTACAGAACCCAATCTGGTCAGTGTACCCTGAATCTGGGTATGGCCTTCTGCCTTGCTTTCATGCTTTCCCAGATACAATCTATAGTATGTGCCATGCAATTGTGTTTCAATTGGTCTAGTCTGAGAGAGTTCTGGGAAAGGTCTCTTCTGTAGTCTAAGCTTTTTGATCTTGCTCTGCGGTCCCACAACCACTTATAAAACAATTACTCAGAGGCTAGTATTAATTATAACAGCTTGGCCATTGATTCAGGCTTATTACTATCTAGCTCTTACATCTAAATTAAGCCATATTTCTTACCTATGCTTTACCACATGGTTTATGGCTTGTTACCTCTTTTTCTACACATCTTGTTTCCTCAGTGGTTGGTTGGCATAACCCTTGAGTCTGCCTTCTTTCTCCATGTATCTCTGCTTGGATTTTCTGCCTGGCTAGATTCTAGCAGCTTCATTCATTAGCCAATAAAAGCAACACATATTCACAGCATACTGAAGGATATCCCATGTCACTCTTCTGTTAATATTTACTGAATACTTAGTGACGTTTATTTACATGTTTTCCTGGTCATGGTTTTGTGACCATGTTTTTATGAACTCAAACCACCTTCCTTGCTTTCTTGGCTACACTCGTGTATGAAGGTACACCAGAACTAGAATAAACCTGTCTACAGCATTACACCGTAGTCTGCCCCATTCTTCCATGCCCACAGACCCTGCGTAGGTCTGTGAAAGTCGACAAAAGCTTTGAACATGAAATTAGTCTGTGGCACGCTCCTTTGGCTGGTATAGACAGTGTCTTTCTTCTCAAGCTGCTTCCTGTGTGACATTTCCAAGCTGTATTTGATGCTGCAGAGGTTGAGGGAGGTTCACATTTCTCAAACTTTGCTTGTTTCTTTTCAACATATACATTTCAGGTATAAGTTACTCTACGGGATATTTTTCAAACTGTGGCAGTCCATGTGGCCGTGTCTATGACCTGAATGTTTCTTTTTCCATTCTCACATGGAGATAAATAGCCCACTGGTCTCTGCTGGTCACTGGGAAAGTTAGGCTGAAGAGGAGGAGATTCACCTGGGACTGAGAGGAACCAGATATATCACCACCATGTGGAAAGTTGCAGATGATTGGTTCTTGGTGAAATTCACTTTGCCTTGCTGGCAATCCTCAAGACGAACCTTAGAACTCCAAAATAATGTGATATTCATTATTTTTTAATAGCCACTAATAATTTGACAAAGATCAGAAATGCTTCCTCCCACAGCTGGTAGGAGCTGATGCAGAGATTCCAAACATAGCCAAACATTTGGTGAAGAGAGAGCCCAAACTAGATGTTCTCTATTGAGTCCTTCCCCTTGGAGCTCAGGAAACTCTAAAGAAGAGGGTGATGAAGATTTCTAAGACCCAGAGGGATAGAGGACGCCAAGAAAACATGACCCAACAATTCAGCTAAGCAGGGCTCATAGGGGCTCACAGAGACTAACACAGCAATCACATAGCCTGCATGGGTCCTCTGCATACATATTACAGTGGTATAACTTGTTTTGTGGGACTCATAACAGAGGGAATGGGGTGTTTCTGACTCTTTCACCTGCTCTTGGGACTGTTTTCCTTGTTCTGGGTCACCTCACTAGCCTTGACGTGAGGGTTTATGCCTAGTCTCAATGCATCTTGTTATGCCATGCTCAGTTGATATCCCTGGAGATTTGCTTTTCTCAGAAGGAGAAAAGAGGAGTGGAATCTGGGGAAGAGGGTATGTGTGAGGGGTGTTAGGTTGAATTGAAGGAGTGGAAATTACAATTAGGATGTATTGTGTGAGAGAAGAATAATTTTCTAAAATTTGTGTAACTATACAATGTCTCTTATAGATATAACTCCAATTATCTTTAATATAACATTTATATGGATATAAAAAATAATTTGACAAGGCTATAGGGTCCTGCCTGAGAAGACTTCTGCTGAGTTCTGCAATCATTGTATTCTCTCTCTGTCTCTGTCTCTCTCTCTCTTTCTCTCTCCCTCTGTCCCTCCCTCCTCCCCTCTCCTGAACACACACAGTGTCTTGAATTTGACAATTCTTTCTTTGTCTCACATTCTCTTCTGATAGTCTCTCAGTAGAAACAAACCCTCTGTTCCTTCCAATCCACCCCACCCTGTTTCACACTCGGACAGCTCCAAGTTCACATGCATGACTCACCTCCAACTTTCAACTTGAAAGTTGTAATCCATACCCTGACTTTGGAGTTGAAGGCTTCAAGCTGCCCGAGCTTGCCCTGTCTCTAAGACTGTGGTTTGAAAGGTGTGGCAGTCCTGTGTTTTAAGAAAGGCTCCTGCACTTTGGAGGTCACATGTCTTAGTGCCCAGTGTGTCCAGATTCTGCAGAACAGAAAGTGTAACTTTAGTGACCCTATGTCACTATAAGACATCATAATTTTGTCTTTCATCTCTTCAGCCTTATAAACACTATCTTTATTTTAGTTTGATAACTCACATGAACTGGATTATAGGAGAGAAAATTGGAGCTGCTGTCCTGGTCCACAGAGAAGGTTGTAAATCATGACATCTTCAAACTTGTCTTTGGGGATGCTCTATAGATATCTGTACAGCCTTCTCTGTTCCTAGATAGCTATTCTAAAATGGTTTGGAAACTCTAAGCAAGAAAACTCAAGTGAGCATGGAGGAAGGCCTGCACACTGGCTCTGTATCCTAATTTCAAAGACTGTGGAGGGTGCTTTTCCTAGAGTGTTGGGGTCACAGAGGTGAACCATCTCACTGGGGTCTTGGACCCAGACTCAATTCTGTCCTGCCTTCGCGTGCATGCGATCCCTACAGCTTCTTGTGTCCTTGAGCGAGGATAGAGGAGCAGGGGAGAAATCTACTGTCCCTTTCTTCCCTGGGTTCTGAGGTGGTACCAGGGACCAGGGACTATCTTATCCTTGTTAACAATGTTTATGTTTTTAAGTGTCTGATAGATATGCGGGGTGCGTTCATGCTCCTGTTGTGGGCCCTATAGACATTAATGATGGAGCTGGGCCTTCCTTGTTTACTTATTTTATTCTCATCAAAGGAAATGGATTTCCTCCGAGGGATGAGGAAATGCCGCTGTCACTCTCAGCTCACTGGGCTGAATTCAAGGATCCTAGCAGTGGGGAGCTTACTTTCAAGTAAGATGCTGAAAGACAATGTTTTCTGCTTTCCCATCTTACCCTTGTCCTCATCCTGCAGGTAAGAGACAAAGGCCATTTTTAAAAAATCACTTTCAAACCATATCAAAGACTTCTAGGAAAGGCTTTGATTGACTTGTTTGGGTCCTGGCTCACTCCTGGTTACTGGTCTGTCTGTGGAAGTGGGAAATTTTCATTGGCCTGGTGTGGACTCCATGCTCAACACCACATAACTGGGTGGAGCCAGAATAAAGAAGATATAGGGCTTGCAGAACCAGATTTAAAAGCCGACTAGGGCCTAACTTAGGGCTAAATGCTGGGTGTTTCGTGAACAGCACTGGAAAGCTAGAAAGTACTCAGAGCTGAGATTACAAGAAAGAATCCTCCGAATACCATGGCTATTGGGGAAATGATCTACAAGAAGGAAGGGGCTAAACAGGTGCAGACACACCAGGCACTTTTCACGGACTACAGAGATTACAGTAAGTGATCTTGGTATACAATTAGATTTATCTAACTACACTCCTGTACACATGCACACACAAACACATAAAGAAGTGCACAAACACACACACACACACACACACACACACACACACACACACCCATCAGCGTTGAGCATACGTGGGATAAAAAGCCCATGGCTGGCCCTAGTCAGAGGGCAAGGCTCTGACCATTTAGAGAATACTGTCAGTGTACAAAGGGTAAATGGAAGCTCAGCATCTCACTAATTAACTATAGGCAGGATTAATTTTCTGGCCTTGCTGTAGGGTCAAATGTAACTACATGACACATTCATTTGGCATCAAATCCAGCTTTTCTTTAGCAATCCCCAACAGGTCCACAGTTCAGGAACTCAGTTAGATTGTCACCTGAATGACCAGGGCTCTGATATGCCACAGACCGCATAATTTAGCCCCAGCATTTCTAATGAAGAGAAAGAATCAATGCAAGGGTTACTTGCTGTAAATTACCTGCATGCCCAAGAAAGTACATGAGTTAATGGTTATTAAATCCAGAATAGCAACGACCAAATGCATTGTTGCATAGCAACTGCCTCGCACAAATCCACCTTCATTTTTTGACATGCTTTCTGCAAGTGGCATCTCTGGAATATTAGCAGGGGCCCGTATCATTTCTCTTCCAAACCCATATGGAGATTCCTTTCATAACACAATGTCTTCTTGGCAGACATTCCGTAATTTGAAGAATGACTGCTCTAATGAGCTCCATTTCATTGCTCTGGACATGCAGAAGGTTACTTCTTCAAGAGCCTTTCAGAGGAAACCACAGCCTCCCTCTGACAGTCACTCAGAGCAGTTTGCTGTGTGCTTTAATGCTTACCTAGCCATACCCAAATGTAAAGTAGAAGGCTGAAATATTTGGGAAACATCTGCATTTAGCAAGTTGAAAACTCATCTTTAGACACCGGTGCCAAGTTCCTTGTTTTAATGAATTCTATTTAGCTGGGATGGCCAAGAAAGGAAGAAATGTATGTATGAGACATGTGAAAATCTGAAGGCATGAATGATTCGAAAGTGCCGTCATGACATCCATAAGTTAGTATGCTAACCTTAAAAAATAAAAAAAAAATAAATTCTAGGGCCGGGCAGTGGTGGCGCACGCCTTTAATCCCAGCACTCGGGAGGCAGAGGCAGGCGGATCTCTGTGAGTTCGAGACCAGCCTGGTCTACAAGAGCTAGTTCCAGGACAGGCTCCAAAACCACAGAGAAACCCTGTCTCGAAAAAAAAAAAAAACCAAATAAATAAATAAATAAATAAATAAATAAATAAATAAATTCTAATTGAAGACGGGTGTTGTGAAGTGCAGGGCTCCTGCTGACCAAGAGGTCATGCTGAATGACAGTCCTCACACTGTCTCCACACCAAGAACGTCATAGCACATGGACTGTAGCTCCTGATGGCCCCAGTCCTGGGAAAAGAGGGACAATATGCAGTTAGATGTATGGACCAGACACCAGGCATCCTACACGGAGATTTCCAGGATCTTGTGTCCTGGAACAGTAAACTGGACCAGGAACACATGATATCGATGGCAGCAAAGTCTGTGCATCAAGGAAGAGTGGAACAAAGACACAACCATCTCAGTCAGAGCATGAGACTCCTAATCTCAGGGTCTTGGGTTTGAACCCCAAGTTGGGCAACACATGCTGCATGAATGATAAAAACCCAGAGTTAGATATTGGGGTTCAACCTGAACACCAGAAAAGCAAAGCAGACAGGCCGCTAGAGAAGTCTTACCTCTACCAAGGCTGGGCAAACTCAGATTAAGGAGATTTAAACCTGTCTCCTTCCATTTTATATTCCCTCTAGTGCTGGGATTAAGGCATAACTCCCTAGCACTGGAATTAAAGGTATGAGCCACCACCACTTGGATATTCTTTGCATTGCTCTTGTGTAGCTTAGGGTAGCCTTGAACTCACAGAGCTCCAGCTGCCTCTATCTCCCAAATCCTGGGATTAAAGGTGTGTGTCACCATTGCCTGACCTCTAGTGGCTTTAGCTTTACCTCTGTTCTTCAGGCAAGATTTATTTATTAAAATACAAATACTACACCACTCCAGAGCTTGGGCTAATGATCTGTAGCACCAGAAGTTCAAAATCCCCACACTGCATGAGTTCTGATCCTTCAGAACCCAACTTCCTCCACACATGCAAATCATAGGTATTTACTGCCGATGCTCTGCTTGTTGCATGTAGCCAGGATGGGAAACAGCTGCTAGTTTTTTCTGCCAACGTGTGCTTTCACATAGTAAACTGGATGCCTCTCTCTCCATAACCCTACTCTCCTGCCGCAAATGAGTTACCATCCTTCAAGGACAATAGAATTTTTGCCTCACTGAGAACTACTGAATCTTCTATTTTGGCTACTAATTTAAAATTTTTTAATGGTGTGGATTTTGAAAAACTGAATCGTGTATAGCCTCCGGTAGGCGAGGCAGGTGACTGTGGTCAATTTCTGACAGAATCGAGCTGTGATGTTGCAGAATGCTCATGCAGGTCAATCTGACAGACAAGAATTTTCTTTACTTAAAATTCTACTTGCTATTAAAAGGTAAATTTAAACTGGGAAGTGATTTCACATGCCTTTAATCCCAGGACGGGGGAACCAGATGCAGGTAGATCTTTGTGAGTTCAAGTCCAGCCTGGTCTACAGAGTGAGCTCCAGAACAGGCTCCAAAGCTACAGAGAAACCCTTGTGTAGGTTTTTTCCCTCTTGTCTCCTGAGACAGGAGGGGAAAAAAGGAAAGTTAAGTGTATTTTAGTGATATAAACAAAGTTGATCTCTGCAAAAGAAAATCAAACCCACAACAAACGGACACGAAGCTCTGAAACTCAAGACATCAGTCATTTTCAGTTCCTGCTTTGCAGCTGTGGAGGATGAGATGGGAAAGGTAGGTGTGGGAAATAGAATATTGGAATCTCAAGTTCTCTGCATCTTCACTCAAACCCTGTGAATATGCCCCCTATTGTGGAATGGGACTTTGCAAACGCACACAGGACTCTCAACTGAGGAACCGCGATCTTGAGCTGTGTGAGTGAGGTCAATGTGACCACAGGGATGGTGGGAAGTGGAGACTAAACAGTGAGAAGGACACTGTGCTGCTAACTGGCGTCTTGAAGGAGAGGACTGTGCCTCAAGGAACACAGATGCCTTTCAGAAGCTGGAAATAGTGAGAAGTTCTCTCCTCGCAACTGTTCTGATATTTAGCCCTCTGGTTTTCTAAAACTGTAAGGGATGCTGTGGAGCATGGCACTGGTGCCCATTGTCACAGAAACAGGAAGAGGCGGATGCGATCCAACATAACTTTTTCTATTTATTTCTTGGTTGAAAACAGGTTTTAAGTCTGGGATTCTCGAAGTAGGTTCTCAAATGTGATTGCGGACATTTTTCCATTTTATATAACTGAGAATTGAGAGAGAAATGAATACATGATACTTAATAAAGAACTTAGTATTAGTCATAATCATTATTGGTGGCTATTCTGGGCAGTTTTTTCTTCTTTTCATTTCTTTCTATTTTCTTTCTTTTTGATTTACAGTATCTTTTTAATATTTTTTATTAATTTAACGTATTTATTTATTTTTTATCTGAACCTCGGTTTCCTTTTTCTCCTCTTTTCCCATTGCGTCTACCAACCTCCCCTCTGACACCCCGGATTCACTCCTCCTCCGTTTCTGTTCAGAAAGGGGCAGGCCGCCCATGGATATCAACAAAATATGGCATATCAAGTTTTAGTGAGGCTAAGCCCCTCCCCTTGTATTATGATTGGGCAAAGCAGCCCAGCACAAAGAATAGATTCTCAAAAGTCAGTCAGAGCATTAGAGACAGCGCTGTTCCCACTATTAGGAGTCCTACAAGTAGACAAAGCTACACAACTGTCACATATGTGCAGAGAGGACTCGGGTCAGTCCCATGCAGGCTCCCTGGTTGTTGGTTCAGACTCTGAGCACCTATGAGGCCAGGTCAGGTCCACCATGACACCCATGCCATGAGAGTGAGCCCAAACCTGACCCTGCTAGAGTGCTAGGACCCAGAGACTGATTGGCCCAGAGACTTAGGATAGAAACAACAAAAATATGTCAACATAATGATGCCTAACAATATTTTACTATACTCATAGATTGGTGTCATCAGAGAGGTTTCATTCAGTGCCTGGAGGAAGCAGACGCAGACCCACATTCAAACATTACCCTGAGCTCAAGAAATTCTGCTGAAGAGAGGGAGGAAGGATTGAACTAGCCAGACCAGTCAAGGGAACCACAGAAAAATCCACAGAATCAACTACTGTGAACATTTTTGTTACTACTTCTGATCTAACATCTGACACCAGATACATAGAATTTTTAGCTTTGTTTTATGATACCAATGAGTTATTCAATAACTCAATTGAGTTCTGATACTAGCTATACAGTTAGCACACAGGGAAGATTCACTCATACAAAACTAGCAAGAATCAGAGGGCAGGAGTGAACACAGTTCCCAGACATTCGCTACCTTGCCAACTTGAACCACCTTATGACGTGTTTACTTCCATCTTTGACTGAGAAGTTCAACTTTATAGCTCTAAGAACTCAAGAAAAGACTTTGCCTAACCTTTACCTTACTGGCTTATAAATGACGATGCAACTCAAATTCAAGCATAACAGAGTGAACCCAGTAGAAGAGATGCCCAAGGCAAGCTCGAGGGTGGGGGAGTGATGTACAGCTCCCGATCTTTCTTGGGACACGTCACCATCCAGCACTTTGATGCACTCACCAAACTGGAAGCCCTCTGACCTCCATCTTTGCAGGGTTGTATGAAGGTTTCTTTAGACGGACATGAATGGCTAAGTCATTAGCTACTGGTGATTGCATCTCCCATCCCTGAAGAGTAGTGGCTAAGTCATTAACTGTTGGTGATTGCATCTCCTATTCCTGAAGAGTACCAGCCGAGCTGAATCCTCAACTCCCCTGTTTATAAATCCATCTTTCTGGCAACCAGTTTCCATCCTGGAGTTATCAAGGAGCTGTATGGGGACATGGAAAAGTGTGCTCCTCACAGGGGAAGGGTCACGCATGTTAGGGGTGCTGCGTCAGTAACTGTGCACAGAGGTCAGTTTTCTTTGTGTCTTACCACATTTACTAGCAACTGGCCCTGACCAGATACCTTCTCTGACCTCCTCTGGTTCACCTGATTGCTCCCAGAGTCTGACCCCAGAGTCTGTGTGTAGCAGGCTCCTTTAACGGCTAGATTCCAGTTGAGTCAGCCAGAGGACAGCAAAGGAGCTAGAACAGAGGATGAGAGGACATATTTATTTCTAATGCCTCTCTCTGTTGTGACCTCACGGGCTGAAATGAACGTGCCTCAGTTCTTCCCACGTTAGGCCCTGGGCTAGTGCTGAATCCCCACCATGTCAGGTCCTTGACTACTTCCCTTACCCCACGAGTCTCCTATATTCTGTCCAACTTTAAAGAGAGTCTTCAACAAAGGCCTTTGAACTCTCTAAGCAGAATTCACTTTCTCACAAGCGGGGCCAGCTATGCCATTTGCAGATTCTGGTTAAAAAGAAAAAAGTCTTCTTTTCTTTTTTTTCATAAACCCAGAAAAAAATGGTATTGTTAAAGTTTCCAAAATCAAAAGCTTTGTCCTTCTAACTTATTACATCTTCATTCATGTCTTACAATAGGTTCCTTTTATTTTTTTAAATAAAGATAAATTCAATTTTTTGACATTGTCAATGAATTTCTCTCCTCTTTTACTTGGTGCCATGCCAAGTTAGATACTGTAGAATGATCTCACATCATATGCAAAATTATCAAAATCACTCAATTTTCAATGAGTATTTCACACTTGCTGAGGTACTTTCTTCTTGTCCTCAGAGAAGACATGCCATGGGAGAATGGCTTTCTCAGCGGTCTTGATTTTGTGGCCGTGCTCTGCTGCTCCGATGATACTGTTTGCCTTCAGCCTGCTGATGAAAAAGAAGATGCTGAAAGACACGGGGTAGCTGGCATTCTTGTTTCCTTTCTGCATCACCCTTCTTGGCATATGTATTTGTCGAGGTCAGGGATGCAATGTAGGTGATGGAAGTGTGACTGGATCCCGTGGCCCTCCATGGTTCCCACGGCACCACTGGACCAATGATCCCCCACAGTTCCCACAGCACCCTTGGATCCCATTGTCTTCTATGGTTCCCACAGCACTCCTGGATCCCATGATCTTCCAGGGTTCCCATGGCACCTCTGGATCGCATAGTCCTTCATGGTTCCCACGGTACCCGTTTTTCCCCTGTGTTCACAGCAGATTCCAGCACACATGGAAAATGTGGCCCAATAGCTCTCTTTCTTCATAGATTCAACCTTCTGGCTCTGGTTCTGCTTTATACCGTTTGCCTATTCCATAGAACTCTGGGATTGTTGCAAGATATTTGATTACACTGTTTAAAACATGTCACTCAGATTGGTTTAATAAAAAATGAACAGCCTAGCTATGTAGGATTTGGGAGGCAGAGAGGATGCTGGGAAGAATAAGGGTGGAGTCAAGAGGAGACACAGAGCAAGCATAACCTGTAGGAGATGAGGTAACAAGCCATGAGCCACGTGACAGCATGTAAATCAGTAGAAA